>NC_135882.1:63229131-63751654 GCF_964194155.1 Cetorhinus maximus
TACTAGTTTCTTGTGATGTCACAGTTGGTTTTTTTAACTCAGTTTCTTCAGCAGCTGAAATGGCGCGACTCCCGACTGCCTCTGCTCAGCTCCCAGATAGGAAAGGACATGCTTCGTTCCTTGGGCTCTATTTATGCTGCTCCTGACTCCCGACTGCCTCTGCTCAGCTCCCAGATAGGAAAGGACATGCTTCGTTCCTTGGGCTCTATTTATGCTGCTCCTGACTCCCGACTGCCTCTGCTCAGCTCCCAGATAGGAAAGGACATGCTTCGTTCCTTGGGCCCTATTTATGCTGCTCCTGACTTCCAACTGCCTTTGCTCAGCTCCCAGGTAGGAAACATCCATAACCTTTTGGGATAGAAAATTCCAAAGATTTACAACCCTTTTAACGAAGAAATTTCAATTTATCTCAGTCCTGAATGATTGATCCCTTGACCTGAGATTGTGCTCTTGTATTCTAGATTTCCCAGCCAGGGGAAATAACTTCAGTGTTTACCCTGTCAAGCACCTTCAGAATCAAAGATGTTTCAGTGAAATCACTTCTCGTTCTTTTCAACTCCAGAGAGTATAGGCTCCAATTTATAAACCTCTCCGCTTAGGACAACCCTTGCATCCCAGGAACTAATCTAATGAACCTTCGCTGTAACACCTCCAAAGCTAGTGTACCCTTCCTTCGATAGGGAGACTGAAACTGTGCATAGTACTCCCGTGTGCTCTCACTAAAGCCCTATACAATTGTAGCAAGACTTCCCTTGTTCTTGTGCTCCAATCCCCTTGCAATAAAGGCCAACATGCCATTTGCCTTCCTCATTGCTTCCATCTTATTGAATGATTTTTGGAAATTCATGTATACCATACCTAATGTCTCCCCTTTATCTACCCTTCTAGTTACCCCTTGCGATTGGCCATCCCCCTGCCCACTTTTCTGAACTTCCACTGACCTCCTCTATGAAGTCTCTGACATATCTTTGAGGCCTCCCAATCCCTCTGGTATCCTCTTTCCTGACAACACCCCACTTGGGGTGTGGGCTTGCTTTGTCCTGTGGACTCCACTTAATTTTCCATCAGGCTTACTTTTGGGTGGGAAACTGTTGGATACGTCAGACACATGCTATGAAGTTAAAACACCAGAGCGTGCGCCAGAACCCCAACTTCCAGGTTCCCCGTGCCCCCGTTGTGTTAATGGTATGTTAATTATATTGTTAAGGTAAACAGGTGAAGGACATTCTTTAATTAAGTACCTAGAGCACTTTGTTTTCGGGAGACGGTGGCATAATGGTAATGTCACTGGACTAGTAATCCAGAGGCCTAAGCTAATGCTCTGAGGACACGGGTTCAAATCTCACTGCACCTAGTGGAATTTAAATGCCCCTTTAAAGGGCTACCACTTAATTTATCTTTATAATTTGTTAATTTGATTAATTAGTCTTTTTTATTTTACTGATAACCAGAAGAGTATAGAGACTGCTGGGACATGGGAGGAGTAGGTTGGAAGCAAAATATGTCTAGTTTCATATTTCACCCACTGCCTTTGGATTGATTGAACATGGTAGCGGAGGATGGTTACCTAAAGGTGAAGATTATAAATTTAAGAAAAAAAAAATTCAGACGGAAGATTATAATCTGAATTATTCTGTGAAAAATGACTGAAGACAGGCATGAAGTGTCAGGATATAATTATTCAGTGCTGCTCTCCAAACCGAACCTTATGACCCGTGGAAAAATAGAGTGGATAAGTGGACACGGGCCACAGCTTTACCGAAGAGAAAACAAGGTATGGCCTGAGCATTGACACTTCCTGACAAAAGCAAAATTAGCAGCAAAGTGTGTTATGATCTTGATGCCCGTCAGTTGGATGCTGATAAAGGTTTGGGTACTCCATAAGTTTCATGGGTAAAATTTGTAAAAAAGATGATCTATGAAATGCCTTTGAAGCATGGTCAGACTTGTATAGATTTAGAAAGACAGACAGTTATTCCATTGAGGAATATATCATGGACTTTAATGAAATATTGTAGAAATTCAGTTTGGAAATTCCTTGTTCAGTGCTTCTTTTCAAATTGTTGGATTGTGCTAAAGTGTCACACGTAGATAGGCTGCGGGTCTTAATGGGAATTAGATTCTCAGAAAGAGATGCACTTCTGGATCAATGTATGATGCTTTAAATATATTTCTGGGAAAGCAGTCATTTCCAGCAGCTTTCGTGACACAAATGGGACATGCGGTAATGTCACAGAAGATGGAGGACTCAGTGATCACGGCCTTTTGAAATCATTCAGATACGGGGTGTAGACGTCAGTACAACAGAAGAATCACAGACAAAAGAAATGAGGATGGATAAGTTTTTGGCAGATCTTACAGATGAAGGCATTGGAGTAATAATAGATGAATGAATCCTGGAGAACTGTTAACAGGTGTCTCAGATGTGACTGAAAATACACTTATGCGGTAAATTGTCCAAAGTGGAAGAACAGGGTTTTTGAAGCAACACATGACACAAAGTTCGGAAGTTGAAGATGATAATATCGATCAGCCTGAGAGAATTGTATTGGTCACAAGAAGCTTCTGTCCGGTAATGAGTGTATGAGTTGCAGATTCATTTAATTGCACCGTGTTGGACAGTGGTTACGCATAGACAGTATATGGAATAGCTTGGTTAAAATGTTATTTAGAATCACTAAATAGTAAGGATTGAAGTAAGATCAGGGAATATGAAAAGCCTGGGTAAGGTGATGGGGTGTGATGGGAAGATAGCGGTCCTCCGACGTGGTAGTCGAGCTATTAAGATCCCTTCATCTTGGTTAATCAGGATTAATTATAAACTTTCAGAATCTGAGCAATTAACAGAAGGTGATGAGACATCCTGTACCTCTTATACTCATATGTTAACAGTTATGAGGAGCAGAATGTGGTTGATAATGGGCCGGATGACAATAGACCGTGATACTGATGCACAGAACAGGGCTCTCATACCCAAAGGACAACTGTCTAAAGTCAATACAAGGGTGATCTACATACCAGAAGGGGCCAGTGAATGAAGGGATGAGACTATTGTAGGGAAAGCAGGGAAAGCCACCAGCAAAGTTGATGGTCAAAGAGCTAAGATTGATGTACTGGCAAAATGAGGTGAAACAGTGGAAAGCTTGAAATTGCAGTACAGGTTCCCGTCTTGGATGTGGGGTTGATTCCGACACTAGGAAATGATCACAAACTGGCAACAGAACCTCTGACCATGGGAGGGAGAGATTCTGGAGCAATAGTCCAGAAAGTGAGAGGAGGGTAAGTCGAGGCCGTAGCTAGACTTGGCCATGCAGAAGAACGAGGATGACAGAACAATCTAGGCAAACTACTAGAAGTAGAAATCCTTATGATTGGGAAGTTTTGGTGATTGCAAACAAATGAGAAGATATTTTAATAAGGGAAGACAAACAAAAAGTATTGGATGGTTTGAAGAAATTTGGGTCTACTCTGAAGTGCCAGATAGGGGACAGCCAGCCTTAACACACAGGTGGATATGTACGTAAAAAGTACTCCTAGATGGGATGTAGAGGCCAAAGTGAGACTAATAGCTTGGGGTTTTGAAGAGAGACTTGGAGATCATGATGTTAGAGTGGACTTCCCCATGGCAGCAAAAGTAATCTTGAGAATTTTCTTAGCTCTGTTAGACTACATATTTGCGGGAATGTGGGTCGATCCATATAAAAGCAACATTTTTGGAGGATGAAAAATTTCAAAGAGGTGTTTTTGAAACGACCTTTAGAAACGAACAATGTAAAAGGGAAGCTGGAAATTAAACAAACAATGGCTTTAATGAATTGATACATCAAGGGTATGGTATATTTTGGTTAGGCCTGCCTTGCTGAAAGTAGGCTGTTACTCAACTGAAAGCAAATCCAGCATTGTTCAACCGGTATGTGAAAGAGAAACTCTCGAGCACCTTTATGGTGCATGTCGATGATTTTAAATTGGGGAGGTGCTGTGGAATTTGAGCAATTTGTTGTTGATACGATCAAAGGATAATTTAAGATTGGGAAGTCAGGCTTCAGAGGCCTTTAAATACAAAAGCTTAGACATTAATCAGAATAAGTTTGGAGTAACCTTGAATCAACAATCACATCTAGAAAATGCTACACTTATTCCAATAAATTGGGCTAGGTCATGACACAAAGATGATCTTGCATCCAAAGAAGAAACAGTAGTTGAGAACCTTGATTTGAGAGTTTAACTGGCTACATAGTCAGACAATACTCGATACCAGTTATGGTGTATTGGAACTTAGTACTATCATCAAACTATCAAGAACCTTGGGGTTGCCATTGACCAGAAACTGAACTGGACTAGTCTATAAATACTGTGGCTACAAGAACAGGTCAGAGGTTAAGAACCCTGCAGCGAGTAACTCACCTCCTGACTCCCCAAAGCCTGTCTACCATCTACAAGGCACACGTCAGGAGTGTGATGGAATAGCCTCAATTTTCCTAGATGAGTACAGCTCCAACAACCATCAAGAAGCTTGACACCATCCAGGACAAAGCAGCCCACTTGATTGGCACCCCATCCACAAATATTCACTCCCTCCACCACCAATGCACAGTGGCAACAGTGTGTACCAGCTATAAGATGCACTACAGCAACTCACCAAGGCTCCTTAGACAGCACTTTCCAAACCCACGACCACAACCATCTAGAAGGACAAAGGCAGCAGACACATGGGACCACCACCACCTGGAAGTTCCCCTCCAAGCCTGACTTGGACATATATTGCCTTCCTTCACTGTCGCTGGGTCAAAATCTCGGAACTCCCTTCCTCTCAACACTGTGAGTGTACTTACAGCAAATGGACTGCGGCAGTTCAAGAAGGCAGCTCACCACCAGCTTCTCAAGGGCAATTAATGCTGGCCTAGCCAGTGACACCCACATCCTATAAAGGAATAATAAGGAAAAAACACTCTACACCACAATTGAGGAGTTTTTGAGGGCAAATAAAACATTAAAGAAATTGCATTTGGAGAAATACATACTCAAGTTACAACCTTGGTTGACCCAAAGGACATGAAATTAGTCCTTGTTAGTGATACTTCCCACACCAATCTCCTGAATGCCTATTTGAGTAAAGACGTGTTTATAATATTCTAGGTGGGTAAAAATGGAAAGTGGCATCCCTTCGCCTGGGAAGCCAAGAAAATAAAAAGAGTGATTAAAAGTACCCTCGTCACACTGCAGAAACGCTGGCTCTGGTAAAAGTGGTAGGGGATTTTACTCATTAAGCATTTTGAGGGAAATCCTATTCAAGGGGCATTCTTGCTCATTGCTAATTGAATAGTATATGGATAGGTGTTTTATATGGGATCATGTACACCTGACGAAGAGTGTAACTGAGACAGGCTTAAGGAAGAAAGGTTAGAGAGAAAAGAGATCTCTAAAATAAAATGGGTCGACACAAGTCACCAATTATTGCACTGCTTTACAAAAGGAATGCTTGCTCAAAGAAATTGTTGGAGGCCCTAGAAGATCGATGTCTTATGATGGGTTATACGAAATATGGAAAATCATTTTTTTCTTTGATTTGTTTTGTAATTATTTGAATGTGTTATAAAGTTTTTATTTAAAGGAAAGGTATCTGAAAATTGTTTGTTAATTATAATGGTAAGATAAACAGGTGAAGGGTATTTTTTAATCAAGTACCTGGATCACTTAGAGACTGCTAGGACGTGGGAGGAGTAGGTAAGAAGCAGACATATGTAATACTGCATTCTGTAGAAACAAATTTATTATCAGGAAAAGTATTAGTGTCTAGTTTCATACTTCACTTGGCTTGGGATTGATTTAACACACTGCTTCCAGTGGGCTGGCAAGTTAAAATCCAGCCCATTATCTTTGTATTTGTACCAAAATTATATTTGCAAAACAGGTTAGAACCTTCCCTGTTACATTTAAAATTTAAAGTCAGTGGAACATAGTCATGAAAGTGACACACACAGGTTGTGGTTGATAGATAATTGTGGAATATAAATTTAAACAGTGGAGTAGAGCTGAGCCAAACCATTGCTTTTAAGTGTTTGAACTTGGGTAAGCTTATATTTGAGTTTCTTTTTAGGGTTTTATTTTTAGTGGAAAATGGAAACTTGGAGCTGAGTCAACTCTTCAGTTTGCCATGAAGCTGAATGTAGAGAGTAATGATTTGAATGCTTTTGAGATTTGGCCTGAATTTCATTTGGCCTGGATTTGATGTAAAGCTGTTCACTCATGCGTAATACAAATACACTCCTGATGTATTTCATCTGCTTTACTTAATACAAATGCTATTGAAAAATTAATTGGAGTGAAATTGGTCTATTCATATTCCTGTCTTATATATTAAGTAATAACTAGAACAATATTCTATCATAAAGCAATGTTTAGCATTAATACTCCTTTTGAAAACATTTTGGGCTACATTTTGCTGCTGTTTTGCTGACAAGAAATTACATTAGCATTGCAATCTGTGATTTATATGTGTTACTGAGGCATGTAAACCATGCGTCATGTTCCTTTTTTATATTAAAAGAGCCCTTTATGCTTTTAGTAAATCACTGGATTAGGGGCAAATTGTGCAATATCATAATGCAATCTTTACTTCCGAGGTTACTTGGGGCTCAGTCTGGCACCTCAGTCTCAGTTGCATAAAAATGGTCCAATGCCAAATTGAGGTAGAAAGATTTTATCATTATGATACACAGTATTGCAGTTAAATTAGTGAAACTGAGGGATGTGACCAATTCTAAAGTTTTGATTGATTGAGCTTAAAGTGTATTTGTGTTTTGTTTGCATTGATGTTTTATACTTCTTCTATTCTTGTTCTATTGATCTCCATAAACTGGGCTCTAAGGAAGGCAGGCATATCATCTATTTTACACAAACGATTTCAAGGAGATTAACAGAAGCAAACCAAAATACCTTCCATTTGGACATGTTTGTCCCTCCCTGTTTGTGAAAAGGAAAGACTTGCATTTATATGGTGCCTTTCATGACACCAGGACGTCCCAAAATGCTTTCTAGCCAACAAAGAACTTTTGAAATGCAGGAACCAATTGCGTTTCACTTTACACCTCCCTCAATGATCAACCATTGCTGGATTTATATTTGAGAAGGGCTTCCTCAAGTACTTCTCCAACACTGGCTTCCATTTGCGCTACTCTAGAAAATGTCTTGTTTTATCTTGCTGGGTTGTGCCTTGAGTATCTGCAAAGAAACAATTACATTAAAACTGCAAGCTGCAACTACTTGGCAATGATTGGGACCTTCTCCAATGACTGTGGCAGGCTCATGCAACAGTTGGTGGCTCAGATCGTTCTGGTTTCCTAAAATAAGGTTGCCTTGAATAGCAAGTTGCTAAGTTTTATACAGCTGTCAGTGGCAACACTCATTGCAGACATGGATTGAGAGCACCTGTTTGGTTGATGCACACTGCTTTTGGCAGAATATGCACTCTTGTTTATATTCATAGATTTGAAGCGGAGTTGCGGAGAAGCTGAATATGGATGGGCTGTAACCTTACTTTGTGAGGAATGGAGATGTGACCTTGTGTCCTTCCATTCAGTAGCAACAAAATAGAAATCTACATAATTGGTCAGTTAGAACCCATTTCCACCGGCAGCCATTGTTATCAGTTAGATATACTGCAGGGAAATTCTTTACTCACATGACTTCCAACACTGCTATTTTGAAATGGTTAAAGATAGGGCTGTCCAAAGAAAGTACACTAAATTATATTCCCATGATAACTGCAATACTGTTATTACTGGGGAAGTTGGATAAGTGCGTGATGGAGAAAAGAAAAGGACATGTTGATAGAGTGAAATGAAGTAAGTTGGGCAAACGTTGTGTGGGAGCGTAAACACTAGCACAGATTTGTTGGGATGAATGGTCTATCTCTGTGCTGTAAAATTCTATGTACGTTATTTAAGATAAAGCCAAAATAACATATATTTTACCTGTAGACATTTCCCAGTTAATAAAGGATATTGGTGTAGACTAGCAATGCAGTCATTGCACTGCTGGTCTTTTTGAGTTAATTTTTCAGTGAGCTAATGAGCATTCTGGCTGTGGGTGTGCTGTTGAGCTACCCTGACAGTACGATCCAATAAACAATCCTATGAATTGACGTGAATTGATGAGAACTTACAGTCTTCTGCTTCTATCTCATTGGAAAAATCATTGAAAAATTACGTGCTGAATGAAGTACAGCTGGGTTTTTAATGGCGTACCAACTTCGTTATTACTGTTTAAAGCCCTCATTAGCCCGAATTTTATATTTAAATGGCATCTATCTGACAATGTGGAAAATTGCCCAGGTGTGTCGTGTCCACAAAAGGAAGGACAAATCCAACCCAGCCCATTACTGCCCCATCAGTCTACTCTCGATCATCAGCAAAGTGATGGAAGGGGTTGTCGTCAGTACTGTCAAGCAGTACTTAGTCTGCAATAACCTACTCACTGAGGCTCAGTTTGGGTTCCGCCAGGGCCACTCAGCAACTGACCTCATTATTATAACCTTGTTCCAAACATGGACAAAAGAGTGAACTCAAGAGGTGAAGTGATAATGACTGCCTTTGACATCATGGCAGCATTTTACCGAGTGTGGCATCAAGGACCCCTAATAAAACAGGAGTCAATGGGATTGGGGGAAAACTCTCCACTGGCTGGAGTCATACCTAGCACAAAGGAAGATGGCTGTGGTTGTTGAAGGTCAAGCATCTCAGTCCCAGGACATGACTGCAGGAGTTCCTCAGGGCAGTGTCCTCGGCCCATCCATCTTCAGCTGCTTCATCAATGACCTTCCCTCCATCATAAGGTCAGAAGTGGGAATGTTTACTAATGATTGCACAATGTTCAGCACCGTTTGCGACTCCTCAGACACTGAAGCAGCCTGTCCCCATATATAGCAACATCTGGACAATATTCAGGCTTGGGCTGATAAGTGGCAGGTAACATTTGCACCACACAAGTGCCAGGCAATGACCATCTCCAACAAGAGAGAATCTAACCATCTCTCCTTGACATTCAATGGCATTACCATTACTGAATCCCTCACTATCAATATCATGGGGTTACCATTGACCAGAAACTGAACTGGACCAGCTAGATAAATACTGTGGCTACAACAGCAGGCCAGAAGCTGGGAATTCTGTAGCGAGTAATTCACCTCGTGACTCCGCAAAGCCTGTCCATCATCTACATGTCAGTAGACAGAGTGTGATAGAATACTCTTCACTTGCCTGGATGAGTGCAGCTCCAACAACACTCATGAAGCCCAACGCCGCCCAGGATAAAACAGCTAGCTTGATTGGCACCCCATCCACCACTTTCAATATCCACTCCCTCCATCACCAAGGCACAGTGGCAGCAGTGTGTACCATCCACAAGATGCTTTTCTGTAACTCACCAAGGCTTCTTTGGCAGCACCTTCCAAACCTGTGACCTCTACCATCTAGACGGAAAAGGGCAGCAGACACATGGGAACACCACCTCCTGCAATTTCCCCTCCAAGCCATACACCATCCTGACTTGGACCTATATCACCGTTCCTTCGCTGTCACTGGGTCTAAATCCTGGAACTCCCGAATAGCACTGCGGATCTACCTACACCACATGGACTGCAGTGGTTCAAGAAGGTGGTTCACCACCACCTTGTCAAAGGCAATTAGGGATGGGCAATAAAAATGCTGGCCTAGCGAGCGACGACCATGTACAGTTAAAGAGCGAAAGAAAAATTGTGGAATGTCAAATTTTTCCACAGTTAAAAAAAATTCCACATTTTGCTTTACCACTCTGCGATATCTGGGCTAATAATTTTCATTCAAAGGTAGAATTTTGCAATATAATGTGAGTACTTACTAATATTGGTTCCTTTTTCATTTTTATAGCTGTTAGCTTATTAATTGTTCTCTGCTAAGCAAGACAGTGTTTATTACATTGTAAATGTAAACTTCGTTTAAACTTTCGATAAGTTTATCTTCGAGTGAAACGGATTAAAGTTTTATGGAAGTGTAAATTACTATCACATTTCTTTACTATCCCATTTCATTTGTTTAAGAGATTCCCATCCTTGGCATGTTCAGTGTTTTTCAACATCCAGGAAACTTTGGGTTTGATTCAAAATTGTGGTACATCTCAAAATCGAATGTTTTTGATCTGTGATAATTTGAGTTAAACAGTGAATCTCCGATGTACAACGGTCTGGCAGAGCTGATTTTTCTGATTACTTCTCTGTATAAATGAGCTTCCTTTTACTATATAAGTGTATATTGTACATCCCAGATAAGTGTAAACTAAAAAAGCAGAATCTCTCGTTTAGTTACTTGTTAATTTAGTTTCAACTCGCAAATAACTTTTGTATATTCTCCCCACAGACTTTTATATGGTTCTAGTTAACCAGAGTGTCGTAAGTTAAAGGAGTGATTATTACAGTGTATCTGTATTTACATAAGCATATAATCCTAATTGTATTGTTCCTACAACTGAATAATTCTGCAGTATGTTTAAAGTATTAAACATGTACAACTCTTTCTATTTAAAGTAATTGAACAGAATGAAAACATCTTCTGAGTAGTGTGTAATGATTCCTTCCTTTATTTGTCCATGACCTTTAAGTAAGCAATTCAGGAAGAGGGAAGAAAATGTCTGAAGAAGGCGGCTGGCAGGCTGTACCAATCAAAGTTGAAAGAATCGATGAAGAAGCTGAATCAAGCAATGCAGCCAATGTGCAGGACTTTGACATATATAGTGCCATGGAATGGAAAAATGGAGTCGGTACCTTGCCTGGCAGTGACCTAAAGGTATGCATCATTAATTTGAAATTATAAGCTTTCAAGTCTTTTATTTCCGCTGCAAGTTTCTGGATGAAATAATTACAGCGACAATAAACTTTCCCCTTCAAAAAAACATCCAAATGTACAATAGTCATACCACAAACTCAAATGTCGTAAATTGAACTATCAGTTAAAAACAAATAATCATTTTACATTTTGGTATTTGTAGGCAGAATTATTCAGCTAAAATCTATGAGGCATATTTAGGAAAGAGCCTCATTCAGATTTTACTGACGCTGTTGAGGATGTGTTGGTTTGGGAGGAGTAGGCATTTGGCAGTGGCATCTGCTGTTTGGAGCTGCTCCCATCAGGAGATCTGCTGTCATGGTATGACACACTCTTCTGTTTAGTGCCATCCTCACACATCCACTGCAGCTCGCCCGCAACCGCTCTGTGACATCTGTCATCCAACTACGTCTAGATCCACCCCTCTTTCTGCTGCCCACCACTTTGTCCTCTAGCTCTGATCAAATAGCTGAAATTTTCTTTTCTGGATGGCACTTTTTAAGAGTTCTTTTTGTTCTTGCAATTTCAAGCACCTCTTCATGTGTCTTATGGTTTGTATATGGAATATTTAGCGTATATCTTAGCCACCACATTTCAAAAGTCTCAATTTTCTTCCATTGATCTTTACCTATTGTCAAGTTTTCTGAAGCATACAGGAAAGTGGATAGAATGTAGTATCTTATGAGTTTCTTTCTTTGTTAAAAGCTTGAATTTTCTTGTTGCCAAAGCTTCCTTCATCTTCATAAAATTACTTCTGGCCATCTCTACCCTTCTTCTGACTTTGGCATTGAATCTGCCATCTTCTGTTATCATTTGTCTTAAATAGACAGATACTACTTGTCCCAGTGTGACACCACTTCAATCCACTTCAGTCTTCGCTGTAGTTTCTTCTAATGTATTCCTTCTAACTACCATTGTTTTTGTCATTTCAGTATTCATACTCCATATCCTAAACTTTTAGATTTTACTTGTTCAATGATATTTTGTAGGGCCTCTTCTTATTCTGCAGGCACTACTGTGTTGTCAGTGTACTGCAAGTGTGTTATGTTCAAAAAATACAGAAATACTCAGGTCAGGCAGCACTTGTGGAGAGCGAAACAGATCGATGACCTTTCATCAGAAATGGGAGAAGTTAGAAACTTAGAGGTTTTAAGCAACTGAAAGGGGAGGGAGGATGGAATAAGAACAAAAGAGAAGGCCTGTGATAAGTTGAAAGACAGGAGAGATTAAATGACAAAAGAATTGGTGGTGCAGGGCTAAAGGGATTGGTAATGGGACATGGGCCACAAGATGTGTCTAGAGGAGGTATGAATGGCAGAATGATAAACAGAAGCAGCAACAAAAGAAAAACATGAGTAAGACCCAAAACCTGCAAAGAAAAAGGGAACAAAATGGAGGCAGAGATTACAGTCTGAAATTGTTGAACTCAGTGTTAAGTCCATAAGGCTGTAATGTGCCTAATTGAAAGATGAGGTACTGTTCTTTGAGCTTATGTTGAACTTCATTGGAAAGTTGCAGGAAGTTGAGGACAGAGAGATCAACGTGAGAGTAACTTGGAGAATTATAATGACAGGTAACTGGAAGCTTAGGGTCATGCTTGCAGGTCAAAATGAAGTGGTTTGCAAAGCGAATACCCAACCTGTATTTGTTCTTGCTATTGCAGAGGAAATATGATCTGTTGAATATAGAGGCTTGTAGGATGAAGGTGAAAGCGAAGGGAATCCTATCATGGTTTTGGGAGGGAGAGGAAGGGATGAGAGCAGAAGTGAGGGAAATGGGACGGGCACAGGTGAGGGCTCAGTTGACTGTAATGGGGAGTATCCTTGGTTGGGGAAGAAGGAATGCATATCAGAAGAGCTGCTCTGGAAGGTTGTGTCATCAGAACAGAAGCAACGACCTGGTAAAAACGAGGGGAAAGGAATTGAGTTCTTACAGGAAGCAGAATTGTAGTCAAGGCAGCTTGGGAGTCGATGGGATTATAGTGAACTAAAAGCATAAAAGACTGAAAATACTCAGGAGGTCAGGCAGCATCTGTGGAGAGAAACAAAGTTAATGTTTCAGGTCGATGATGACCCATCCATCATCTGTTCTGATGATGTAACCTTCCAATACCAGCTCTTTTGATAAGTCACTTGGATAAATGTGGATTAATTAAAGAACGCCAGCACAGGCTGGTTAAAGGCAAGTTGAGTTTTCTGCTGAGATATCAGAGAGGATTGAAAAGGGTAATACCATTGGATGTGGAGTATAAAGGCGTTTGAAAAGTGCCATGTAATTGGTTTACCAGCAAGGCTGAACAATCCATGGAATAAAAGGGACAATGACAGCAGAGATACAAAGTTTGCTGAGTGACAGGAAACAGGGTAGTGGTGAATGGTTGTTTTTTGACCTGAAGGAAAGTATACAGTAGGGTTCCAAAGGGGTTGATATTAGATTCTCTGCTTTTCTTGATAGATATTAATGACCTAGACTTTGAGTGTGCAGGGCATAATTGCAAAATATGCATTTGCCCTGCAATAAGTTGCATTGGGTAGTTCATTGCATGGGCTAAGATGTTTTTTTAAAGCTTTTATATGTTCTTAATTTCAGGGCTAAATGTATTTTCCACCAGTTCCTGGGAGGCCTGTCTAAAAATGTGAAACCGCCTGACTGCAAAATCAGCAGGGGTCAGTGGTAGAACTTTGGGGTGGTTAAAGCAAAGCACGGGTGCCTTGAATCTTGAACAAACAATTATCCCATTGATATTTTGAAGCTGTGTTTCATATTTCTGGATAGATCAGCCTTAATGCAAAGAGCCTCCTTTCTCTAAACAGGTTTCCCACAATAATTAGTACATGCTGCATGACCTTGACCAGAAAAGAGACCTCAGTATACAGCTCAGTGAATAGGATAGTAATGATATAGCAGGGTAATAGTAACACTTTCAACAGGAATTGGCAGTGGCTTGAGCAGTCTAACAAAGAAGACTGGTGCAACAGCTACTAATATCAGATGCCATAACTACATCATTAATGCATTGGAGAGAGTACTATAGAGGATATTCACAAGAATTATTCCAAGGATAAAGAACTGTAGCTATGAGGATAAATTGGAGAGGTTGTGTCTGTTTTCCTTGGAGAAAAGAAGACTCAGAGGATACTTCATAGAGGTATTCAAGATCCTGAGGGGTATGGACAGGGTAAATAGTGAGAAACTGCTCCCTCCCAAGAGAACATCAAGAACTAGAGGGTACAGATACAAAATAATTGGCAAAAGGAGTAGGAGTGATGTGAGGAAAAATGTTTTCACTCAAAGGGTGGTTGGAGTCTGGAATGAACTTCCTGAGAGGGTGGTGGAGGCAGGTCCGTTCGCGGTAATCAGTAGGGAATTGGATTACTATCTGAAAAGAAAGAATGTGCAAGGTTACGGGGATAAGGCAGGGGAGTAGAACTATATAGAATGCTGTTTCAGAAAGCCAGTGTAAACTTGATAGGCTGAATGGCATCCTTCTACAGACAAGATTTTTGTAATTTTTTCCGACAAATGTGTCGTGTGATATATTTCAGGAATCTATATTGATAACGTCTTTGTTTTTATTCATAGAAGAGAAAAGAATGATGTAGTTTAGTTGTAAAACAAAATGAGAGGATATGACAACCCAAGGAAGAATGCATGAGATGGCAGTGGAAACAGGTCAGAGGAGTAGGCAGGTAATGACAGCTATTGTTCAGTACAGAAGTGAATAATGAAAGGAAATATACCCTAAATTATAAGATCTTAACAGTGGGTATAAATGTAAATTGTAGGAGTGGTGGCAGAAAAGGCAAATGAGATTTGAGGTGTTACACGTAGGGGTACTAAATAGAAAAGCAATGTAGTAATGTTAAATTTATAGAAGCTATTGGTTCAGGCACAGTTGGAATACTGTATTTTATGGGCACTACATTCTAGGAACGATATTAGAGCTATAGAAGGGTATGGTGAAGGTTCATCAGAATGATAAGATTATAAGTTTGTAGTTATGAAGTAAATCTGAAAAAAGGCTGGATGGTCAGAAAGAACCAGTTGGAGTGGTATAAGGATTAAGGCCGTGGAGCGGAGCGGTCAGAAAGAGCCAGGTGGACAGTATAAGGAGCAAGGTTGAGGAGCAGAGTGTCAGAGAGAGCAAGGTGGACAGTATAAGGAGCAAGGTTGAGGAACAGAGTGCCAGAGAGAGCAAGATGGACAGTATAAGGAGCAAGGTTGAGGAGCAGAGTGGTTAGAGAGAGACAGGTGGACTGGTATAAGGAATGAGGCTGAGGAGCAGAGCGATCAGAGAGAGACAGGTGGACAGTATAAGGAGCAAGGTTGAGGAGCAGAGCGGTCACAGAGAACAGTCTGACTAAGAGTTAGAGAATCGAGTGGGGAAAAAAATCGCACAGACATCACAGTACAAGGAGTCATGTGGGAGTAAGTCTACATATAGAAATTTAATTTAACTTAATCAATATCTTTGTAAACTGGATCAATTAATGGGTATAACGACTAAAAGACTAAAATTTAATGAAGTTCTTAAACTTTAACATATTCTCAATATTGTTTCCTGGATCATTTATCATAAAATTATGATCAGTGTTAAATTACTTAATCAGATCTAGGATGGTAAAGTTAAAATTAAGTAAAGGGGGAGAATAACATTAAAGGGTTCCTAATTTTACAGTAAATTATAAGATGAGGTATACTAATAATATGAGTTAAGTAAACATTTAAGTTAACCTACCTATAAAATAAAGTGACTATGGGATAAGGAAACAAGCTGTTTGATGTGTAGCTGGTGAGTGTTTAAGTCCTATGCTTATTTCTTGTTATGGCACAGCCGATGGTAAATGCTGAGTTGTTCAAATCCCAAAGGGAAATGTGAAACAACTGCCACAACTTATTTTGCAATTTGTATAAATATCGAGATCCGTGCCTTGAATTCAGTAGTAATAAGATTACCAAGTCTTATAGGTTTTTACAAAACTAGATTAAATATTTATTAATAAGAGAAATAATTTTAAACACATGCATAGATCTACAAATTACTACTATGATAACTTCTAAATTCCCTACTTAATCTGACGCCCAGTTACACTTTTGTTAAGGCAACTGTAAGACACACAGATTTTAAAAGACACAGGCAAGGTGACACACAATACCCTGAACCAGTCAAATTCAAAGTGAGTTTTCTTAACTTCAGTTCTTTGAAAACAGCAGCTTGAGGCATAGATGCTGAAGGCTTTTCACACTTGTTAGATCTTAAACTTGCCTACGCTTACACACAGCCTTCGCTCCTTTATACATATTTTTCCCTTTGAATGCAAAGTCCCATTGTTTCACTGGGCAGGATTTTCCCGTTGGTGAGCGGGGGGCGGGGCCCATTCACCGAAGCGTAAAATGACGTGCGGTGATGTTGGACGGAACTCCCGACGTCACCGCGCCCCATTTAAATTTTCTGGTAGACGGGGGTGCAGTAAAATCAGCTGCGTGCCTACCGACCTGTCAATGGCCAATTGAGGCCATTGACAGAGCCATTAAAGTAATTAATGGACCTGCCCGTCCAACCTTAAGGTTGGTGGGCAGGCCAGAAGCCCTGGTGGGAATTAGAAAAAGCATGAAACCTCATCCACGGGCGGTGTGAGGTTTCATGTAGGTTTTTAAACATTTTAATAATGTCTTTGTAAAAATTATGGACATGTCCCAACTCATGTGACAGTGTCAGGGAAATTGTATTTTTCTGTTTGTAGCTTTTTTACATTTGGAGCCCATCTCCCTGAGGCAGCACTTAGCATCAGGGAGATGAGTGTATTCGTTCATGCGCATGCGTGAAAGAGCACACTCTCGATTTTGGATTCCCCTCCCCCCCGCCCGCCCGCACAGGGAGCGCATAACGCTTCCGTACAGATGTCACGCTTGGCGGGCCTTAATTGGCCCGCCCACGTAAAATGGCGCCGTGCCCCCGATTGGGGGCGCTGATCGGAAGTGTGCCTGTGCGCACCCGCCCTTCAACTTCGCCCCCAAAGGGGGGAAAATCCTGCCCACTATGTCTTTGGACTTTACCTTTCTGATAATAAAAATCTCTCATAGCACTAAGTTTTACCAGTAATCTTTGGGAAAAATAAACACACTGTTTCTAAACTTCACCTGGCTAGGTGACACATTTCACCCCTCCTTTGAAAACAATCTAGTCTGGTTTATTTAAAAATGCCAATGTCCCTTTACACCTTATATTTTAAACTTCCCCCATGTTTATATCAAAGCCTTCAGACCAGCTGCCTTTAATCCAATTAAGTCTCTCACACACACATAAATACAGACACAGATACCACTATTTTACAATAAATTCCAATAGCATTATGAGTATTATAATATCTGCCTGATATTTCTCATCAGCTATAGCAGCTCAAGTTCAGGGTTTTGGAGTTAGAGTAGCAGCTGGAGTCACTGTAGTGCACCCACCAGGCTGAGAGCTATGTTTCTAAAGGTAGTCACCCTACAGCTTAAGGTTGTGAAGGCAGAGAGGGAATTGGACCACCAGACAGTCAAGGAGACCAGGCAGGTCATGCAGAAGTCCCCTAAGTGCATATCAGTTTCTACCTGGTATTCAGTTCTGAATGCTGGTGAGGGGGATGTTTCCTCTTGGGAGTGCAGTCGGATCCAAGTCCATGGCAATGCTGGTGATTTAGCTGTAAGGCAGGTGAGGGGGTGCAGGGGCACGAAGAAGATTAGGAAAGCAATAATGGACAGGGACTCCATAATTGGGGAAAATACTGGCAATTATGTGACTACAGACATGAATCTAGGATGCCATGTTGCCTTTCTGGTGCCAGGGTCAAGGATGTCACTGAGCAGATGCAGTGGACTCTGTTGAGAGAGGGTGAAATTCCAGAAGTCGTGGTCCATATTAGTACTGGGACATAGGTAGAAAGAGAGATGAGGTCCTGCAGGCAGATTTTAGGAAGCAAGAAAGGAGTCTCGCAAGCAAGACCTCAAAGTTAATGATCTCCAATTACTCCTGGTGCCACCAGCCAGTGAGTGGAGAAATAGGAGGTTAGAGCAGATGAATGCATTATTTAAATTAAATTAATAAACTAAATTGATTAATAAAAATCTGGAATTTTTATTCAGTAATAGTGCTACAATGCTGCACCTTCCAAGCACACTTTCAGATCTTTGGCTGTGCCAAGCAGAACAGCACTGCTGCTCCCTAGTTTGGTCTTGATTCCTGTCCCCCTTCTGTGTCTTGCCCCCGGGACACCTTCTCTCGAATGGCGCTCCACTTCTGGTAACCTGACCTCCAGTTTTGCACTATTTCACTTTTCTTCTGTGTGCAGGGCCGGTTCCCAGCCTAAAGAAAGTAAAAAAGACTAACTGCATACCTGTGGCCCTTTCCCGGCCGGCGCATGTGCAGAAGTCCCAAGGCCCACTGGGAACTGTAGTTCCTGGCCTCTGAGCTCCCAAACCTCAACTGCTGATTGAGATAAGCATCAGAGTTCATTACACTTGTCCCCAGGAATCCATGGGCTTTCTTCCTCCTCCTCTTGCAGTCCTGGCAGTGCCCACCAATACACTCTTGGCGCTGTCGGGATTGATGGGGCAGAATTTTCAGTTTGACGTGTGGGGGGTAGGCACACATAAAATGATGCGCGGTGACGTCGGGTGAGCGTCCCAATGTCATTGTGCACCATCGCGATATTTTGCTGGGCGGGCACGTGATAAAGCCCGATACACGCTCGCCATTAATTAACGGGCCAGTTAAGGCCCTTTAGTCTTTTTAGGCACCCATCCGATCTTCAGGTCGGCGCAATGGGCCGGCGGGCAAGAGACTTTTCTATAAACCTCATCCAGGGGTGGGATAAGAAGGCTCAGTGAGGTTGTCAATCTGCTTTGTGGAGTATTTATTGGAGAAGGTATTTTAAACTTGCCTGTGTGATCTGTAGTAGTTCACATAATTGCCAGTATTTTCCCCAATTATGGAGTCCCTGTCCATTATTGCTTTCCTAATCTTCTTCGTGCCCCTGCACCCCCTCACCTGCCTTACAGCTAAATCACCAGCATTGCCATGGACTTGGATCTGACTGCACTCCCAAGAGGAAACATCCCCCTCACCAGCATTCAGAACTGAATACCAGGTAGAAACTGATATGCACTTAGGGGACTTCTGCATGACCTGCCTGGTCTCCTTGACTTTCTGGTGGTCCAATTCCCTCTCTGCCTTCACAACCTTAAGCTGTAGGGTGACTACCTTTAGAAACATAGCTCTCAGCCTGGTGGGTGCACCACAGTGACTCCAGCTGCTACTCTAACTCCAAAACTCTGAACTTGAGCTGCTATAGCTGATGAGAAATATCAGGCAGATATTATAATACTCATAATGCTATTGGAATTTATTGTAAAATAGTTCAGAATGTATTCCAGCAGCTTTTTGTGAACTTTTAACCTTCAGGTCAGCAGTCTGCAGTCAGTAATATTTATCGGGCCTGCAGCTTTCAGGAAGCCTACCCTTAGCCTGGGTATGGGATCTGACATGTCCACTAGAGGCAGCTCCTCTGGGGAGGAAGGGAGGGCTAGAAGGAGGAGGAGGCCAGGAGTGCACATTCAGCTGCCAGAGGAGCCATCTTTGGGAGGACAGGCACAGGCACAAGGAGCGCAGGGCCAAGAGGTAGTCCAAGGTGGAAGGGGCCGCAGAAGACGCCACTATCCTGCTGCCAGGGTATACAGGTGGCGAAGCAGCTACCTCAATACGTCTGAGGTGCAGTGCCAAAGGAGGCTTCGACTGTCAAGGGAGACAGTCAACTATATCTGTCAGATGATTGGGCCGGAGAGCAGCAAGACAATCATTTGAAAAATGAAGGGCACATTGGCCTCCCGCTGGCCTATCCTGCAGCCTGCCTGCTCCTGTGGCAGACCCTGCAGCCCGGCCTGCTCCTGTGGCAGACCCTGCAGCCCGGCCTGGTCCTGTGGCAGACCCTGCAGCCCGGCCTGGTCCTGTGGCAGACCCTGTAGCCTGCCCTGCTCCTGTGGCAGACCCTGCAGCCCGGCCTGGTCCTGTGGCAGACCCTGTAGCCTGCCCTGCTCCTGTGGCAGACCCTGTAGCCTGCCCTGCTCCTGTGGCAGACCCTGCAGCCCAGCCTGCTCACCCAACCCGCTGTGGTGCGCCCTCAAACTGGCCATTGTCAGCAGCCTACAAAAGGCAAATACTCTGGGTGGGCCTTAATTGGTCCGCCCACGTAACATGGCAGTGCGGACCTCATCACGGGCAGTGATCAGGCCTGCGCCCGCTCTCCAACCCCCCACCCCGCAAAATGGAAAATTCTGCCCATGGTGATTAGGGCCAGTAAGTCCCACTCAGCCCTTGCTTAGCCCACTTAGTGCGCATTAAGGCTGCCGACCTGCTCCACTCCGGCTTTGGTTGGGGGCGGGCTGGTGGGGAAGAAAGCCCTTTCTCCCCCACTCACCCACCTTCCTCATAATGTCCAGCACCCTATGTGAAATGAGTGTTATTATGAGCAGTGATAATGAGTGTGGTCAGACTGTTGGGAAAATGTCAGCATGAAGACGGAGACCATTCCTATCCTTATTCGATGCCTGCACTGATGCACACTTTTGTGGAAAAAATTAGCATTGTGTTATTTTGTTTTTGTGCTCTCTAACCTGGGTTTATTGAGGCCAAAAGTGATGCTTCACTACTGAGATTACCTGGCAATGAAAAACCTGGGACACCGGGCTGGTAGTACTTTGCCCTTGGAATGGGCAGCTGCCCAGCATGTTCAACTGGTTGATCGCACAAAAGTTAGAATCAACCCTGCATTTTTTCATACCCTCCTTCCTTTTTTCCTTACTAGAATGTTTCCACACTTTTCAGTTTTGAGTGAAAACACACTTGCACCCAAAATATTAATTTGCCGTTTCTCTTTACGGATAGTAATTAATTTGTTTAGTCCCATCATTTTCTGCTTCGCGCTGCATGCAATTTGTTTCTTTTGATTTAAGCAATGCTATTTCTGTGCCACCACATTGAGCTTCACCGAGATGTACATTTATCATTGGCTTGATTCATCATGACATGACTGGATGGACTAACCTGGTTATAATTATTCTTTATTTTTTTATTTATTCACGGGATGTGGGCTTCGCTGGCGAGGCCAGGATTTATTGCCCATCCCTAGTTGCCCTTGAGAAGGTGGTGGTGAGCTGCCTTCTTGAACCGCTGCATTCCATGTGGTGTAGGTACACCCACAGTGCAGTTAGGAAGGGAGTTCCAGGATTTTGACCCAGCGACAGTGAAAGAACAGTGATATATTTCCAAGTCAGGATGGTTAGTGACTTGGAGGGGAACTTGCAGCTGGTGGTGTTCCCATCTATCTGCTGTCCTTGTCCTCCTAGGTGATAGTGGTCGTGGGTTTGAAAAATGCTGTCGAAGGAGCCTTGGTGAATTCCTGCAGTGCATCTTGTAGATGGTACATACTGCTGCTACTGTGCGTCGGTGGTGGTGGGAGTGAATGTTTGTGGATGTGCTGCCAATCAAGCGGATTGCTTTGTCCTGGACGGTGTCCAGCTTCTTCAGTGTTGTAGGAGCTGCACTCATCCAGACAAGTGGGGAGTATTCCATCACACTCCTGACTTGTGCCTTGTAGATGGTGGACAGGCTTTAGGGAGTCAGGAGGTGAGTTACTCATCGCAGGATTCCTAGCCTCTGACCTGCTCTTGTAGCCACAGTATTTACATGCCTAGTCCAGTTTAGTTTCTGGTCAATGGTAACCTCCAGGATGTTGATAGTGGGGGATTCAGTGATGGTAATGCCATTGAACATCAAGGGGTGATGGTTGGATTTTCTCTTGTTGGAGATGGTCATTGCCTGACACTTGTGTGGTACGAATGTTACTTGCCACTTGTCAGCCCAAGCCTGGATTTTGTCCAGGTCTTGCTGCATTTGGACATGGACTGCTTCAGTATTTGAGGAGATACGAAATGTTAGCTACATAACCTGCAAAAGAATATAAAACAAACATTTTTAGGTATAATAAAAGATGATGAGGCCCAACATGTCCATGCCTTGTTCCAAGATCTATCCCATCTACTTCCTTTTTACAATATTTTTCAAACAGCTCTCTCCAGAAACATAATCAATTGCCTTGAACTCATTTATGTGACTTCCTTTGGTAACTTATTCCATAAGTCAGTTAAGGCATTTTAAATTTAGGATAGGAAAAATTCGGACTGACCTACTGTCCTCCAGTTTACATTTTCTTGACTTGTGTTCCCTGATATTTGAATCCTTTGCCATAGAGAACAATGTGCCTGGCTTAACTTTGTCAAAATCTTGAAAACGTCCTTAGTTTATCTTTCACTCTTCGATTTTCTGAAATTCAAGACCTCAAATACTTAACCATTGCTCATACTTCAGATTCCTCATACGAGCAAATAATTTTTGTTGCTCACTTCTGCACCCTCTGCTGGGCCTTTAATATTCTTCTTATGAAACTTCTTCTCCACATAAAGGATGATCAACACACGAAATGGACTAAGGGTTGAGCGGAGGTGAAAACCCTGGAATCATTTTCAAAAAAAGCTGTAGGTCATGAAGGGAGGGCTGTCGAGCCTTTCTGGATGGGTATGTTAAGATGGGCTGAATAACCTTCCTCATCTCTTCTTAACTTATAACGAGACCAGATAAATTACTCTAGATTGGGTTTGACTAACATCTTCATACACCAACAATCCGACTGCTTTGGTTTTGTATTCTGCTCCTCCACTAGTATAGCTTAATTTCAAAGTACAACCAAACAGTAGATTACCCATAGAGTTGCATAGGAACTACAACCTGGAAATAGGCCATTTAAGCCTCCTGTCTGTGTTGGTATTTATCCTCTGCAATAGTCCTAATCTCATGAGCCTGCCCTTTTCCCATATCCCTTTATGCCTATTTCCTTCAACTACCTATTGAACCTGACCTTAAATGTTAACACTGTCTCTGCTTGAGTCACTAAACCTGGTTGTGCATTCCATAGACTCTCAAACCTCTGTGTAAATTCTCCTGCTGTTTGTCCTACACTTCATATATTTAGTCTTATATTTGTCTCCCACTTATTCTGGACCTCTGAACTGTTGAAAATAGCCTATTTATCCTCTCTATCCCTTTATGATTTTAAAAATCAAATCACCCCTAAATCTCTGACTTTCTTCATGCTTGTATTTCTTAATGCCATAATATCTTAGTGAATTTTAACTGCCCCTTCTCCATTTTTCTTCCCATAGCGTGGAGCCAAAAATTGTGCGCAGTATTTCAGCTGTGGTCTTAGTGAGGTTTTGTGTAGAATCCAGCATGATACTTTCATCTAGAAATTGGTTTGTGCTGGTCTACTGGCACGAACTGGATGCAGGGACTGAGCCTTGCACTGGAACAAGTAAGCCCAAAGCCCACCTATTAATGAACCTCCAGCCTCATTTGTATCAGATTGATGGGCTGCAGATGCATACTGGGGGTTCCGAAGCAGCTGGTTGGTGCAGATTATTTGAATTTCAGGCCATTGCCTGTGACACAGTTAAGTCTTGTAATAAAGGATGATCGAGAGAGGGGGGAGGATGGAGGATGATGGGGAGATGGAGGATGATGGGGAGAGGGAGGGTGGGGGATTATGGGAGAAGGGAGGGTGGAGGATTGTAGGAAGAGGGAGGGTGGGGGGGTGATGATGAGGAGAGGGCAGAGGATGGGGTATGATTGGGAGAGGGACGACAGGGGGATGATTGAAAGAGGGAGGGTGGTGGCAGTTAGGAGATGGAGGATCGGGTGTTCGGCAGAGAGATAGAGGTGGGGGTGGTGACCAGAACAGGGGTCGAGTTGACAGCTGGGAGGGGAGAGGGTTGAGGCAGTGATTGGGAATGATGGGCAGGCGGTGGCTGGCACCAGCCCATGCTTTCAGCGTGGAGCTAGGTGGAGCTTTCCTGCATCTCCTGGCTCGACATTCAGGTAAGTGCTTTGGAAGAACTTAACTTTTTTGGAGGCAGCCTTCAGTGGTCCCTTTAAGGCCTGTAGGAGAGGCTGCATGTAGACCTGGTTTTCCTGAACGCATCTGGCCTGTCATCAGCTGTGTTCAGAGCAAACAAGTTGGATGACGAAGGCAGAAAGCAAGCACTGGACCCTTGATTTGCGAATGCAAAGGATCTAAAGCGTGCTTCAGGCATGGTCCCAAATACCCCTTCTGGTACCGTACCAATATCGCAGGTGCTCAGAATGGGTGTGCCATATTGGGCATTAAACACCTGTTTGTTTTAAAAAGCACAGCTTCATTGAATTTCTAGGGCATAACTTTTATGTTCCATACCATTTGCCATAAAACCCAATGTTCCATTAGTTTTTTAAATGATCTTATCAACTCCCTTCTGCTTTTAGTGGGAACCTAAATTACCAAATCCCCTGCTCTTTCACATAACCCAGGTTTTTTTTCTATCAAATGTAAAACACACTTACCGACATTGAATTCCATTTGATTTAAAACATACTCTTTTTGTTTGTTGTTTCCATACCAATTAGGTTATGCTTGTGTTGCATCTGCCAACTAGGGTTCTGTTATCTAAACTCACCCAAATATGGTTCAATTGTTCTGCACTGACATTATTTAAAAACTTAAGGTTTTTTCTCACAAGTCTGCAGTGTCTTCATCAATGGCTGCCCTGTGATTATATTAATTTTTGTTTTCAATTTTCGTCGCACTCAGAACAGAAAATGAATCGATTAGAAATGAACAATGGAAAAGCTTTGTATAGACTTTGAGGTGTACCATGATAAATTATTTGCTGAAATACTGCCATCAAATTGATTGAACCTCGTAAAGCATTCCATACTGTAGATATTATTTTGTACAATCATGTAATGTTGTGATTGCGCAGAATACATTATTCATTTGCTTTACTGCAAGCTATTTCTGGATTTAGTAAGCTGCAGTCGGTCGTAATTTCCTGTTGTACTAATTCGGTTGGCCTGCTTTTTTAAAAAGTCACAAAATGTTACGAATGTGTTGCATCAAACAGGACTGGAAGCTAATGTATTAAATAGGCATTGCATTTGCTAATTCAAGAATAGAATGATTTAGTCTTAAGAAAATTAACAGTTTTAAACTCCAAAAACCCATAACAGATCATCTTTCTCATTTTGAAAATGCATTAACTATTTGAATACAATACAAAACTTAGGATTGCGATTGCTGACTTGACTGTCCTCTTGATTGGCTGGAGAAATTTTGTCAATAAAAAGTTAAAAATTTTAAATTTCACTTGAAATTTGCATACCATTTAAATGCACAAATATCCACGAAATAGTTTCCTTCCTGAGAAAACCATGCCCTCCAGCATGAAGCAGCAGGTGGTGCTTTCAACAGAAATAAGAAAGAATTTAACTTTCACCAGTACAGCATCTTATGTCCTCAGTACATCCGAAAAAAGTGAATAAAAAAAGAACAAATCTGACCCCGCAGACTTTCTTGTCATAAACAGAATGAAGCGAAAAGAGAGAAATTGTATTTATACAGCACCTTTCATGGTCTCAGGAAGTTCCAAAGTGTTTTACGGCCAATGAAGCACATTTGAAGTGTTTTCATAATTATTGTAATTATAATAATTTTGGAAATGCAGCAGCGTGCAGCAAGGTCCCGCAAACAGCAATGAGATGACCAGGTAACCTGTTAGTGATATTTATTGAGGGGTAAATCGTGGCTAGGACACCAGGGAGAACGCCACTGCTCTTTGTTTAAATTTGAAACTGTACATCTTTGGCACTTCCTGGTCAGTTTCTTCGACTGCTGAGTATTTTTTTCTTTAAGGAAAGTATTTATGTGGCACCTGTACTATACATGGCAGATTTTGGCTGTCCTTCAGTTTGATATCGTTCTGTGTAAAGACAGGATTTCCTTTTAAACCATTTGACCTAGAAATTCAGCCATTCTGCACCCCCAAAAACCTTCATACCTGAATTTCTAGGCCATTCTGTTTTAACTTAGTTTTCATGAAATAACAGGCTGAATGAAACACTCCATTTTATCTTTGTATATAAATTGTAAGTTTGTATTAAATACAGAGATTCAAGGTTATTGCAACAGATCTTTTGTATTGTATTTGCTGATAGAATAGAATATACTCGGAGCTGTATACTTTGTTCAATTTTCTGGTTCCTATGTTTCATCACTTCAGAGTTTTACAGATATGTCGAAAAAACCATTAAGAAAAACTTGTTGATCATTTATATCAAAAGTCAATAATATCATCAATACAAAGTTAGAACATATATAGACAACTATCAAAAACAATTATTTTTACAACAACATCTTGAGTGATAAGTTACTACAATATATACTTCTTTTGTAAACCTCGTGTAAGAAACCTAAATACAATATGTTGCAGAGGCACATTTCTATAATATATATACCAATCCATTGCATTGTCTGTCTCCACTCCTCTTTTATCTTTGCTCTCCCCTTCTCTTCAGTTATTTCCTCCCTTCTGCCAGCCTGCCATTTTTTTCTTTTTGCAGTTGGACAAAGTCACTTCCTTGTTAATTCGGTTTTATATTTGTCAGCATTATGTCTTTCTGTTTCTAGCCCTTTATTGTTTGTTTTTTCCTCTGATGCATGGCCCTTTATCTGCCACTTGTGTTCCAACTCATATATTGTATGGAGCTGAATGTGACATTTCCCTGTGTGATAGCATAAAGTGATTCTTTGTTACAATAGTTCCTATATTAGATTGAAGAAAACACGCAGAAAAGCTGCAGCCTGAGAAACGAGAAAGCGGCATTTCTTACACAATCACTTCAGCAGTGGTTACATCTCTGCTTTTGTGTATTGCCCTAAATTATCAGTATTTGAATGGAATATAGCACTTCAAAGACCTGGTTTCAGTTTTGTTTTTAAATGGTTTAGTGAGTAAACCATTTTCTTTTGAAGAGATTCTTAA
The DNA here is from genome assembly GCF_964194155.1 of Cetorhinus maximus. NCBI lineage: Eukaryota > Metazoa > Chordata > Chondrichthyes > Lamniformes > Cetorhinidae > Cetorhinus > Cetorhinus maximus. The sequence continues at coordinate 63,255,933 of NC_135882.1, forward strand.
TGCCTAGTTATTATCATGGATATATATATCACATATTATAAAATATATACCATCAAAAACTAAATATAAATTGTGATTCTGCCTTTAATGAAAGTAATATGTGCAACTTGACAATCCTATAGGTACCTAGTGCCTGAAATTTCTCATGTACTGACGGTGTATTATTTGTTGTGTTATAAATCAATGCCATTTGAAGAATTGATTTTCTTTGACCATTTCTGATACTAATCATTTTGTTGATGAGATCTTGTTGCAAAATGTCCTTTGTTGTGCAGTTTTTCTTCATTCAGACTGGAACAACAAATGTAATTAATTTTCCTTTAGCCATTTCTTATCCCTGTTTTACTGGACATATGGTCTGGGGTTGGGAAAAGCAACAACTTTCACCACCTATCACTGTGGCAAATCGGAGCTGAGATTCCCCTATGGCTGAAGTCTCCAGATGGGCATGTGTGCATGTGATTGTGCAAGCTCAAGCCATTGAGCCTTTACCTTGTTTATTTCAAACAAAGCATGACTGAATTGGACCTCATGGAATATGCAGGGACGTCACAAACAGGGACAAAACAGTTTGAAGAAGAAAGTCAGAATACTGAAGTGTGAACTCAAGTTAGAGTTTTTTTCCTCCTGGGTACCTTGCAGCAATACCAGGGAAATTAATCTTCCATTCTGAGAGATTCGCAGACAACCTGGGAGAGTTGGCAAATGAAATCTGAGCATGCGGGTGAGACCTTGATTTATCATCTTGTCTGAAGGATAGCACCTCTGAAAAGGCATTATTAGTGCACCGAAGGGTTGGTCTAGTTTGTGCTCATGTCACATGTGCACAAGGTATTTGAATCCACATCATGACATCAGTTTGCTTTCTTGGGTTAGGGAGATAGAATGATTATTTTTTTTTAGAAATGTAGAAAGATCCAAGGAACATAGTTTTTAGGTGTCAGCAGAGGGTAAGAACACTGCATCTTAAATAGTATAAAACCAAGATGCATAAATTGAGGGAGCATGATCATAATATATCTCTTAGCCCTGATCATTTTACTCTTTCCTTGAAGTCTAAGAGCTTATGGACTTGTTAGTTAAAAGCACATTTTTAATTTCCAACAGATAAAAAAAATCACCACTGAGGTTTATACTGGCACAATTGGTTGAAATGTTATATTCTTAGTTGCATCAAATTTGGATTTATAATTTTTTATTTCTCAAGTTTTACATTTCATGCGTCATCGAAACTAGTCTTTCATTTGATAATGTGAGGTTCTGTTTCACGTAACTAAAATAGTTATGATTAGTTTTACATAGTCACAGAAAAGCTTTTGTGTGAGCAATTGGAAGCTACATCTGGTTGGATATGTAGCACTAATATATTAAATAGCATGTTTTATCTAGTTTGGGAATGACTGCAGACTTATTAAATTATAATAGCATTAAAGCCATTGAGAGTTGACTGTTTCTCATTTGTGGGTGCACATTTGTTTATATATCATCTCACATTGTGTTGTCTTTGAAATCACCTTACTTTGTCCTGTCCATCTTTGAAGTCATGTAGCTGGGAAAGCATTGACCTTGTTATGATACGGCAGGTGTTATTTGCCAGGCTGACCAAATCCACAAGGGAAACTTGGCCACACTGCCACAATGGTTTGGAATTTGTAATTATTATGAGAAAGTTTGTGCACTGAATTCAGAAGTAAGGGGTCCCCTAACATCTTTAGAGATTTTAAAAATTAAATTAAAACATTTATTAACAAAAGAAAAGAGTAAAACACCTACCCAAGGTTACAGTTGCACGGTTACTTAATTTTGAGAATTGTTATAATATTCCTAATTAACCAGACTCCCAACTACACACCCCCTTTTAAGGCAACAGTCCAAAATAGATTTTAATTTTATCGAGACAATCCAGCAAGTTTACCACAAGCATGCAATCAACAGTGGAATTCCAAAGGCTTTTAACACAACTTTGGTTACTGGAACAGCAGACTTCTGCCAAGTCTGTTTCACACAGTGTACCTTTCAGATCTCACACAGCCACACCCTCACACAGTCTTCCATCCTTCTTTAAATATATTTCTCCTTCTTTGATTTGTAAATCCAATTGTTTCCCCTATGTCTTCGGAATTTACTTTTCCCATAATATAAAAGTCTTTTATGTTGTCATTATGGTCAGCACTTTGGGAAAAATCAATGCAATAACCTTGCCCTATTTATCTTGACAGTCGTAAAAATCTTATCTTGTCTCTGAATATCCAACAACTTTTCCCCTTATCTAAAAATGCAAATTTCATTCACACCCTATCTGCTGATTTTGCCCTAGCTCACTCATTAGCATTGCAAATGCCTTTTTACACCTAACTCTTTTGATAATTTTAACCTTGCAGTCTACCCAGCTCTAATTTAATTAAATAAGCCACACACATAACCACACACACACACAAGATAAAAGCAAAAAACTGCGGATGCTGGAAATCCAAAACAAAAATAAAAATAAAAATACCTGGAAAAACTCAGCAGGCCTGGCAGCATCTGCGGAGAGGAACACAGTTAACGTTTCGAGTCCGAAACACACACACAAGTCTGCTTTACAATATCCCACAATTATATTATGAAAAATACGATAGTTTTGTGACAACCTTAACTGTATATGCCCATTCACCATTTCAAGCACAGCAATTGTGTTTTAAAGTAGTTTTACCTCAATTGGTCGCATGCTGAATACTTGCTGTTAGGAGTAACTCATGTTCAAGGTACTCATTGGCATGGAAAGTTAGTTTTGCTTTCTTAAAACTGGCCAGATTTCTATTTTGGAACAACATTTTCTAATTTTGATATACTGGAATCAATTTTCAAAATTAAGAATACAGACATATTACTTTCTAATATTACTAGCGACATTATTGCAAACTTGGGAACTTTTCTGCATTCGAATAATTAAAGTGCCCCATTATCACCATCCTAAAGTTCTTGCACCTCTCTGCATTTTCCCTCTCCTTTATATCCTTCCCACTAGTTGGTTATAGTAAATTAATGACTCCAGTGCTTAGATGTGCTGTAAGAGCTTTGCCTCAGATAGTTGACATGCTGCACAATGTAACTGTGGAATGTGCCATCTGTCTGGCGATCAAGTACAGCAAAAGCCATGTTATAGGAGCCCAACGGAGTTAATGGAGGCAGCCGAGCTACTCAGGAGGCAGCATGAATCAACAATGCTCTGATTGAAGATTTCTTCCCACCAGAGTATAGTGAAGTGCACACAATAATGTGACCTTTTAATCTGAAATAATCAAGTGAAATATTTTGCAATTATGAAAACTTGTAGTGACACAGTTTTCACATTTGCCATTATTCACAGTAATTTCAAATGTTAGTATTTGAAATTCCAATAGTTCTGAGAGGGTCATGATATTTCAGTCTTTAATGAGCTCACTAAGATTTTCCAAGGTACTGGTGAACATAGAAATTCATCTTTTCAAAACACTTAAGAAATTAATATATTTGTATCAAACGTTTCATGAGGCTTAACAATCTGTTTAAGATCAACAAAAGCTGAAGCGTAAAGACTTCAAAAACAAGTATTTGATTCTATTTTCATATATATTCAAATACATTCTGAAATAAATCGACATTGGATTATTTGACTTTGAACACTTTGTTACCTGTTTGATGCCAAAGGTTTAGCAACTACTTGTCAATAAAAGGAGAAAAAAAACCTACTTTCTAAATATAGTGCCAACATGAGCAGTTTTTTTTAACAATTAAACAAGGCATATTAAAGAAAAGGTAACAAATGATAGTGTACATTGTTATTGGAAAATGAATAAGGCACCTGACACAGAAGATGGCTCGGTTTCATTTGTGCCACATGATGTTGGCTAACAGCAGGAAATGTAAACTAACTCTAATTCTGTATGTCAAGAAAACAAGATCCTCAGCTAAACAAAGATGATCAGGGAAACTCATTCTTCCAGCGACATGGAAGGGATGGGGACCTGTCACATTCTATCTAAATAACTGCAGGAAAAAGCAAGAGAGAGAGAGAAAGGGTAGGGAGTAAGCAGACACACTTTTGAAATGGATGAAATTCACTGGTCGGAACAAAGATAGGCAGTAATATCAGTTGACAGGGTGTAGAGATCACCTGAGCAGCTAGGGAGAAAATTAATCGAAACCTATTAACTGCTGTCCGTAATCCATAGCTCCCAGGAGCGACATTTGGGAGCTCAATGGAGTCGCACATATTCTGCACTTACAAAGTCCGGCAAAGAGAATCATTTCTGGTTGAGGCAATCTTGGTGAAAGTTCAGACATTACTTGACTCCATCTTTGCATGGCATGTAATCAAGGCACCAATACCTTCGCTTCACAATGGCAGTGTTGTTCCAGGTGGTCCCATGGCTGTTATTATTTGTGTTGCTCGTGTGTTGTGGGGTTGCAAAAATGTATCATCAGCCAGATGGAGAAGGGGAACATGTCTTGTCCCCTAGTAGCTTTCCTCTGAGGTTCCTGGAGGTGGAATATTTGCCGGGGGAAGGATTGGGGCAAAATGAGTGGCTCAGGAGAAAAACATTGCTGCAGCTGGCAGTGAAATTGGCACAAGCTTGCATGATTGTTTGACAATGATCTCACAATAGTTGGTATAAGTGGCAGTGATATTGTATGCAGACCCTCAGGAGACCTCTCAAGATAACTTCACAATTACTTATTGTAATAGTACATTATTCAGAATATGTTCTAAATGTATTACTGGGCACTAAAGTACATGTAACACGAGATAACACAGCAGCACATCATTGCTAAATCCACATTACACTGCTACTCAAATAAAGATACAACAAATTAACCTAAATCTTGCAGTCAGTTCTTTCTTTTCAGTTGTAATAAGGAACAGTTTATGAGAAAAAGTAAAAAATAAAGTTGAATGAAAAGGCTGGCCTTGAGGGAAGAAATGTTCAATTGGAGCGTTGTGGATTCCTATAACACAGTTTGTTGCTGTGCTTCATCATCAGACAGGCACATTCCATTTCATAGTTACCTTGTGCAGCATGTCAACTACCTGGGGAAAGTTATAATGCTTTGACAATGCAGTACAAATATTGATCCATTAATTTGCCACACCACCAACTAGTGAGAAAGATGTAGAGGAGTAAACTTGCACGGAAATTGCAGATAGGTGCAAGAACCAGAATCATGATCATGGGGGACTTGAAATTTCCTAATGTAGATTGGGATAATAAAATTTAAAGAGTGGACAGGAGCAGAGTTTCTGATATGTGTTCTTAATTGAAGGAGGGTCAGTTTCAGTTGGTTGAGAACCAGACCTACCCTGGGTAAATTGGAATATTGGAACAAATGCAGCCAGAGCTCCCTGGATGACGAATATGAAGCAGAAAAAGGGTGTCCATGATAGATGATAAGTTGATAATACAACTAAGAACCAGGTTGAATATAGAAACTTCAGAGGGAAAGTGAAAAAGGGAATAAGAGTATAAGAAGAGAATGGCAGCTGACATAAAAGGGGATCCAAAAGTCTTCTGTAGGCATATGAACATCAGAAAGGCAGTAAGATGAGAGGTTGGGGCTGATTCAGGACCAAAAACAGTATCTACAGGTGGAGGCAGAGGACATGGCTAAGGTGTCTTTACGAAGCAAGAAGATGCTGCCAGAGTCATAGTGAATGAAGAAGTAGATGAGACACTGGACAGACCAAAAATTAATAAAAAGGTGGTTTTAAAGTTGATAAGTCATCAGGAATGGATGTGGCATGCATCCATGGATTCTGAGGCAAGTAATGGTGGAAATTGTCCAATCCTCCTTAATTGCAGTAGTGGTGCCAAAGGGCTCAAGCATTGCAGATGTTACACCTTTGTTCAAAAAAGGGTTCAAGGATAAACCCAGCAATGATGGGCCAGTGAGTTTAAGCTTGGAGGTAGAAATGCTTTTGGAGATGTTAATTTGGAACAAAATTAACAGTCACTTGGACAAGTGCAGGTTAATTAAGGAAAGCCAGCCTGGATTTGTTAAACGAAAATCATGTTTAACAAACTTGATTCAGCTTTTTGAGGTAATAAAGAGGGTTGATGAGACTAATGAAGGTTGCTGTAGTGCATATGGACATCCAAAAGTTGCTTGATAAAGTGCCACATAACAGGCTTGCCTGCAAAGTTGAAGTCCATTGAATAAAAGGGATAGTGGCAGTATGGATACAAAGTTGACTGAGTGACAGGGAGTAGCGGCGAGTGGTTGTTTTTCAGACTGGGAGAAGGTATACAGTGGGGCTCCCCAACGGCTAAGTATTAGGAGCACTGCTTTACTTGGTATATATTAATGACTTAGGCTTTGGTGTACAGGGCACAATTTCAAAATTTGCAGGTGACACAAAATCTGGACATATTGTGAACTATGAGGAGGACGGTTATGGTCTTCAAAAGGACATAGGCTGTTGAAATGGGCAGACATATGACAGATGAAATTTAATGTGGGAAGTGTGAAGTGATGCATTTTGATAGGAAGAATGAGGAGAGACAATATCTCAAAGGGTACAATTCTAAAAGAGAAATAGTGACCTCAGTATATGTGTGTAAATTGTTGAAGGCAGCAGGGCAGTTTGTGGAAGAAGGAACGAAAAAAGTTTATTAGGATCCTGCTTTATAAACCGAGGCATAGAATACAGTGGCAAGGAAGTTATGATGAATCTCAACTTGTGTATTGTGTCTAATCCTGGGCAACGTATTTTAGGAAGGATTTGAAGGGTTTAGAGAGAGTACAGAAAAGATTTTAAGAATTGTTCCAGGACTTCAGTTACTTGGATAGATTGGAGTTGCTAGTTACACGGATAGATTGGAGAAACTGGGGTTGTTCTTGGAAAGAAGGAGGTTGAGAAGAGATCTGATACAGATGTTCAAAATCAGATGGGGTATAGACCAAGTAGAGTGAAACTGCTGCAGTCAGCAGAAGGGTTGAGAACTAAAGGACGCAAATTTAAGGTGATTGGAAAAAGAACCAAAGGCATGAGGAAAAACCTTTTTTGCAATGAGCGGTTAAGATCTGGAATGTACAGCCTGAGAGGGTAGTGGGGGAAAATTCAGTCATGCCTTTCAAAAGGGAATTGGATAAGCACCTGAAGAGAGAAAACATTAAAGGGCCATGGGGTAATGGTGGGATGTGGGACTAGCTGAGTTGCTCTTGCAGAGTCTCAGCACAGTTTCAGCAGACTGCATTGCCTCCTTTTGTGCTGTAACCACGCCATGATTCTTTGATTCTAAATACCTGCTCAGTGAGGCATTTTGTTCCAGGTTCCTTGCTGAAGGGTGCTTAGTGATGTCAGGAACCACATTTTGAGTGGATAATCTATATCTCAGAGGAACCAACTGCTCAACTTATTAGTCTGGGGGAATTTATAAGATATGGGCGTCGATGGACTTCCCCTGGAACATAGGCTTTGACATGCAGAACTCGCAGAATACCTGGATAAATTCTTGTTAATAAATTTCATGCTATGTTGTATATAGATACTCAACTAGCTACAGGAGTCAGTTGTGTTACCATCTATTCTAGGAATGCCACATTGAAAAAATCCTGTAAACCTTTCTGTACCTGCCGTTTTGTGGTGTATAATTTAAACCAGTGATGGCCTTGATTATGCAGCTGTGAACGGCAAACTAGTCAATCATGGTTAATTCTCCATCTGATGTGTGGAAAAATTATTTGATAAAAAAAGTGAATGGCGTTTTTATTTTTACTGCTTTCACAGTACTGTTCTTAAACTGCTGCTTGGCAACAGAAATGACCCCAAGAGTTCATCAATGGCTTTCTTGATGAAGCATAATTCTATTGTGTGGGACTTCTCAGAGAGATTGAGGTAAATCTGCTGATTGTAGTAGACAAGCTAGTTGAGGTAGTAGTGGGTCTTTACTGTCTTCCCATGGCCTTTTACCTCCCTGGTTGTCTTCTACCACTCTTCCTCTTTGCCTGTTGCCATGTCAGTAAAATGAGATTTGGTGGTGTACCTATGCTGCTCTGTGGAATGAAGCACCTCCTCATTGTGTCTTTGTCCTATGTTTTGGTGTGCCCTGACAAATTGCAGCCTTAATGCAATCTTTGAAGCAGATAGAATTAATGTGATGAGGGTTGAAATACACATCTCCCTTTTAATTGCTGGTTGGGTTATAATGAACAAAGTAAAATATTATTAGGGTTTGTGTCTGTGCATTAACTGGTTTTAAACTAGTTTACTATCCTAATGAATTTTAGAATGGTGCGTGAGAATTGGCAAACACTCTGTCACTGTTAATGTAAAAAGGGAAGATTCACCAAGTCTGCACTCCGAGCAGGAAGCTGTGCTTATTTGAAGTGCACTTTGAGATTCAGTAGTACAGTGCTGTAGCTCTGTCTGTCTGCTTGCTCTTTCTTTCATAGCTCCACTTGGAAACGCAGAATTGAAGAATTCAATTATTGCATGTGAATGCTTCTATATATTAGCTCTAAATGTTGAGGAATTTTACTCCTTCAGTAAGTTATGGAAACTCAAGTGATAGTCCAAATGTGTGGTAAGGTTTTGATGGGTTAGATGGCTTTATTTCATTGTATGCTTTCATCTGTTCTTATGACGAATTCAGCTATAATATGCCTGAATTTCTGTCTTCATAGCTTGATGTCAACTTTTACTCATTATATATATCTATGTCAAAATTTGTAATGGGTTTTGCTTATGTCAACTCATGACTCTGCACGACCTGGCCACTGGGTCCTCACATATTGCTCAAATGCTTTCTGCAAATTTTTCAATGCTGCTTTGTTCTCAACTAACTGTCATTGCTAAATAAATGTTTAAAAAAAATAAAGAAACTTGCTTCATAATAACATTACATTTACCCATTGAAATGTTTTTTGTGTTCTTTAATACTTCGTTAAATGTTTTACTTGCAGGCCACAGAAGCTTCCAAAAACCTGGGTTTCAGTTTGATATTTTTTGCACAGAGCTATGTGAATTGAAAGTAGATTTTGTAGTTTGAGCTTATGCATTGTGCTTAATCTTCCAGGATCCACCCATCCATACCATTCGGTTAACTAAACGAATTGAAGTATTTTCTTTAGTTTCTGGCATTTTCCACAGTAGCTTTGTTTTTGAAATGATTTTTAAAAAAATAACATCTGAATAGTTTTATTGATTTTAAACTTTCTATTGAGTATTTAGAAAAAGATGGGCTGTGTGTATGTGAAGGTGATGGCATGATAGCAGTGTCCTGATTGTACATATGTTATTATAGCTTTTGATTTATCTCCTATAAGTTTCAGAAAATGTAATAAACTGAGGAAGATAGAGAAAGACTGGTTTAGAGAGAATGGAAGTGACAGCAAATCTAGGGTGATAGAAAGTGGAGAGTAGATTTAAAATTTGTCATGGGGCACATCACACTTATTGGCTTTAGCTATTTGGTCGTACAGAACTTGAGTATTGCTGAAAAAAGAGACATTTTTGTCAAAGCTTTTCATCTTGCACTCATCAGAATATTTTGCAAGAAAAGAAATCCAAGGGCGACTACAGATTTATATTGTACGTGAAAAAAGTGCTGACTGGTTGGCAAGTGGTCTCTGATTGGTAGAGGCATTGTCATGGAGAATGCAGCAGTTGATGGTGAATGACAGTTAACTGCCAAGCAGTGTTTGAAATATAAACCAAGCAGCTTGACTCTGATTGGTCAAGGCATTGTCTTGAAGAATGAACCAGCAAATGGCTGTGACTTCTTTTGTTTAGCTGGAACAGGTGCAATCTGTGTACATGTTATTTCTGTCTACAAAGAACCGGTCCCTCTATATGTAGCTTCCAGTAGATGTTAATGTACCACACCACGAGCCCGACTGACAATCTACAATTGCTTGTCAACATAACTCTTAGCACACTGAGAATTATTTAGCAAATGCTGTGCAGTTGTGGAATCCCATCTAGTGTTGGACACTGTTTTGAGCTTTGCAAGCACAGGTTGGTTGGGTGTGGTCTGTACCTTCTCTGTTGCGAACAGTGGAAGGGATATGCAATTCGATACGATCCGCCAGTTTTGGGACGTACGGCCTACATACCTGGCATCACACTGGCACTGGAATTCATGTACCACATCATTCATTTGTGCAATTAGCAGAATGTCTTTCTGGCTTAATGGCAGCATCCTGTTAGTGGAGAATATCATTTGGTTGCTACTGTAGCAACGTAAAACAGTTAGCTTCACCTGTTGCTCAAATTTTTGAGATACCTTGCCCTTCCAAGGTAGACTGGGCACTTTTCAGGGCCGAAAATGATGGCCTTTGGCCTGTTCATGAATTTGCGTGATATACAGTGCAAAATGATCTGATCTGAAGCACCCTATTTCAGCAACAAGCTTGCATGGTGAGAAAATGGCTAAACAAAATAAGTGACAGTCATTTGCTGGTTCATTTTTCAGGGCAATGCCTTGATCAATCAGAGTCAAACTGCCTGGTTTAAATTTCAAACAATGCTTAGCAGGTAACTGTCAGTCACCATCAACTGGTGCATTCTCCATGGCAATGCCTCTACCATCAGAGTCCACTTGCCAACCAATCAGCACTGTCTTCTCATACAGTATGAAGTTGTTGCTTCCCTTGACATTGGTATTCTTGCGAAATGTCATGATGAATGCAAGATGAAAAGCTTTTTTCAAGCAATACTATTGATTTTAATGCATCAGGGAAAGATCCTTCATTTACCTGCCAGTGATAGGCATCATACCAACTAGGGACACATCTGGGATGGCTGCCTGTCAAAGGAGCTATAACGTTCAGCTGAAGATACAGGTGCAACCATAAGTTGCTTCCTGTGGTCCCTTTTCTATTGGAGGTGCTTGAAAACAATTAAAAAAAATAACTTCCCTTCAGCAATTTAGGTTAGGTCTGATTTTCCAGGTGTGCCTGTTCGTGAGGTGTGGCTGATTTGACCAGGAATACTAATATTGATCCTAAAATGAGATTGGGGAACTCCTGGTGTTCCTCTTATGCCAATGGCCTTGTTTGGTGCAGGTCCACAAGAACATCTCGGTCTCTGCAGTGCAGAGCCAGGACCAGGCGCTTCTATGATAAAAGCAAAATACTGCAGATGCTGGAAATCTGAAACAAAAACCGAAAACGCTGAAAAACCTCAGCAGGTCTGACAGCATCTGTGGAGAGAGAAACAGGGTTGATGTTTCAAGTCTGTATCATTCTTCTTCAGAGCTACAGAAAAGTAGAAATGTGATGAAATTTATACTGTTTAAGGGGGGTGGGGCAGGTGGAGCTGGATAGAAGGCCAGCGATAGGTGGGGGCAAAGGAGAGATTGACAAAGATGTCATGAACAAAAGGACAAAGGGAGTATTAATGGTAGTGGTAAGGGCTAAAAAAGGTGCTGATGGTGGCATTAAGGTAAGAAAGCAGAATGTGATAATAGGAGAACAGGGGTAAGCGCTCCGAAAAGAACAACATGAACAAGTAATAAATGGCCCTTGTGGGTCTGGGGTGGGGGGAACCGGGTGGCCCCGGTGGCGTGGGAAAAAGGGATCAAAGATGGGATAAAAAGGAGGGATATTATTTTTATTTTTATTATTTTTATTCATTTTTATTTTCATTCCTTTATTCATTGTTTTATCTCCTTTTTTATCCCCCCTTTTAATCCCATTTTCGATCCCTTTTTTCCCCCACCACCTCCCCCTCCCCCCACCTCACCCCCACAAGGGCCATCTGATACTTGTTTCATGCTGTTCTTTCACACAATGCTTACCCTTGTCCTGCTTTTATCACATTCTACTTTCTTACCTTTATGCCACTATCAGCACCTTTTTTAGCCCTTACCACTACCATTAACACTCCCTTTGTCCTTTTGTTCATGACATCTTTGTTAATCTCTCCTTTGCCTCCACCTATCGCTGGCCTTCTATCTAGCTTCACCTGCTCCACCCCCTAAACAGTATAAATTTCATCACATTTCTACTTCTCTGTAGCTCTGAAGAGTCATACGGACTCGAAACATCAACTCTGTTTCTCTCTCCACAGATGCTGTCAGATCTGCTGTGTTTTTCCAGCATTTTCTATTTTTGTTCCAGCGGTATCTATGTCTTGAAATAGGTGTCTGCCCTACCAGCAAACACCCACTGAGGTTACAGAAACACAGGAAAGGGTATGGATTTTTTTGGCCAACCAATCTTTCTTCATTTTGTTAATTCCATTTAAAAAAAAAAATATCAGTTGAACTTTAAAGCCAACTGTTTATCTTGTCTGTGTTTTACTGCAAGTTAGAAAATATCAATATTTAATGGCTTTCAATGTGAGACTTGGATTCTGGTTTCTAACACATTACAGACAGAGGAAGAAAGCCATAAATAACAAGCAAAAAGTTAGTCTATTCCTTCATTATAATGAGATTTTTTTGAGGAAAAACTGTTGAATTTTAAAGCAAAGTTTTTTTGACGTAACATCAGAGTGACAACAACGGAGTGACAACAGAGCGAGGAGGAGGTAAGGATACCAAGTTTGAGTAGGTAGTTGAAAGTGGAAGAGGTAGGTATTGTAACACGAGTGAGGTGATGACAGGAAAGGGAATGGTTAAAAGGAAGGTAAAGTGCTAAAAGGACACAGTGGGAACATAGAAAGCATAAGTAATTAGCGGATGAGATGGGATGAATAGGAGGGAGCTGTGGACCAAGTTTTCACTGCAGCCTCCACCCCAAATGCAACGCACAGCCATATGTCTCTTCTCACCTTACCACCAACCCGAAGGGAAGATGATGAACAGAAGCAGCAACATGGTGACAGTAGAGTTACAAGAGCAACAGTATACTCAGACTCAGTGTGCTACGCCATGGGTGATTGACAGTAATATTATTAAAACTGGTGTCCTGGTCAGTATTTATACTTCAAACTGCATCAAAAAGCATATTATCTAGCCATTATCACGCCGCTGTTTGTGGGACCTTGTTGATACAAATTTACTGCTGCGTTTCCTACAGTATAATAGTGATTACACTACAAAAGCACTCCATTCGCTGTAAAGAGCAAGTTTGTCTTTCTTTCAGTTGATCCATGGCCTAACTCCATACATACCTTTGCCATGTGTCCCTCAATATCTTTGGATAACAAAAATCTTCCAATCCCAGATTTAAGATTAACAATTGACCTAGCATCAATTGCTGCTTGGGGAAGAGAGTTCTAAACTTCTACCACCATTTTTGTGTTGAGTTCACTCCTAAATGTTCCAGCTCTAATTAGAACATGCCCCCAGTAGAAGACCTCTCAATCAGTGGAAATAACTGCTCACTTTTTATTTGTCAGGCAGCTGGGAATGACAGCATTTCCCGCTGACCTTGAAGAAAGATGGTCACAAAGATGTAGTGATATTTGTGGTGTGGTTTTCTTCTATACTGATACTAATTTCAATTTGGCATCAGCTCAAGGGAATCTTAAGGTGTCTAGCAACAGTGATGTAATCAAGCAGGATAAACACCCAATCACATTGAAGAATTCCCACAGACAGCAAACCTAGCAGTAATATGTGCTGATTATCCTTCATGTTTTATAAAGTCTGGTCTAGGCCGGTTCCTAAATTTTGTTGGGTGCCTCTGTGTGCACAAAGCTTCCAATTGATACGTAATCATGTTTCTACCAAGGCACAAGTTCTTGGCCACGTTGTCCCTCATGTTTTGAGTTTCTTAGCTCATTATAGATTAGCACTGAGGTGTGATTAAATACATTTTAGGAGAGAGGTGAGGGGAAATTGCACATTCAGGCAGTCTATGCTGATTTCACATATAGAATATCATGAAAAATCACCACCCTGTCTTTGTCAGTCCATCAACGGTATGAGGATGTGGATAGGACTTACAATGCACAAGATCATAGTTTACATTCTAGGATAACATTGATATCTGAATAAGTTGTACTGAGCATAAGTGGAAATTTATTTCTATTCAAGATTTTTGATGGTTACAATACATTTTTTTTAAGAATCAACTTTCCTTGAGCAATCCACTCGGGTAAAGGCAGAATTGAATTTAACATTCATGGTAAATGCATTGCTGCTGCTGCAGCCATGAGTCATCATGTACGTGTATAGATTTTACAAACTTTATTTCTTGTTAGCTCTGGACTCATGTTGTCCATTCACTGTTCAAACATTAATTCAAGTCAACTAGTACCAACACTTACCAATCTCAAGGACTGTTTTGTTTCATTAACTGTTTTTGTTTTTAAGGCTGCCAAGCGATGTTTTCTCACATTGAAGTAGTAGTAAATCGTTAATTTTCTCATTAGTTTCAAATGAATGAGTTTGGGGCCCTAGAGATTATTACTACTGACGAACAGGATGGAGAACCCAGTGCACAGATTGCTGCTGAGCATACAGCTATAAGAAGGGATGCCTACAGTGATCCATCTAATGTTCAAGGTAAGGAAACATTAAACACATTTACTGCTCTTCTCTTAAACACATTAAACACCATGAACAATGATGGCCACAAATTTACTGACTATTTCTGATGCATTGTTGGTATTTAAATAATAATTTTATTTTTTGACGTCTACAAATTTGAGTGGATACCTTTTGTGTCCATACTGTCGGCATTGCTGTTCATGGATGTTCAGTGCTGCTCAGAGCCCATTGTAATAAAAATATATGTGGATGACTGAGTAGCTAATGCCCATGGTTAGTGCCAAAATGTACCATGCGTAACTTAGAATGAAAGAAAAAGAGGCCTACCTGTCCTAAAATCAGTTGATACTGCCTGGAGGCTTTACTTTGAAGTTTGCGAAGAGTGATTTTTGATCTAACAGAGATTTTGGAGCAGTTTCTTTTTCTATTGAACCTGGAGAGAATTGAACAAGGTGACTATTTGTGTGCCAGATGGAAATGAGAAAGCAAAGGCATAAAGCTTTTTCATGCAATTATTTCCTGTTAGGGGAGCTGTAAAATATACATTGTAGGATCCAGAATTAACCATAATGCAGGGTGAAGAGTTAGGTGTGCAGGTATTGTTTACAAACGTGAACAACAGAATAGTGTTAAAATGGTACCAAAGGAAGGAAAAGAGGGTGTTGCTAGTGTTTACCTAGCCTATCTTTGTCAGGTCAATTTTCTGGCCATGTTCTGGAGTCCTGGGTGAGAGTGGTGTTTTACCTTCCTCCTTGTCGAACCCAAAATATTTTTCTGTTACATGCCCCCAGCAGTCCTTCTCTCTTTTGCAAGATCTTATCTAGGAATGTGTGTGGAATAGCCCTTTTACAATTTGGTCTTTGCCTCTTTCCAGTGCCCTCTTTCTCTTTGTACTTACCTGCTGTACGGGACCCCTATTCTAGGGCCAGGATTTTTCCTATGGCGGGCGGGCTGGGCAGGAGCAGGCGGGGGTAGGCACGGAGCGGATCGCCGCCCGCGATCAGCTGTGCACCACCATTTTACGCGGGTGGGCCAATTCAATTAAGGCCAGCCCAGCGTAATACACGACTGGTAGCGCTCAGCGCTACCTGTGCGGGCAGGGGGAGGAGGGAGAGTTGGGTCCAGCACTCTTTTGCGCATGTGCGCGGAAGAGCGCAGCAATCTCCCTGAGGCACGGAGCTGCCTCAAGGAGATTGAATAGAGATTAAAACAATTAAATAAATGATTTTAAGGTTTATTTAAACATATCCCCCATGTGACTGTGTCACATGAGTGTGGACATTCTGAAAATTTATTTATTTATTTAATAAAAGCTTCAGGAAACTTCATCCCTCTCGTGGATGAGGTTTCCTGAAAAACGCAAAGGCCGCTTGGGCTTTGGGCTTTCCGCCTGCCCGCCAACTGTAAGGTTGGGCAGCA
The DNA here is from genome assembly GCF_964194155.1 of Cetorhinus maximus. Taxonomy (NCBI): domain Eukaryota; kingdom Metazoa; phylum Chordata; class Chondrichthyes; order Lamniformes; family Cetorhinidae; genus Cetorhinus; species Cetorhinus maximus. The sequence goes on from NC_135882.1 coordinate 63,271,757, forward strand.
TTCTCAAGTGGCTCAATTGATTTCTTAATGGCTATTTACATTTCAGCGGGAATGCAGCCAACCTCGGTGCATGCCTGCCGAACGAAATATCACGATGGCGCGCAATGATGTTGGGACGCACACCCAATGTCATCGTGCGTCACTTTACGTGCTGGCGTGTCGGGCCCACCCCCGCCGCCCACCGGAAAATTCTGTCCTTGGTTTTTAAAAAGCTACTCTTGTCAATTGCAACCCCCTCAGTGCAGAACTCCTCTATTGTTTGAGAGATGTGCTCCACCAACACTAATGGATACTTGATTGAGCTAACCATGTGATTTATGGCTGGTCAATACTGGAGAGAATTGGTGGATGGAAATATTAGCTCAGTAGAGCAACGTCAGGACGATTGGTCCCATGGGACTTTGGTTTTATTTTGTTTAGAATGAGCGACACTGGCAAGGCTAGCATGTGTTGCTCATCACTAATTGCCTTTGTTTAACTTTGCTAGGGCTCCTTGGTGTCACACTCGGTCAAATGCTGCCTTGATGTCAAAGGCAGTCACTCTCAACTCACCTCTGAGTTCAGCTTTTTTGTGCATGTTTGGACCAAGGTCAGAAGCTGAATGGCTCTGGCAGAACCCAAACTGAACATCGGTCAGCAGGCCATTGCTGTGTAGTTGCCGCTTGATAGCGCCTTGATGACACCTTCCATCACTTTGCTGATGATTGAGGGCAGACCGATGGGCAGTAATTGGCCGAATTGGATTTGTCCTTTCTGTGGACAGGACATACCTGGGCAATTTTCCACATTGTTGGCTAGATGCCAGTGTTATAGTTGTACTGGGTCAGCATGGCTAGGATGCAACTAGTTCTGGAGTACAAGTCTTCAGTACTGCTGTTCAGATGTTGTCAGAGCCCATAGCCTTTGTTATATCCAGTGCCTTCAACTGTTTCTTGACATCAAGCGGAGTGATTTGAATTGGCTGAGTACTGGCATCTGTGATGTTAGGAACCTCAGGAGGAGGTCAGGGTGGAGCATCCACTTGACACTTCTGACTGAAGATGGCTACAAATGCTTCAGCCATGTGTACTGCCATGCCATCACTAAGGTTGGGAATTTGTGGAGCCTCCTCCTCCACTTAGTTGTTTAATTCTCCACCACCGTTCACAGCTGGTTGTGGCAGGATTTAGGAGCTTATTTTTTTGTGGGATCGCTTAGCTCTGCTTCGTCCGTTTAGCATGCATATCGTCCTGTGCTGTAGCCTCATTAAGTTGGCACCTCATTTTTAAGTATATCTGCTACTGGTTCTGGCATACTGTCCTGCACTTCTCACTGAACCAGGTTTGTATCCTAGCTTAAAAACAAAAAGCTAAAAGCTACTGCGGATGCTGGAAATCCAAAACAAAACAAAAACAGAATTACCTGGAAAAACTCAGCAAGTCTGGCAGCATCGGCGGAGAAGAAATCAGTCAACGTTTCGAGCCTCCATGGCCCTTCGGCAGAACTGCAGCATAGTTTCAACAAGGGAGAAATATAAATTGGTTTAAGGTGGGTGGGGGGGGGGGGTGGGGTGGGGGGGAAGAGACACATTGAGGGTGTGGTGTGAGCAGATAATAATCAAAAGATGTCACAGACAAAAGGGTCAAAGAGGTGTTGAAGGTGGTGGTCTTTGTCTGAGAAAAGTGCTAATTAAGAATGGAAAACAGGATATTCAAAGTACATCTCTAGTGGGGGTGGGGTGGAAAGACTAAAGGTTTTAGTTTTAGATTTAAAAATAATGGAAATAGGTGGGGAAAGAAGAATCTATATAAATTATTGAAAAAAAAGCGGGTGGGGGGGGGGAAAGAAACGGGGTGGGGATGGGGGGAGGGGGAGTTTAAGATCTAAAGTTGTTGAATTCAATATTCAGCCCAGAGGGCTGTAAAGTGCCTAGTCGGAAGATGAGGTGCTGTTCCTCCAGTTTGCGTTGGGCTTCACTGGAACAATGCAGCAAGCCAAGGACAGACATGTTGGCAAGAGAACAGGGTGGAGTGTTAAAATGGCAAGCGACAGGGAGGTTTGGGTCTTTCTTGCGGACAGACCACAGGTGTTCCGCAAAACGGTCGCCCAGTTTGCGTTTGGTCTCTCCAATGTAGAGGAGACCGCATTGGGAGCAACGAATACAGTAGACTAAGTTAGGGGAAATGCAAGTGAAATGCCGCTTCACTTGAAAGGAGTGTTTGGGCCCTTGGACGGTGAGGAGAGAGGAAGTGAAGGGGCAGGTGTTGCATCTTCTGCGTGGGCATGGGGAGGTGCCATAAGTGGGGGTTGAGGAGTAGGGGGTGATGGAGGAGTGGACCAGGGTGTCCCGGAGGGAACGATCCCTACGGAATGCCGTCAAGGGGGGTGAAGGGAAGATGTGTTTGGATGTCCAATCCCTCTACACCTCCATCCCCCACCAGGATGGTCTGAGGGCCCTTAGCTTCTTCCTTGAACAGAGGCCCCAACAATCCCTATCCACCACTACTCTCCTCCGTCTGGCTGAACTTGTTCTCACACTGAACAATTTCTCCTTTAACTCCTCTCACTTCCTCCAAATAAAAGGTGTGGCTATGGGTACCCGCATGGGCCCCAGCTATGCCTGTCTCTTTATGGGGTATGTGGAACATTCCTTGTTCCAGTCCTACTCCGGCCCCCTCCCACAACTCTTTCTCCGGTACATCGATGATTACTTCGGTGCTGCTTCATGCTCTCGTCGGGACCTGGAAAAATTTATTAATTTTGCTTCCAGTCTCCACCCCTCCATCATCTTCACATGGTCCATCTCTGACACTTCCCTTCCCTTCCTTGACCTCTCTGTCTCAATTTCTGATGATAGACTGACCACCAATATCCATTACAAGCCTACCGACTCCCACAGCTACCTCGACTACAGCTCCTCACACCCCGCTTCCTGTAAAGACTCCGTCCCATTCTCTCAGTTCCTTCGCCTCCGTCGCATCTGTTCTGATGACGCTACCTTCAAAAACAGCTCCTCTGACATGTCCTCCTTCTTCCTTAACCGAGGTTTTCCATCCACGGTCGTTGACAGGGCCTTCAACCGTGTCCGGCCCATATCCCGCGCATCCTCCCTCACGCCTTCTCCTCCTTCCCAGAAACATGATAGGGCCCCCCTTGTCCTCACTTATCACCCCACCAGCCTCCGCATTCAAAGGATCATCCTCCGCCATTTCCGCCAACTCCAGCATGATGCCACCACCAAACACATCTTCCCTTCACCCCCCTTGACGGCATTCCGTAGGGATCGTTCCCTCCGGGACACCCTGGTCCACTCCTCCATCACCCCCTGCTCCTCAACCCCCACTTATGGCACCTCCCCATGCCCACGCAGAAGATGCAACACCTGCCCCTTCACTTCCTCTCTCCTCACCGTCCAAGGGCCCAAACACTCCTTTCAAGTGAAGCGGCATTTCACTTGCATTTCCCCTAACTTAGTCTACTGTATTCGTTGCTCCCAATGCGGTCTCCTCTACATTGGAGAGACCAAACGCAAACTGGGCGACCGTTTTGCGGAACACCTGTGGTCTGTCCGCAAGAAAGACCCAAACCTCCCTGTCGCTTACCATTTTAACACTCCACCCTGTTCTCTTGCCAACATGTCTGTCCTTGGCTTGCTGCATTGTTCCAGTGAAGCCCAACGCAAACTGGAGGAACAGCACCTCATCTTCCGACTAGGCACTTTACAGCCCTCTGGGCTGAATATTGAATTCAACAACTTTAGATCTTAAACTCCCCCTCCCCCCATCCCCACCCCGTTTCTTTCCCCCCCCCCACCCGCTTTTTTTTCAATAATTTATATAGATTCTTCTTTCCCCACCTATTTCCATTATTTTTAAATCTAAAACTAAAACCTTTAGTCTTTCCACCCCACCCCCACTAGAGATGTACTTTGAATATCCTGTTTTCCATTCTTAATTAGCACTTTTCTCAGACAAAGACCACCACCTTCAACACCTCTTTGACCCTTTTGTCTGTGACATCTTTTGATTATTATCTGCTCACACCACACCCTCAATGTGTCTCTTCCCCCCCACCCACCTTAAACCAATTTATATTTCTCCCTTGTTGAAACTATGCTGCAGTTCTGCCGAAGGGCCATGGAGGCTCGAAACGTTGACTGATTTCTTCTCTGCCGATGCTGCCAGACTTGCTGAGTTTTTCCAGGTAATTCTGTTTTTGTTTTGTTTTGTATCCTAGCTTAATGGTCATAGAGTGAGGGATATGCTGGACCATAAGGTCACAGATTGTGGTTGAATACAATTCTGCTGCTGCTGCTGGCCCACAACGCCTCATGGATGCCCAGTTTTGAGCTGCTGGATCTGTTCTGAATTTATCTTAATTAGCACATTGGTGGTGCCGCACAACACTATGGACTTACTCATCCAAGCAGTCTGGATCAGATTTGAGTTGAAAAGTAGTGTCTAACTTGCTGTCTCATCCAATCCCCTATTCTGTTTTTTATTTTTATGAAAGGAATTTGTTATGGGTTGCAGATTTTTCATCTGAGGCTGAACTATTTTGTTGTTATGCTGCAGGTATTGGTCTGATATTGGTCCTTCCTTTTAAAACAGCTTGAACTAGCATCATCGAATACTAGTGCCAGCTCCGTGTTGCTCCATATTCAGTCAATGAAGAGCTCTGACCTTGTGCACTCTGCTTTCTGGTATTTAGGCTCCCAACCTTGGCTCAGTGGTAGCACTCCTACTTCTGAGTCAGAAGGTTGTGGGTTCATGTCTCGCTCCCTTTACTTGACCACATAACCTAGGCCAATACTTCAGTACCATCTTTTGGAAAAGGCGTTGAATTGAAGTCCCATCTGTCCTTAGAGTTGTAAAAGATCGTATGGCAAGATTCAAAGAAGAATAGGTGAGGCCTCCCCAGTGTCCTGACCAATATCTGTCCTTAACCAATAATCTAATTGCTGTTGGTGGAACGTTGCTGTGCACAATTGGCTCCAGCTTCTCCCAATTACCACAGCGGCAACACTTCAAAAGATCTTCTTAGTTGTAAAGTGCTTTGGCAGGCCCTGAGAGTGTTAAAGGTGCTATATAAATGCAAGTTTTTTTTGTATCTACGGTGCTTTAATAAGAACATAAGGAATTGGAGCAGGAGTAGGCCATACAACCCCTTGAGCCTGCTTCACCATTCCATAAGATCATGGCTGATCTTTGACATTAATTCCACTTTAATGCCCAATTCCCTTTCCCTCGATTCCCTTTAGAGTCCAAAAATCTATCAACACCTAAGCATCCACAGCCCTCTGAGGTAAGATTTACAATGTGAGGCCCAGAGGCTCAGTGTTTATTGGAAGATAATACACTTCTTTTATAAACAAAGAGAAAGCAAGTAGTGGACTGTGTTTGGGCAGGTAATTACAATTGATTGATAGAACAGAAGAACTAGCAAATATACAGCAAAATGCAACTGACAAGATACAAGTGAGAAATACCTGTATTTAGTGATCAGAATTTCTCACGTAGAAAAGTAGGAAACATTTATCCTTAAGTTGTATCAATTGTTAGAAATTTCTCTCCTGATGTGATCACAGTTGTTCAATAAATCATAAGTTGAAACCATGTTTAGAAAGAGAAAAATTTTAGATCAGTAACAAATGGGTTTTGAAGGAAACAACAGAATTGGTAGAAAAGAAGATTATTTAGATTAGACTAGAATAATAAAAAATTATATGCTGATTGAGTAAGAAAAGAATACTGGAAAAGATAACAGTGCAAGAATTACAGAGAATATATTTTGCGGTGGATGAGAAAAAGCATCGGGAAGGATTGCTGTGGGGTCCTCCTGATCCTCTACAGCAATTTTGGCAAAATAGCTGCGGCTGTTCAGAAAAGCAGTGCCATTTTTCCAAGGTTTCTGCAGCGGTTCTACTAAAATTACAGTGGACAAAAGGGAGAATCCCTAATACACGTCCAAGGGTACAATGTTATTGAATGAAGGATGAAGAAAGTGAAGATTTAGAGCTCAGGAAATGAAGAAATAGCTAGCAATAGAACAGCCTAAAGGGATTTAATGTGAGAGTTTTCAGAGCAAGTTTTGTGCCCCTAATTTCTGAATAATAAATGATTTTCATGCTGAAAAATAAACATATTAATTTTGTCGATTGTACTTCTGTTTCTGCGTAATCATCATCGGAGAATGGACATTTAAAGTCACTTTTTTTGGTGATGAACCCATGCTTTGTTTGCAACCTGAAAACTCATTCTTGGCATGCATTCATCAAATGATTGAATGACTTTCTAATCGGGAAAATATTTTCCAATTTGAGAATGGCTGTAGCACCAAATACATCCAGATAGATGTGGCATTCGCTGGATGAAAAGTAGAACTGCCCTGAACTTCTGGGTGATTCTGCATAAGACCATAAGATGTAGGAGCAGAAGTAGACCATTTGGCCCATCAAATATGCTCTGCCATTCAATGAGTTCATGGCTGATCTGATAATCCTCAACTCCACTTTCCTACCTTTTCCCCATAACACTTGATTCCCTTAATGATTATAAAGTATCCATGCCGTTTCAGAACAGGAGTGCCCAATAATTGCTCACTGGTGGCAACTTTTGGTTGCAATTTTGTGCTGATTGCACTGGAGGCAGAAGTGAGATTACCCAAAAACATCAATTTGGAATAGTTTGTGTGCTTATCTCTGCTGATAGTGCTTTTCAAAGATTTATCTGTGATGTAACAAAGCAATCAACTATTACTTTATATTCACACAAGAATCCTGCAATGCCATACACGTCTCATAAATCATCTGTTTCAATTCACTTTTATTTAGAAGAAACTGTAATTTGAATGTGGCTGGCTATCTCCAAATCATTTGAATGTGTATGTGATGTGATCATGTAGCAAAACTTTTATCCATGTATCTTGTCCATTGAACCTGATTGGTGAAGAATTATATGATGATTTATACAAGTCATCAAGGGGAGAAGTTGCTCATTTGAATTTGGTAGGCTGGATTAGCGCAATCCTTTATAGCTGTAATCATACATCAACACTGTAGATAGCAGTTAAATTGAAAGCTGAATGTAAAAACTACTGCTGTTGATTCAGTTTACACCTTTACAAATAAACAAATACAGAATTTCAAAATGCTGGAGTCAACAGTGACAGAAAATATTAAAGTATATTAATGTCGAAGAATTGAATACAGTTTTCTGGTTCCTCTCCTGAAGACACTAGTTCCTGCTGATCTTTGGTGTTATAAGCAAGAACTGTCCTTTTTCTGTATCCACACAGCCATTGTCACGTGAGACAGCAGGGTAGATTTTCCCTCCATGCGCTTTTCAGATGTCCATCAGAAGCCTGATCCATTTTGAGGATAGGGCCTCATTAACAAAGGCTCAGCTGATTGCCAGGCCGGAAGAAGAATGCACTCTGCTATGTCCAGATCACCACAATAAGTTATAGAGTGCGCTCTGTTTGAGAGGGCTGGAGGAGAGGAGATATGGGGAATGGGATGGGTGGGGGTATGCAACTGGAGCCTGGAGGAGTACCCTTCCCTTGCTGTCTCCAGAAAGTATATTCTTATCTTCAGGCTCCTCTTTTGGATGAACTGTCAGCTAATACTGGATGCAGCATGTATCTATTGCACATGCTCCGCATTGTTGAGTCCCAAAATAACACAACGGTGCTATTGATGTCACAGGAAATTCTTTCCCATGATTTTCAGGGTGCTACTGGCTGATTTGGTTGTTGGGTCATGGTGGGTGTTGCAGTTAATCCATGTCCTCTCTTCAGCCAATACATCCCAACAGGGGTCACCGCACTAATTGTTTTTCGAACTCTTACTGAACATTCATGTCTCTGCTGCTACACGGGCAGAGGTTAGCTAACACTGAACAGGCCATTGATCGAAGGATCCGCTTTTAATGTGTAGTGGGAGACTTCCTAAATCCAAACCATGTTATACATGTCATGGCCATAAGTACAACTCACTAGATTTATTAACCTGAACCTGTATTTGCTATTAATGCAGAGAATACTGTCAGTGTAATAAATGATCTTGCCCTGCATTATTCAAAAACAATGTCTGTGTAATGGCAATATCCATTCTATGAGCAACTGGGTGAATTTATAAACAGTAATTTATATTTCGTTTAAGTCTACATTTGTTATTTGCAATTTTGTAACCAGTGTGAAGCTAAGGAGGGTAGTGAGACAGAGACTAGATTTCTCTAACAATATTATGTTAGGTTGTTGCGATTACAGACTGAGTAAATAATAAAAAATACTGTGGTAGAAATTGTAATGTGTTGCTCTCAATTTTTGGAAGTAAAATGCTCACAAAACACACCAATTTAGCAGTGAGACAGCTTGCATCAAACCTGCGCAGGCATTGGCCTCACTGAGTGTTCCCTCTGAGCTACATGGATGTATGGCCGCGCCACAATTAGGAGTATGTGGCGCAGGGAACAAACGGCCACACACAAACATTTCCTCTAAGACGTGTTTATGCATAGCTATGTGTCAATCTTATAGGGACCGCATAGTGCAACAAGCTGGCCTCACACAACAAACGAAAGTTAGCAGGACCAATTTTTGCTTTGTCCAGGATGGATACCTGAAACAGACATTCAGCACCTTGAATATGTTAATTAGGGGCCTAATGTCAAGGAGGCTTTTACAAAATCGGCCAACAAAGAGTGGGGCAGGCGTTAGGCTCACCTGCTTCAGGATTCTTCAGTGTCCCTTGCACCTGCCAACTATAGGTAGGTTTATTCTCCCAGGAAGTGAAGCTAGGAGAAACTGGAGTTTTCTAACATCAGCCACCACCAGCCCCCGACCCCCCAACTTAACTGAGGGACATTGCCAGCTGAAAATTAAATCCTAAAGAAGGTGTCCTAGAAAAAAGATGCAATAACATTGATTGGTGTAGTATATAGACCACCAGCTCATAGAAGGGATGTGGAGAAACAAATTTGCAAAGAAATTATGGAGACGTGCAAGAATTATTAAGTAATCATAAAGGGGGACTCCAATTACCTAAATATAGACTGGGATAAGAATAGCAAAGGGACAAGGGCGGCAAGAGTTCCTGGAATGTGTTCAAGATAATTTTCTGCAGTAGTATTTTTCTAGTCCAACGAGAGGACGTGCACTTTTGGACCTGGTTCTGGGGAATGAGTTAGCCCAAGTGGATCACATATCAGTGGGAGAGCCTCAAGGGGACAGTGACCATTGTTTCATAAGGTTTAGGTTAATAATGGAAAAGGACAAGGAACAATCCAGAGCAGGGATAATTAACTGGGGGGAAGCCAACTTCAATGGGATGAGAATGCATCTGAGTTGAATGAGTTGAAATCAAATGTTGGCAGAAAAGACGGTGGCTGAACAATGGACCACCTTCAAAGAAAATGAATTGCAGGCAATGTCAAGTTATATTCCCTTGAAGAGGAAAGGTAGGACAAATAAATTCAGAGTGCCCTGGATGACGAGAGAGATAAAGGTAAAGATGAAAAGGAGGAACTGCGCGTACAACAGGTAGAAAATACAATGGAGAATCAGGCTGAATATAGAAGGACCAGAGGGGAAGTGAAGAAACTAATAAGAAAAGCAAGGAGAGAGGATGAAAAGAGGATGGCAACGAACATAAAAGGGAACCCCAGGTCTTCTATAAGCATATAAATAATAAAAGGATAGTAAAAGAAAGAGTAGGGCTGATTAATGACAAAAAAGGGGACTTGCATGTGGAGGCTGGAAAAATAGTGGAGGTGTTGAACGAGTACTTGGCATCTGTCTTTACAAAGGAAAAAGATGCTACCCAGGTCGAGGTGAGAGAGGAGGTAACTGGTACACTAGGAGAACTTATAATTGAGAGGAAGGAGTTGTTGGAAAGGATATCTTTACTTAAAATAGATAAGGTACCAGGACTGGATGGGATACATCCAAGGGTACTGAGGGAAGTGAGGGTGGAAATTGGAGAGGCACTAGTGATAATCTTCTAGTCTTCTTTAAGCACAGGGGAGGTGCCAGAGGACTGGAGAATTGCAAATGTTACACCCTTGTTCAAAAAGGGATGCAAGGATAAAGCTGGCAACTACAGACAAGTCAGTCTGACCTCAGTGGTAGAGAAACTTCTGGAAACTATAGTACGGGATAAAATCAATAGTCATTTAGACAGGTGCAGGATAAGCAAGGAAAACCAGCATGGCTTAATTAAGGGAAAATCATGTTTAACTAACTTGTTGGAGGTTTTTGTGGAGGTAGCGGAGAAGGTTGAACAGGGAAACGCTGTTGATGTGTATATGGATTTTCAAAAGGCATTTGACACAGTGCCACACAACAGACTTATGAGCAAAATCCTAGGTCATGGAATAAAAGGGAAAGTAGGCACTTGGATAAGAAATTGGCTGAGTGACAGGAAACAAAGAGTAGTGATAAATGGCTGTTTTTCAGATTGGAGGAAGGTTTGTAGTAGAGTTCCCCAGGAGTCAGTGTTGGGACCCTTGCTCTTCCTGATATATATTAATGACCTAGACTGTGACGTTCAGGGCATGATTTCAAAATGTGCAGATGATATGAAGATTGGAAATAATGTCAACTGTGATGGGGATAGTCTTGAACTTTAAAAGGACATAGGCATGTTGGTGGATTGGGCAGACAAGTGGCAGATGAAGTTCAATGCAGAGAAGTGTGAGGTGATTCATTTTGGCAAGAAAAATATGGTGAGACAGTATAAAGTGAGAGCCTCTAAAGGAGGTGCAGGAACAGAGGGACCTTGGTGTATACGTACATAAGCCATTAAAGATGGCAGGCATGTTGAGAGAGCAGTTAATAAAGCTATAGTATCTTAGGCTTTATTAATAGGGGCATTGAGTACAAGAGTAAGGAGGTCATGTTGAACTTCCGTAAGACACTAGTTAGGCCTCATCTGGAGTACTGCATCCAGTTCTGGGTGCCATAGTTGAGGAAGGATGTGAAGGCTTTGGAGAGAGTAAAGAGAAGATTCACAAGAATGACTCCAGGGATAAAGAACTGTAACTATTAGGATAGACTGGAGAGGTTGGGACTGTTTTCCTTGGAGAAAAGAAGGCTGAGAGGAGACTTGATAGAGGTATTCAAGATTCTGAAGGGTATGGACCGGGTAAATAGAAACTGTTCCCACTCAAGAGAACATCAAGAATTAGAGGGCACAGATTCAAAATAATTGGCAAAAAGAGTAAATGTGATGTGAGGAAAATTTTTTCACCCAGAGAAAGTTGGAGTCTGGAACAAATTTGCTGAAAGGGTGGTGGAGGCAGGTTCGATCGAGGTATTCAAAAGGGACTTAGATTGCTACCTGAAAAGAATGAATGTACAAGGTTATGGGGATACGGCAGGGGAGTGCAACTAGGTGGAATGCTCTTTCAGAGAGCCAGTGTAGACTTGATGGACCGAATAGCCTCCTTCTGCACTGTAATGATACTGTGAGGCCCAAATTCCAATTTCAATCTGGCCTTGGGCCTATCTGTTCAGGTATGCTAGGCCCAGGTTTAAGTTCCTTACTACAGGGCATTATCTGGATCGTTGCTGCTCCTGACCACGAGAAACCCCGTTGTTCTGGCCCCGGCCTCTTTTCTGTCTTTGGTTTAATGAAGCCCGATGCCCAGGTTCTGGAGCTCATTGGATCTCATCGCTTGTGGGCAGCGTAATTATCCTGCATGGTGTGTGATACATAGGAATGTAGGAACAGGAGAAGGCCATTCAGCCCGTCGAGCCTGTTCTGCCATTCAATATGATCATAGCTGATCAGGCACTTCAATGCCTTTCACGCACACTATCTCCATAACCCTCTACAATACATGCCCAAAACCATAGCTAGTGCTGCAAAATGAAACATTTCCTATTTTTGATGCTCACTGTTGACATCAAGCATTGCTAGGTCAGTTATACCATGGCCAAATGCACAGTAAAATTCTCTGCCCCAATTACATTGCTTGTCCCCAGTTCCTTACCTCTCCAGTGTGAATTATTCCATGTTCTACACCAGCCAGCCTTTTACCAAGCTTAATGTTTAAAATGTGGACAATTTTTGGTGTGAATTAGCATCTCTGATGTTAATGGGTTGAGATTGGCCAAACGTGTTTCACGTAGGATCTTGTGGTTAAACAGGGGAACCTTGATTCCTACCAGTCTCGGCTGGATCTCTAAGCCTAGCGAGGAAGGACAGTACATAAAATAGATTTCTGCTTGAGGGCTTGATGCAGCAAGTGCCAAATCTAGTATGTGATGGCAAGCGTAGGTAATTCTCAAAGAAAGGAAGCTAAATTAGAAATAGGATTGCCTGGAAAATGGTTCTGTATCCCATAGTGCCATCAGCAGAACTCTGTGACCATGTTTTGGTGATGCATAGTGCACAACAGTAAAGAAGGAAAATACACACAAAAAGAAGCTTCCTCCATTGTTTCTCTTTGTGGGAAACCAAGGATCCTCATGGACAACAGTCATGGGGCATTCTTGATCGAGGCCATCTCTCTTATATAAGTAAAGATATATTTCCAAATGAAAAGTAGAGAGGAATAAATTCTTTGTGAAGAAAAAATATACAGTATTTAATTAAGCATTCCAAGGAAAGCGTTTAAAATAGTCCTTCATTTGTCAGTTGGAGAATTCCGTACATCTCTCACAGGATCACAGAATTCTAACAACAGCATCAAAATAAAACAGTGTCACAAATCCTTCAAAAATATTAGAGATTCAAGTTATACATCTAATTGATGCCAAGATGGGTTTAGAAACTTAATGTTAGGAGGAAAAAACAGTTTTGAGGCTCTGGGAAAGAATAAGCATAAGTCTGAAGAAAGAAACAAAGAACTTGCATTTATATAGTGCCTTTCGTGGTTTCAGGATGTCCCAAAGCACTTCATAGGCAGTGAAATACTTTTGAAGTGTGGTCATGGTTACAACTTAGGGAAGCATGGCAACTAACTTGTGTAAAAGAATTCATGAATAGCAATGCGATAAATGTCCTGATATTATGTTTTAGTGCTATAATTATGTTTTAGTGATATTGATTGAGGGATTGATGTTGGCAAGGGCACCTATTTAACAAATGCATGAATGAAAGAAGTGTGTGTTTTTATTGCAATCCCTGTACACAGAGGGTTATCAAAATGATTTACAGCACAATGGACAGACAGTGTTACCAAGCAGTGGGAGAAAGGAATGACTTAGGGTTGTGGTGGGAAATGAAAGAGTGATTTTAACTGGGCTTTTGAAAACTGGAAATGGGCTGAAGCAGAGTTTCATGGGGTGTAGTGACAAGAAGGAGCAGGAGAAAAAAGTGGGCTGGTGGCAGCAAAACAGATAGCACATAGAGGGTCAAATGCTGGAGGAGACCCCTGAAGTAGGGTGGACGAGACCATGGAGGACAAAGATTGTAAAGTTATGTCATGAAGCTATTAATGTATACAATATTATTGGAAAATACTTTTCTTTTAAAATAGAGGTTTAGTCTTTGGGTGTGTCTTAATTGGATTAAAGTCAGCTAGTCTGGGTGCTTTGATGCGTACTAGTTTTGAGATGTAAGAGAGGTAGAGTGTATTTGCATTTTTTGAATAGAGCATTCAAAAAGTGGGGTGAAATCTGGCACCTCGCTAGTAGAGACCAAGCAATATGTTTATATTACTAATAAAATTGGTACTATGAAAGGGGTTTTCTTGTTAGAATAGGTGGAATTCAAAGAGGCTGATGATACAATGAGAATTTACATTCAATGAGCTGCGCTAGGTATAACTTCAGTTTTTGTGTGTGCAGAGCAGAGGCAATGTAAGATCAAAGTAGCTGTAAATTTACAATTGTCTTCACAGGAACCAAAGTGAAAGGAACCTCATTTTGAATTCGTAAGGTGAAAATGCTTTGCCTGGTTAAGTCTATGGGTTGCTGTTGCCTTAATGGAGATTAGTTTGGGAATTTGTTAAAAGTTATGATAGAAATTTCTAGCTATGTGTATATATTTAACTTGTGTAAATTAATAAAATGTTTAATTTAGTTTAATATGAAACCTCTCGAGAACTGGTGGTTTGATTCCTGAATTTAGAGCTGCACCTCAAACATACCACTTAAAAATATAGGTTATGATAGTTGTTTAAAGTTTCCCGCTAGGATTTTTAAATAACTCAGCTTTACCAAACTGCTGGGTCGTAACAGTTAATTCACTGGAGCATGAGAACTTGGTAATGATGAGTGGTGAGGGTGACGGTATTGATGCAGTAATGAAGTGTGACTGTTGTATTTTCATTATCATATTGAATTGCTCACTATTTCCTTCTTGTGTGTCACAACAGAAGGCATTATTGAAGGTCGTTGCACAAATGACTTGTCCCACATGGAAGGCATCTGCTGCTGTGTAAGCTGTGGAAGGTATGGGGCAATGGAGGAGTTCAATCAACATGATTGCTTCTGTGCCACAAACTGTCAGCAGCAATACAAAGATAAGTAAGTAGGAGTGAAAAGCTACTTCAAGAGACTCAGCAAAACCCAATACCAAAATAAAGAGCTTTCTGTTTTTATAGTGGGCCTGTAATTTGGGAACAGAATTTTAAAGACCAAAACTGTCACCACACTGTATAATGGCAGTTTCAAGCCAAGTAGAATTGTAAGTGTATAATTAGGTCCATAGAGTACAATTCTGAGGAAGTAATCATGAGCTGCTGAAGAAGTGGTGCGACCACACTTCAAATATTGAAGTAAATATTGTGAATTAGTGCTTCTGGTGCAGAACTTAGTGTGACGAGAGCCTGTATCGAAAATTTAGGTGCAGAAATCAATGCATTTTGCATGGTTTTCAAGGTTATAAATTAAACCCGATTTGTTATGCTATAAATGCTCAATGCCTGTCTACTCTGGGGTTGAATTTCCTCAGGGTCTGTTCCGCCTTTCTGCCGTAACCTTGGCAGAAGAGCCATAGAAACCCTGGAAAAGTGGCTTAAACACTGTGAAGTGCTGGCTGCCAGGTCTCTGTGGGAGTTTGAAATAAAAACAGAAAATGCTGGAGATGCTCAGGAGGTCTGGCAGTATCTATAGAGAGACCAACAAAGTTGATGTTTCAGGTTGATGATCTTTCACAGAACTCTGTGGGAGTTTCTTGGGTCAAGTGATCCTTGCCTAGTTGTGCTGGATAGTGAGATGGCTGTGTAATTGCTTTCACCACATTCAGTACTACAGTGTCTGCTTTGTCCTGCCCACTTTCTGTCACATCTGTCTGTGGAGGGAGGGGCTTCATGGGCTGAATACAGCAGATAGATAATGGACTACAGTAGATGTGGTGTATATTAATTTTCAGAACCTGTCTGATAATATGTTTCATAAAATTTAGTAATATGGATAGAAAGGTGGTCAACAGAAAGAAAGCCAAGAGTTAGGGTACATTGGTGTTGCTTGGAATGGAGAAGTATTGCATGTGAAGTACCCCAGGAGTCAGTGCTGAGTGCACCTTTGTTCTTGCTATATATCAATGATTTAGTTACTACTGAAATTTACTGAGAACACTCTAAAGTTGTGGTTTTGGCAAATAGCGAGGATGGCATGCTGGCTATTCAGGGTTAACTCATGCATTTCTAAACGTTCATTAATTTTATCACAAAATATAGATTCTAAATGTTTGCCCAGAACTGAGACTAACTGATCAATAGGTTACACAGTTTACCCTTCTTTCTTCTTGAACAGGAATGATAGATGGACTATTCTCTCGCCCCATGGTGCTAGTCTTGGCTGAAGAATGGCATTCTTACTTCCAAGTTAGGTTTTTAAGTTCAAGCCCCACTCCAGGCTTGAGTAGATAATCCCATTGACACTCCATTGAAGTTCTGAAGGAGTGTTGTACTGTTGGAGATGCCGTTTTTCAGATGAGATCCTGTGTTTGGGGTCCTGTGTTAGCATAAACTCCCAATAGCACTTATTCCTCACAATGATTAAACTCCACTTAAACACTTCACCCGAACATACAGGGGCAACTAGGGATGGGCAATAAATGCTGGCCCAGCCAACGAAGCCCATGTCCCGAGAATGAATTTAAAAGAAACATTTTGGGAGGGAAGAACCTACCCAGTTGAACCTCAACAATGAGCTTCCTTTGAGGCTAATGTGCAAACTGTTCTGTTTTCTTACTGTGAGTTACTTCTTTTAAAATCAAAGTCAAAGGAATAAAATTTGAGAGGGGTGGGGGTGTGTGGAATGAGGTTTGTAAGTTTGGAGAAGTTGCAGAAATAGAGGGGGACAAGGACATGAACACATTTAATCCAAGGATGAGAATTTAAAATGTTCATGTTATGGGTGACTAATTATGGTAAATTTCCAAATTCCCAAGAACAAAAAGAGGAACTTCACTGTCTAACCTCCCCCTCCTCTTATTCCTGCACCATTGCTCTTTATATCCACAATAATTGCCCTGTTCCTCCACCTACTTTTGGCTCAATAGTGCTGCCCTCTTAAAAGATTCCTTCAAGTTTTCAGATTTACATTCCTCAGGATTCCTGGGGCATTCTACAGGGATGGAGTGGAGTTGGGCCTACACCTGTGGTGTGTGTAGACCCAACCATCCCATGCAGCTGAGGCACCTCCTTGTCCTTGAAGAATCGCCGTGGCGTGTCTCAGTGCAGGGCACCCAGTAATTCTTGTTACAAGATTATGATCATAATAGTTATTAACAGGTCAAGCTATTTTAGATTAGATGGGGTTAATTTGATTCGGGTTTAATTTATTTCACGTTCTAAGACTGCATGAAGCACAATACTAACCCAGCTATTTCTCATGAATGAGATGATATCCGGATTTCACTATCAGAAATTACTCTGTGACCTGCATTATTTTAGAAAAAAGCATAGTGTGAAATCTTTTTTATAAATATATAACTATCAAATTATAATGCAGTACTTGACAGTTATGAATCTAGGATGTTCTGCTTAATTTTTCCATAGCCTGTTTACCTTTGTTTTCAGTGGTGTCCTTATAAAGGTATCCATGTAAAAACCTGAGAATGATCAAACGTGACAATATTAAATAATTGTAACCTTAGTAAAATACTTCAACTTGTGTGTAATGTTTTTGGAGCTTGTTTATCTAAGTCATATTTCAATGTAAGATTCTTCAACAGACAACCCACTGTGTACCATGCACCAGTGAAGCAAAATGCTGGAACAATGCTGAAAAGTGTCAAAAAACGAAAGACAAAAGTGAGTGTGAACCCAAAGGAAGACTCTGATGAAGATTTTGAAGATGGCCACATGGTTTGTTGATATCTGTAGATATTTACCTGATTATACAGAGGCATATTTTAAGAAGTGATAATGAGGTTTAAAGTTTTTATTTTGCAGTGGTCTGCTTCCCATGTTGTGTTTGCATGACAATTTTGATGTTGGCAGGAAGCTTTTCACCAATGCAAAATTTGTAATATAAATGTGGCCACACCCCAAACCATAGCAGCCAGGCAGTCACAAAACCCTTTTGATTCAAGCTCCTTGGGTGTGTGCATACAGAAGTAAGATGGTGTCAGAATCTCATCTCACCTGCATCCTGATCCTGCTTCTGTGTCAACTCCAGATTCAGGCCCAGTCCCAACCACTTTGGTACCTCTAAAGAAGTGGGTTAGAGGTCTGATAATATGGGTCTCTCCCCTTCCCCCTCCAATTTCTTCTTCACTGCACCAGAGAACTGAGAACAAGGTGAAATGGAACTGAAAATCTACCCACCAGATGGTGCAAACAATGTAATGCTTGGCTGGAACTGATATTTCCTTTCCAAGCTAAGATTGGTAACTGCAATATAAGCATCATTTACAGGTCAAGTGCAAACTCAGCAATGAGTGATTATTAAACTGTGTTTGTGAGTCAAATGAGAAGCAAAGACTACATTGATTATACAACGCCTAAATAATGCTATAATCTCTCACTACTGAGACCCCACATTTGCTCTGAGTTTGCCCACCATTGTTGCTTTGAGTCTGTTGGCATTCTTGTAATTGATTTTCTTATACAACTACAGCACACTACTAATCCAAACATTAGTTAGCGGTAGATCAGGGATCTGAATGGCGCTTTTGCTTTGAAAAATGTTTCCTGCTGGTGAAAACTGCTTTTTATAATTGAACAGGTATAAATGGGAGCATTTCTTTTAAACAAACACAGAATAAATGTTTCAGTTTTTGTAGCCTCTGCAAAATAAGCAGTTAGATTTATTCTTCATTTATTTATTAGTTCTGTTCTGGCACACCTCTTCATTTAGATGCTAGGCCTTCTGAGGTGCTGGTAGCATGGTTCCTCAACCAAAGGCAGGTATTTTCTGTCCCAGTGCACAGCTATACCTGATTTCTTATCACAACCCCATCACTCTCTTTATCATTTGTGCTATGCATCAACTTAAACTCTCCACTAAAGCATCCTTTGTGGGTGCGTGGCCCTGTCTTGGCACCTGGTAGAAGAAGAAAGCAATGATGCAATGGATGCATTGAACATGGGGAAAGGGAGGATGAAAGCACTGGATGCTGTATCAAAGTCTGCATCAAAAAATGATGAGATTTTTTTAACATCTAAAATCAGTGAATTTATGTTAACTGGTCATGTGAAAAGCAAACATTTTAGCTGAGTATTGTATGAAATGTTTGTGATGCTTGAGAGATAAATAATTGCAGTAGTATAAACATGAATAATGGAATGCGTTGTACAATTTAATTGAAACAAAGAAACTCCAAAAAAGGAATACTTGAGTGAAGAAAAGCAGATCTACACTAGTGATTAAATCTGTATAATACAAACTAGGTTTTGAAAAATTCAAATTTAACATCAGACAAATATAAGAACTGTACTTTTGCTTGCAATGAACAATTTCAGGTTAAACTTGATATTCAGTGTTGCAAATGATTACTGTGGATTACATCGAGAATGATCTAGGTCAGATTTCTGAGAGCTTTGATAAAGAATTAACAGGCTTCAGACTGACCACATTTTCCCCATTTATTTGAGAGATACTACATTGAAAACCTTCATGCTTAATGTTGCATATTTCTGCAAATAATTGGTTTATTTAGTGCAACATTAACATTCCATTGGAAAATGGTAATCTTATTATATTAAAATCAAAAGCCCTAGTGGGTCATTTTAATTTAGAACAAATTAAGTTATCATGTGGTAACAAAAACGCATTACTGTAGTGCAAATTGCAAATGTATCCAGTGTGCCCAGGGTGTTAATTTTTGATTGAATGTAGAAGGGATCATTTTATGCAACCACAGAAACTTAAGGCATGCCACATGTGATGTTATCAGACAAGGTGCAAAATGCAACTTTTAAAAAGACAGCCTGACACTTTCTTTTGAGCTGCATTTCATGAGTGGAACGTTATTAATTTGATTCTGCTGCAGGAAGAAGGGCAAGATGATGGAAAAATGAAGATAAAAATGTCTGCGGTGCTGACTAACCACAGTAACTTCAAAAACAATCGGCTTTCTGACCCAGATTCCAAGTTCTCTAAACAGGGTATTCAACATTTTTATTTGAAACATATTGCATTATTATTCTATGTGAAGTATGTTATATACAATTTAGTCAGATTTATTTAACTTGTGGCATCTGTTATGATCACCATAGAGACTGATAACTTGAAAAAAGATACTTGAGTTTCCAATGACTGACTGGAAGGATCACATGACAAGATTTCAGGCTTTAAGACTTTTTACTGTAACAGATAAACTAAAAGCAACATTGTCTAAACACTATTCAGAAGGCAATTTATAACTTAGACTACAGAAAGGTTCCCCCATTTAACTTGCAAAACGATCAAAAATTTATGCCACGGTTATACTTCACCCTGGCTCTTAAGTGGTCACTTTATTCTTCCAAACCAGTCCAAAGCTATTCTTTGCTTCCGAGGACTTGTTTTGTTTTCCTTTCCCAGCCAGGTAACTTCTAATCCCAGAACTGACTTTCACTTGGGGTTACCCTGTGAGGGTTATCCTCCCTCTAGCCAAGCTAGGTGAATCGTCCCGCCTTGTTTAAATCCCCATAAACCTGGTCTCTTCAATCTGAGCATGAGCTCCCACCCATATTCTGCTTGGTGAATAATAGAATCAGTCATTCCTTAGGTGCAGAACTGGCTGCCTTAATCTCTCTGCTCTTCTTCTCTCTCACATGCTTTCGCTCTCTCGCGCTCTTGCTCTTCTTTTTCTCACTCTCAGGTTCCTATAGACTGACCTGTCTGCAAGGTTCAGAGAAATATTAAGAAACCTGCAACTCAGTATCACAATGGCTTTCCCCTCATGGCAACTTTAATCACTTGGGCCTTGTATCCAAGTAGAAATGTTAATTAGCTATCTGCTAAACTCCCCAACTCCATTATATCTTGGAATTAAATGGACAGTTTAAAGTATAAATGTTTGTAAAACCTGACATTCCTAACACCTCACTGTGTAGACTTGGAGGCTAGCAATCTACCTATAATCATCACATATGCTCTTGCCATTGTCCACAGGTGTGAACATCCTGTACCCTCTTCCCAATAATCAACCTGCCACCCACCCCTCTTAACCAAGCTCCCCAAGCTTGTTGTCAGAAAGAATTCAGAACCCCTTCATTCCTGCATTTTACCCCAAGTTAAAAAGACAGTCTCAAAACATAACAATCTTATAAACTTTGTATTAGTAACACATCTTTATGCCACAACTGGAGCATATATATGCAAAGTGCTGGTCATAGGTATTGTTATGGCACAACCGATGGTAAATGCTGAGTTCAAATCCCAAAGGGAAACGTGAGACAACTGCCACAACTTGTTTTGCAATTTGTATAAATTTCAAGAGGCGCACCTTGAATTCATTAGTAATAAGAGTACCAAGTCTTATAGGTTTCTTACAAAACTAAATTAAACCTTTATTTATAGAATAAATGATTTTTAATACATACGTAAATCGACAAATTACTATTATGATAATTTCTAAAACCCCTAATTAGTCTAACTCCCAGTTGTACTTTTGTTAATGCAACAGTAAGATTCAGAAATTTTAAAAGACCCAGGCAAAGAAACATGATACCCTGAACAATCCAATTCAAAGTAAGCTTTCTTAACTTCAGTTCGTTGTAGACAGTAGCTTGAGGAGTAGATGCTGAAGGCATTTCACATTGTTAGATCTTAGAACGCATATCCTTACATATAGCCTTTGCTCCTTCCTCTTTTTCTCCTTTGAATGCAAATTCCTATTGTTTCACTATGTTTTTGGACTTTACTTACCTGATCATAAAAATCTCTCATTGTGCTAATTTTACCAGTAATCTTTGGGAAAAATAAACACACTGTTTCTGAACTTCACCTGGCTAAGTGACACATTTCACCCCTCCTTTGAAAACAATCGAGTCTAGTTTATTTAAAAATGCAAATGTCCTTTTACACCTTACATTCTAACCTTCTCCCATGTTCACCTACTTAACATTTCAAACCTAGCTCATCTTCTAAAACATCAACGCCTTCAGACCAGCTACCTTTAATCCAATTAAGTCTCACACACACACACACAGACACTATTTTGCAATAAATTCCAATAACATTATGAGAACTATTATATCTTCCTGACAGTATAAACTCTAACTGATGGTTCTAAATTGTTGTTTCTTTTTGGTGTGTTGAATACTCATTTGAAAGGACATTCAGTAACCATCAGACTTAGAGATCAGAAATTTAACTTCTTTTTGAAATGGGTTTGTGATATTAGGGGTCAATCCGCTATTGATTATAAACTGAATTAATTATTTTATTTATAGAACCTGCCTGAAATCATAGATATAAATGGAATGAAAATTCAGTTGGGTTCTATAAAATACAGGTGATCCGCACACCAGATTAATACCCAAGTGATGAAGGTGAAACACTGTGTCTCTCAGTGCATAGGATAGCATTGCAATGGATTGGATGACCCTAAGCTTGAAAAAAGGGGTCAAAGCATGAAGCCTCAAATTACAGACCTATGATTGTGAGGGAAGTGTTCGAGGCTTTGAGAGTTTGATTAAAGGGACCCAGCATAGGTTCAGAAGGTGCCAGATGAAATTCACCACAGTTGGTGTAAAGTCATGAAATTAGGCAGAAGAAGGAAGAGCTTAAACAGTAACATTCATGAGATAACAAAACAGGAGAGGGATCTGAGGGTTTGATAGATAGGGTCATTAATGCTAACTGTTAAACTGGTGCTCTAGAACGTAAATAAGGTTCAGTTGTATAACTAGGGATGTGACTTAAAAGTCAAAGAAGAGGACCTTGACGTTTCTCTGACTTTGCTGAGATTACATCTAGAGAATTGTGTTTACTTCTAGCATCTCTATTACCAAAAAAACGTAAAGGAGGGTCTCCAGTGAAGTGTCACGTGGCACATATCTAAACGTAGAGAGTTGAGCTACAAGGAAAAAATATTGACTTGGTATGTTAGTTGTTGGAAAGGAATGTAAAGAACATGAAAGAGATCTTTGAGATTTTCACTAGAACGAAAACTTGCATCCTGAAAAGTTTTTCTGTTGGGCCTAGAGTTTGAGGACTAGAAGACTCAATTTAAAGTTAAGGGTATCAAAGTAAAACACACATTTGTTTCCTGATTATTGATGAGGTTGGTGGAAGAGAAAATCTTGGCAGGTTTTGAGAGAGAATTAGTTAAATTCTTATTAACCAAATAGGATTCAGGAGCATTACTTCTAAACCATAGGAAACCAACGGGGATGTTTGGAAGAATAGCTGATTCATCCAATTGCCTTTTCTGCCTAAGCCATATTTTAATTATATTTACAAATGAGTTGCGTTCATTCATTAATTCATGACAGTGGACCTATGAAATTCTTGTGTAAAACAAAAAGCAAGATACTGCATTTTTGGCTGTTGCGGAGTTCGGTGCCTTCTGGCAAGGTAGGACTTCTGGTAACGACAGAGATGCATCCGTGACCCAAGCTCATTATTTGGCCTCAACCAGTTTAAATAATTTTGGCAAGCTCCAAGGCCTCCTATGGGGAGTCCCTGTGGATGGGGGTAGAGTTAACTGTAGCTAATGGCCTTTGTGCTGCCAGGTGACGTTAAAATATCCTTTTTTTTCCCCAGGTTGGATTACAGGTTAATTGCACAGAATTTCCAGTCTTTAACATTCAGTGCATCCTAGCATCACTATAGAGGTGCTGGATGCCATGACAAAGCAGGTGTCCCCCAGGTCCAGTGTTGCTCTGGCGAAAATGACAGAAATAACATTGGATAGCAAACTTTATTTATTTGAATATCATTAGAATATGCCTACCAGTGTACAGGAAGATATATTGCCAAAAATTACAATGCTATACAAGACGTGCTGAAAATTTTATCAGTTACCCAGTGAATTGAGTGCACTTGAGCTAAATTGGTGGTATCTACTTCTAACACCGTGGGATATTGACTTACATATCCTAATCTTGAATTTTTCTTTGTTCTTTGTTGTAACAAAATGTATTCTTTCTCTTGTTAGCCACACCGCTTACTGGAAAGAAAAAGGCTTGGTCATGGGTACAATATCTTGAAGAAGAGAAAGCATTAGCAGCTCCCCCCAAACTATTTAAAGAGGTACAGTTATCTTGATTTCAGAATACTTAATAAATTCTTAATATACAAACGTTCACTTCTGTCTATTTAACTTGCTAATTTTTAATCTAATTATCCATCTGTCTACTGATATAATTAAAAGACTTGTAACCAAGGAGTCACAATTCTGAAACACATCATATCTCAAAGGTGTCATGGATCCATTGACCAAAACATTGATTGATTGATCTGATTAACTGGGAGCAGTAGCATGATTTTTGAGACCCTGTCGGGTGTGTGTCCAATTTGTAGAGTGCTTGATTTTCCAATGGGGTATTTTGGGATTGAATGCTCAGGCTTTATTTTAATATTTAGGTGCAATGATAAAGCCTTTGATAGAAAATGTTATGTCTTTGGGTGAGGTTCTTCCCTCAGCATAAGCATTGGTATGTGGGAGTCCCAGGACCTAACCAGCTGAAGCAGGCTTCTTAGAGAGTCTTTCAATTCATGTTTCTTTCATTTTCATGAGTCCTGTGCTGCAATTTGCTCTCCACACTGGTGTTAGGAAATAGAGGTAGTTTAAGTAAGTTATATTGGTATTTGTAGGTGTTAGGAATGAGTTTTACTTGAAAGTTTAAGTTTGATTAGTATTTCCGTATCTGTGTGTTAAGAAAGGTCAAATTGAGTTTTAGTTTCACTTTAAAAAGGTGCCGGCATTTATAATGAGGTTTTTTACAACTCTAAGCTAAATTAAACAAATAAGGGTAGGAGAATTGGACTGTTGCCTAGCAATAGGGGTCCAGAGAGGCAGATCCCTCCCATAGAGACACACACAAAAACTAAAGAAACAGCAGTTTTAAGTTTAGTTTGAAGCCAGGACCCCAGAGAGACAGGACACTGGGAGAGGGAGCTGCAGATTTCCCAAAAGAACAAAAAGGTCCCAAGACCAAAGGAGTGATACAGAAACAGGGGAAAGTCCAAAGAAAACCTTCTAGTCAAATGAAGGACAGGAACCTGGAAAAGGTCCTATTAATGAAGTGAAGAGTGAGGGGCAGAGAGAAAGGCTCCAAGCTTCAGATTTAAAGAAAGAAAAGCTGCAGAAAGCAGATTTAAAATGAGAACAGCTTGCAAGAGGCAAGAAGGTCCAAAGAGACAATTGAAGTTCTGTAACTCTTTCATGCGGCCATGTGAAACAATAGTGGTACTGTCGTCAGCTGAGTCATTGAGAGAGTGTGCGTGGAAGACAGCTTGAATGCATGTGGTGACCCAGGGAAGAGGAACATCAGAAGCAGAGTTCAAAACCCTGCAGGTGAACCCTTGCAGAAGGCGTGTGAGAGAAAGTTTTGGTTTGGGAGAGGATTCCAAGGCAAGTTCTTAGAGAGCGGAGATTGCAAACCCTCATGTGAAAGACGGAGTGCAGTGAGACTGGTGGGCTCAAGGTGTGACAAGCACCTGGGGGGAGTTGAGGAGAGATCCATAGCATCTGGTTGAGATGACATGTTTCACTTGGTTTCCGAGTATGGTGCGTCTGAACACATGGTGCCTATTGGTTTACATGGACTATATTTACTGTGAACATTAGAGTACAAGATAACTTTCATAACTTGTGTTATCCTTACAAATCTATATATCTGTAAAGGTATAGTTGTGGGTGAAGGAATATTGTAATATAATTCATCTTTTCTTTAATAAATGTTTTATTCTTTTGTTAAAAGTTCACCAGCTGACTCCTGTGACTCTGTTCAGTAGCCACTCTCCATGTATCTAAACAAGCAAGTAAAATTTAGGATCTATCAAGCTGGGTTCCACTCTGGGATCAGGCTTGTCCAGGGGTAACCTCAGCTGGGATCATAACAATTGGTTAGTTTTGCAGAGCTTGTTTTATCTTTTGGGTTCTTTACCCTGGAGTTATTTTTCTTTATTATTCGTGCCTCTTTTTGGCATTTTAAAACTTAAAACTTATATTTGTGTCATGCCTTTCACAACCTCAGAATGTCCAAAAGCATTTTACAGCTAATGAAGTGTAGTCACTACTGTAATGTAGGAAATCCAATTTACGCACAGCAAGACCCCACAAATGACAATGTGATAATGACCAGATGTTGGTTGTGAGATAAATAATGGCTTGGGCACCTTCCTCAGGGTAATCTTCAATGTCCTTCAATTTTTTTATTCATTCGTGGGATGTGAGTGTTGCTAGCAAGGCCAGCATGTATTGTCCACCCTTAATTATCTTTGAGAGGGTGGTGGTGAACTGCCTTCTTGAACTGCTGCAGTTTGTGTGGTCTAGGTACATCCACAGTGCTGTTAGGGAGAGAGTTCCAGGATTTTGACTGAGCGACAGTACAGGAGCAGCAATATAGTTCCAAATTAAGGCATTGTTTGGCTTGGAGTGGAACTTTCAGGGGGTGGGGTTTCCATCTGTCTATTCCCTTGTGTTACAACCTCAGCTGAGGTTACCCCTGGATAAGCCTGATCCCAGAGTAGAACCCAGCTTGATAGATCCTAACTTTTATTTGTTTGTTTAGATACATGGAGAGTAGCTACTGAACAGAGGTCAGCTGATGAACTTTCAACAAAACTATAAAACATTTATTCAACAAGAAAAGACGAACTATATTACAATACTCCTTCACCCACAACTATACCTTTACAGATGTATACAGATTTGTAAGGATAACACAAGTTACCAAAGCTATCTTATACTCTAATGTGCACAGTAAGTACACAGTCCATGTACACCTATGGCACCCTGTGGTCAGACACACCACACTCTGAAACCAAGTGACAGATATCACCTCAACCAGATGCTATGGATCCCTCCTCAACTACCCCCTAGACGCTTGTCACATCGTAAACCAACCAGTCTCACTGAACTCTGTCCTTCACACGAGGGTTTCCAATTTCCACTCTCCAAGGACCCGCCTTGGAATCTTCTCCCAAACCGACACTTGCTCTCAGACACCTTCTGCAAAGGTTCATCTCCAGGGTTTCAAACTATCTTCCTGATGTTCCTCTTCCCTGGGTCACCACATGCATTCAAGCTGTCTTACATGCACTCTGTCTCACCAACTCAGGTGTCAACAGTACACCACTGCTTCACATGCCCATAGCAAAGAGCTACAGACCTTCAGTTGTCTCTTTGGATCTTCTGGCCTCTTTCAATCTGTTCTCACTTTAAATCTGCTTTCTGCAGCTTTTGTCTCTTTAAATCTGAAGCATGGAGCCTTTCTCTCTGCCCCTCACTCTTAACTTCACTTAACAGGACCTTTTCCCAGGTTCTTGTCCTTCTTTGACTAGAAGATCTTCTTTGGACTTCCTTTTCTTCGACTCGCCTGGATTTTTGGGGTTTTTCTTTAGCTTGGGCTTGACTCTTTGTCCCCTTTGCTCTAGTTTCTCCTGGCAGAAACTTTCAGAACCAACTGCACTCAAAACAGCTTTCAAAACAGCAGCTGTTTCTCTTCTGTGTGTGTGTCTGTGGGAGGGTCCCTGTTGCTAGGCAACAGTCCAATCCTTCCACCCTTGTATGTTTACCTTCTCTTTAGGGTTCATAAAACTCCTCATTAGAAATGCAAGCACTTTTTTAAAGTGAAACTAAATTGCCATTTGACCTTTCTTAACACACAGATTCGGAAATACAAATCAAACTTAAACAATAAAGCTAAAACCCGTTCCTAACACCCACAAATACCAATATAACTTAGTAAACTATCTTGAGTTCCTAACACCTTGTCCTTCTAAGTGGTAGAGCTAGGGGTTTGGAAGATGCTGTTGAAGAAGGCTTGGTGAGTTGTTGCAGTGAATCATGCAGATGATGCACACACCTGTCACTATGTTTGTTGGTGGAGGGAGTTACTGTTTAAGTTGATGGATGGGATGCTGATCTAGCAGGCAGCTTTGTCCTGGATAGTGTTCAACTTGAGTGTTGTTGGAGTGACACTCATCCAGGCAAGTGGACTATACCATCACACACCTGACTTGTGTCTTGTAGATTTGGGGAGTCAGGGGGTAAGTTACTTGCCACAGAAGTCCCAGCCTTTGACCTGCTCTTGTAGCCACAGTATTTATATGGCTGGTCCAGCCAAGTTTCTAGTTCATGGTAATCCCCAGGATGTTGATTATGGGAGAATCAGCAATGGTAATGCTGTTGAATGTCAAGTGGAGATGATCATTGTGTGGCACTTATGTGGCACTTACCAGACCAAGCCTGAATAATGCCCAGGTCTTGCTGCATTTTGCCCCAAACAATTTGGCCACAGCCCTCGCTACCTCAGAACCTGCATTTATAAACTCTTCACAGGGGCATTATCAAACAGGATATGACACAGAGCACCAGAAAATAACGGGCAGATGCCAAGGATGTAGGTTTTAAGGAGCATCTTAAAGAAGGATAGCGAGGCAGAGAGGTTTAGGGAAGAAATTCCAGAGCTTTTGGAGCCTTGGCAGCTGAAGGCATAGCTGCCAATGGTCACATGATTAAGATCGAGAATGGGCAAGAGTTCTAGCAGTGGATGAGTTGAAGGAGCTAACAGATAGGGGCGAGCAAGATGAGAATTTGAAATCAAGGATGAGAATTTTAAAATAGAGGCATTGCTCAACTGGGAACCAACGTAGGTTGGTGATGGGTGAACTGGATTTGGTGCGACTTAGGACATGGAAAGCTAAGGTTTGGATAAACTTAAGTTTATGTGGGGTGGAAGATGGGAGACTGGACAGGAGTGCATTGGAATAGTCAAATTTAGAGGTAACAAAAGTATGGATGAGGGTTTCAGCAGATGGATTGAGGCAGGGGCAGATTCGGGTGATGTTATGGAGGATGAAATAGGCGATGTTGGTGATGGTGTGAATATGTGGTCGGGAACTCATTGTCAAGTACAATGCCAACATTACAAACAATTTGGCTCAGCATGAGATCATTGCCAGAGAGAGGAAAGGAGTTAGTGGCAAGCAAACAGAGTTCATGATGGTGACTTAAGACAATGACTTTGAACTTAGCAACATTTAGTCAGCTGCTCGTTCAGCATTGGATGTCAGACAGACAGTCTGAAATTTAGAGACAGTGGAGGGGTCATGAGAGGTGTTGGTGAGGTAGAACTGGGTGTTGTCAGTGTACATGTGCAACCTGACGTTGTGTTTTCAGATGATGTTGCTGAGGGACAGCAAATGGGAGACGACAAAGGATGGCTGCTTGGGGGACACCAGAGGTAACGTTGGGCTGCAAGAAGAGAAGCCATTGCAAATGATTCTCTGCTTTGATTAGGTAGATAGGATCGGAATCAGGCGACTGCAGTCCTATCCAGCTGGATGGCAGAGGAAAGGCGGTAGGTAACTGTGTCAAAGGCTACAGGCAGGCCGAGAAGGACGAGGAAGAATAGTTTATCTTGGGTCACACTTACATAGGCTGTCATTTGTGACTTTAGCACAAGTTGTTTTGGTACCACAGCAGGGGCAGAAACCTGAAGAGAGAGTTTTAAATATTGAGTTCTGTGAGAGATGGACATAATTTGGGAGGCAATAATAGGTTCAGTGACTTTGGAGAGGAAAGAGAGGTTGGAGATGAAGCTGTCCTTTGAATAGTTGAAAGGGTCAAGGTTTTTTTTTAACATGAAGAAAGAAAACTGTGAATGATAAACAACTAATATGGGGGCCAGGAGGCTTGGCAGTCTAATGGAAATAGGGTTGAGGGAGCAGGAAGTGGATCTAATAGACAAGATGAGTTCAGAGAGGGCTTGAGGAGAGATAGGAGAGAAACATGGGAAAGATGGGAGTTCAAGACTAGGGCGGAGTGGAAATGGGCAACTGATTCACCAGGAGCCTGTTCTGCGCTACTGCCATTGACAAGTTTTACTCCCAATACCTCTAACCATTGCGACCAAAGAAAATGGGCAAGATCTTCCAGTCTCCGGATCATTGGAGACTGGACGTAACCCCCATGATGTGCTATGGGACTCTTCAGAGGTCCCAGCATACTGACTCAGGAATTGCCTAGGAAGTTTGAACTTCTGATTTGTATTTCTCTGCTCCCTGGGACCCTCCAAGACTCTGACTCTTGAGTTAGAATCGGAGACTTCAGATGGTTTCGACTTATTTACCTGAATTGTTACCCAGGAAATGTTAGACAGAAAAATCTTAGTCTAACTCCTGGGTAACTATACTGCTAACCAGCCCCCCGATTCCCTCTCGACCGTCCGACTACTCCCCCCGACTGATCTGACCTGGCTATCCCTCACCCGACACCACCCCACCCCTCCCACTCTCCCGTTCCCTCCCCACCCCCTGACCTGACCTGACTAGCCCCCACCATTGAAGTATTTGGGCTAATGTTAGTGTATTTTTCAAAGAATGTAATTGCATTTTAAACATTATTATAGTCAGTACCTTTTTTTTGTTTCAGCTAGCTGTCCAAAAGCAGGTTCCCTTAGTAACGCCATATAATCATAGTTTTATTTTAGCATAACATAAAAAGGATGATCATCATTTGTCACTTCACATTATTGTGACCAAAAACTCACAGCTGAAAACCTCTCTGCTGTTTTGCATTCCCAGATGATTTTCAGTTAATCATTCTCACAGTTTCCATAGCAACCAGCAGTCATGTAGCAAATAAAGTCTGGATGAGCGTCGCTACATTCATTGAAATTCAAGTGCAGGGAGGTAACAAGAATTGTTTCTGTATAGGTAATGCTATCAGTGTTTGCCACTTCAGCTTTCATATACATAAATACGATTTTCCTGTTTGCACAAGGTGCAGAAAATGAAAATCTAATGTTATTCCAGCCGCTGTAAAATGTTATACATTTTCCATGTATATTCACATTAGGAAATACAGTCACAAAAATAACATTTGCCAATTCAAATGCAGTAATGTAGCATTTAGCCTATTTGATAAGAAGCCAGTTTGTTACAGTATACATGAATGTATTAAGTTTTTTAAGAGCAGAAACCTCCTTTATGTATTTAGTCCAGACACAAATAGAAAAATCTCATAGAGGGATTGAAATCCTACAATGTCTTTTATTAAATACATCAACACTAGCTTAATTGAAAGACAGTTTCTAAGAAATTTTCTATTGAAGTACTTGCCACTGTTAATGCACTTTACACACCAAAGATCAGCTTAAGTAACGACGATAGATTACCTTCGATTTCCAAATAGTAAAATCCTAATCTAGCAGTCGGTGCAGAGGTTGCAAGGAAAAGAAACTGGGGTGGGGTAAAGCATGCATGTGTGTTTGTGGCAGTCTCAAAAGTAGCAGAAACTGAGTTTGACAGTAGATGTTTAGCTTTTTAGTTGAGAATTTACCAGTAGCTGAACATGACCCATCATCGTGAATGAACTTTTAAAAAAATTAAAATGGGAATTTCTTTTTCTTTTCTATCTTTGGAAATAAGTAAGATGATAATTTACAATCTACTGCGTGGATAATTCAGTTAATAGTAACACTAAGACAGGATTATAGCACTGCAGTATTATGAGTTAAAGTACTTCTGTATCCTTTTGATAACATGGAGACCATAACTGCGCAGTACTCCAAGTGTGACCTAACCAAGGTTCTGTTTGACCTAACTTCTCCACCATGTAACCAAATTGTGTTAGCGGGACTTGTTAGATAAAGGCTTTTTAAATGTTAATATAATAAAGCTGCAGCTACACTGTGTGCTCTGCTACAAAATGAGAATGCATCATAAGCATTTAAAGGGCAGTAAGGTAGTCTGAGTAGGAGGAAGCACTTTGTGAGATGCCAAAGATTATGAGGAATAGCCTTTTCTTGCCTGACTGTCTCAGGTCTCAAAATATTTTTCTGAATTTGAACTCAGATCCTCTGAATGGTGACTACAGCAATGTCACAGAGTGCTAGCGCCACTTAGACATTCTAGATTGCATTTCGATGGGAGGGTGCCCTGGAGGACCGAACAGGGAACCACTTCTGTGCTTTGCCTTATTCCAGAAGGATTATCACTCCTGAATCAGGAAACATTGGTGCCATGACATGCTGTGCCTCTCAACTGTGTACCACTGACCCAGTGTTGGAGAAGTTTTATCCAACAATGCAGTTTGCAATAAACAGCTACTGGAAGCTTTTAGGTTTTTGAAGCAAGTGCCGGATATCCTGTTCCCAAAATAGTGAACACCCAATTACTCACTGGTCATATGCCTGGTCTTACAGAAATACTTACTGATGTCTGACGCCAAACTGTGGAAGTTTCCAGCACATATGGCTCATTAGGGTAATTTTTAACTTGAGCCCAAATGTATCTGAAGTCAGTATACCAGCCAGATTACTTACCTGAAGCCAACATCAGGAGGCCTGAACTGTATTCAGGTTCGAGTCTCATCCATATAACTCAAGGCTATATAATTGCTGCTGGTGCTGTTATCTTGTCTCAGTCTCAGATCTGTTATTTGCCCAACTGAATTTCCTAGATTTAAATTGAGCCAAGTTGCTTTCCAGAAACATACTGATCTAGAAATCAGTACTGGATGGTTTTCCACATTTGGCCTACTGGAATTAACTTTATTCCTGTCTCTATTAGAATTGTTAAAATCGTTCAGTTTTATTACCTCGTTTTTCTTGTACATTTCTCTGAACTGTTTGTAGAGCTACTCCCCTATATTAAAGCCACAGTTTGATGACTTATCATACCCACCAAGAATTGTACCTTTACCCTGAATTTTTCGTAACTCAATTTCAGTCCTTATAACATTCTTATGTCCTAGCACAGTGATCGAGTCCTTGACAAACAATGCCCACCCATCTCCTTTATCCTCAAATCTCTCCTGAAAATGTCACAACCAGGAATATAAAATTCCCAGTCTTCTGTCCACAGTATTTGGCTATCACATCACTCAATAGCTATTAGTGCTTCTAACTCTTCTATTCTGTTATGAACAATTTGTACAACTGTGACTCCAGTTTAGATTGGAAAATGATAATATTTGGTCTCAACTCCCAAGCACTGACCCCGTGATCACTAATTTTTTTTAACCACTGTCTCCGGCAAGGCCAGCATCCCTAATTGCCCTTAAGAAGGTGGTGAACCGCCACCTTGAAGACAACTAAGTGGCTCCCTAGGCCATTTAACAAGGCAGTTAAGAGTTAACCACGTTGCTTTGGGTCTGGAATCACAAATAGGCCGGAACAAGTAAGGTTGGCAGATTAATTCCCTAAAGGACATGAGTAAATCAGATGGGTTTTTCG
Source organism: Cetorhinus maximus (assembly GCF_964194155.1). Taxonomy (NCBI): domain Eukaryota; kingdom Metazoa; phylum Chordata; class Chondrichthyes; order Lamniformes; family Cetorhinidae; genus Cetorhinus; species Cetorhinus maximus. The sequence goes on from NC_135882.1 coordinate 63,304,480, forward strand.
AGTAATCCTGAATCTGGCAGTTTCATTACCGATCCTAGTTTTTTATTTCCAGATTTATTTAATTAATTGAATTTAAATTCCTCAGCTTCCATGGTGGGATTTGAATTCATATCCTCAGGTCATTTGTCCAGGCATCGAGATAACTGATTCAGTAACATAATCACCATTCTATTTCACCCCCAAAAATATTGCACCAGCAAATTGCCTGTGACATGCTGATGGTTAGTTGATGATTATTTTTTGTATATGTAAGGTGCTGACAGAGTGAAGACTTCAGAAAGTCACTCCACTGTGCCACCTACTTACCAACGTCTGAAACTACATCCTACTGCGCAAGATCTTCACTCTAAATTTTAATTTACTTGGCCAGTTTCAATATTAAATGTTGGCATAAAAACGATGCAGAAAATCATGATAGCAGGAAGTTGGACAGAAAGAATGTATGTGCACGATATTTTCTAATAAACACACGTTCACAAGGGTTTTTTTTAATTGAATAAATGTGAACAAATCACCTAGATCTGATGTAATGTTTTTCAATTCCTTGATAGTGACTAAATTCTCAATAGGATAATACATGTGAGGGACTTTAATCTGGTGCATATTTTTAACAACTTTGAATTGAATGTTATGCTTTGCATATTTAAATTGATATCTTATGTTCTATTTTGCTATTAGTTGATGCATGCATAATGGACAATATATAATTTTATCCACAGCTCAGAGCATGAAATTATCATGCAAGCCCACTGAATAAAGTACAGTGTGTATTAAATGTGATCATTAAAACTTTGAGATACTCATCTGCTACCTCTTGCATGTGGATGCAAGGATAACTTTGCTATTCTGTGATGGCACCTCGACTGCTGAGAGTGCAGATTGGCAAAATCTCACCTCTTGCACAATCTGTCGCTATGCATCCCTGATTTTTGTTTTACATATTGGAGATAACATAATGTGACCTAAATCACTTATTCGTTATCACCAAATGGAAACCCCCTTGTAAATCTGCATGACTGTTAATGTGATGCCGTGAAATGTAACAGCCTGTTTTATTAAATTCACTGTAAAGCTGCCACAAGAACATACACCAAGTACTGCAAAGTGGTTAAAAAAAAGGAAAACAAGTTGATATTTGCTCTAAGTAATGCAATAATTTAGCAATAAGGACAAGTTTGGGCTGGGCAGGTGGTGAAAAGTATGGCTGGATGGGGAGGCGATAGTAAGAGTCAAGTTGTCTTCATCCATGAAGCCAAATCCATGTTTTCAATGCAGTGGTTCACAATAAGGACATGAATTGCAACCGTTTTATTTGATAATGAATACACATTCTGCAGAAAATTGAAGTGATCACTCAACTGCTGGCATTGGTTACTGAGGTGAGCAGAAGGGGAAGGAGATTACCGCCCCCCCAACCCCCCTAGCAGACACATTGGACAAGAAGATCATTGTGACAGGAGGATTGGGCAGTTGGGATTGCTGCTTATAGGCATAAAGTGAGGGGTACCTAAATGGGTCCTTCAGAGAATTCTGAGAGAGGCACCGACAGCCACTGTGAAGTTAATTCAAGCAGGAATTTAACCCAAAGATGTCAGCAGAAGAGTCGGAAGGCAGAAGAAGAGTGATGGTTTGGGTAGGGATTGGGTTCGATATTGCAAAATACCTGACAGTGAAAAGTTAAAGCCAGAGGTTCAAAGGTGGGATAAAGTTGCCATGTAGGCAGCAGATAGTCAGCTTGGAGCATTGCCGAACATTTCTTTACGTTTGAAGACAGTTATGTGGAGGAAGCACTTATACTCCATTGTTTTTCTCTTACAGTTTCAGTTAGTTCCCCAGAATAAAAATGGATTTAAAGTAGGCATGAGATTGGAAGGCATTGATCCAAGGCATCCCTCCATGTTCTGTGTGTTGTCAGTGGCAGAGGTAAGATTTCATGTGCGTGAGTAATTTGTGGCTGAATGTGTTGGAACTGTGCCTCTTGTTTTCATTGATTTTTGACATGGGTATTTATTTCTTGTAATAAAAACAGAAAATGCTGGACATACTCCGCAGGTCAGGCAGTATCTGTGGAGAAAAACTGAAGACTTAACATTTCAGATCTATGATGAAAGATTACAGACCTGAAATGTTCACCTTCTTTCATCTGCACAGATACTGTCTGACCTGCTGAGTATGTCCAGCATTTTCTGTTTTTATTTCAGATTTCCTGCATCCACAGTTTCTTGTTTTTGTATTTCTTTCTCGTGCCAGATTTGTGCCAAGGCTTACTGTTACTGCTGACGTCTGTGTAGCATAATTTTCGGACACTGAGTCAAGCCCACGAGATTGAGTGGTTTAAGCTTGCCATGCACACACAAATCAAATAACAGTAAACGATCAGCTGCTTCTTGTAGTAGAGCACCTTAAGCTCCAGAGTCACAGTAAAGAAGCTACCGAGATTTCTGTAACAATAGGTTAGATGGACAAATGACCTCTTGCTGTCAAGACAATTAGTATATTACTAATTTCCCCCTTTATGCTAGGAATTAAATAATCAGCTGGGTAGAGCACTTGGAGGGAAATCAGGTGGGGAAGAATGCATGCCTATAATGGAGCTAATTTTTTCCAGTGTGAGTTGCTCCATCCAAGCTGCTCAGGCTATTATTTAACTCACAGTTGAATAAGTGGAAAATCTGCCCCAGTTATTACTGGAATTTATTTTCATATTTTACAATATTTAAAATTATATATTTATAAAGTATAATACTTTAAATAGCACTGCATTAATGTAAACCCACTGCAAGCTCCTAACAGTCACATTTAAAAATGCACTAGTTTAGCTTTGTGTTCAGAAATAGACATTAAGCATCCAGTCCACAGACGTAAATCACAAAATGATTTGTTCTAGTGAAGTATTTACTAATGTGTAATATAGCATGTGCTCAACATCAGTGACTCCTAACACAGTTTTACTGCATTATTATTGTTAACAACTTTAGCTTGACTGTTTCTTCCCATCAGGTGTGTGGTGTTCGCTTGAGGCTCCACTTTGATGGATATTCTGAGTGTTTTGATTGCTGGACTAACATTGACTCACCCGATATCCATCCTGTGGGATGGTGTGAGAAGACCGGCCACAAATTGCATCTTCCCAAAGGTCTGAAAGTCGCAACTAGAGATGAATATAAATGTTTATTATCAGAAAGTTAGTAAGACAGTGCAGAATACACATTATTCTCATATCACATTTGAAAACCACATTACCTTGATCTTAGTAACAAATGCCTCTGCAATAGCTAAGTGTCAGAGGCATTCCTGTAGTTTGAAATGAAGCTAGAAAGTCAAATTCAGTTAAGCATGTTGAGCTATTGTCTGCAAGAATAAATATTAGTTTGGCCAGGCAATCTCAGATGCTAAACTGGCTGAGTACTATGCTATTGACATTTGGGACTTTTAAAGAAAAGAATTGCACAGTATTTTGTTTTGTGATGTTATGAAATGAATTCTCGTGGTATCATTAAATTTCCCTATCAACTTTCCCATTATTGATAGGATTCTGACTTCCTTTCAGGCTATAAGGAAGAGGAGTTTAACTGGACAAACTACCTGAAGGCCTGTAAAACCCAACCAGCCCCAAAGAATCTATTTAAAGTTCAGAATACAGTAAGTATTCTTTCGTTTCACGATACCACACCATGTGACTAAACTATTTTAAGTAGTTTATTCTTCATTTTGTAAGATTGATTTTAATATAAGCATTTAAATAAACTGAGCCTTCAGTTGCAGAGGGTCTACTTCTCAACACAAAGCTAGACTAGTGCATAAGAATTCCAAGCAAAGAAAATATTCTTGTCGGAGCTCCCAGGACTCAGAGATTGCTGTTTGTCAGCCACTGGCCAAGTGACCCAGCGCTGATCCTGAAAAAAATTCTGTGGGGCTAATATTATTTTAAATTCTTTTGATGGGAATCAAGTGGCTTTTCTGCTGATGCTGGGAAGATCACTGCTGCAAATGGTTGTTGTGACTGCAGTTGGATGTATGTGGCAGCCTAAAGAGGGCCTTGCTGAAAGGAAAAAATTCTCTCCGTTTGCACGAACAAATCTGCAGCAGTGAATGAATATAACAGTGGCTCCCACCCCCATTGCACTCACTGCTGTGAGATTTAAATGCTTAAAGGCATTGCATCTCTCCTAGCAAATGTCAGTGCCCATTCTCTTCCAGTTTTCTTAGCAACTAGCTCGGAAAATGTGACGTATGCAACTCCATCATTATCACTTCACTTAAATACGCCCACCTATATTTCAGTAAAAATGATGCTAGAAGCTACATTTGGAGTCAAAATGGACAGGATCCAGTATAATAAATCCATGACCAATTTACCACCCCTCCCCTGCTATTGCCACTAAAATGGCAAAATGAGCACAGAAAATCCTACCTATGAAATTAATCATGCTCTGAAGTATTTATTTTGTTTCTGCTGAACTGTTGCAGCACTTAAGAGTAATCTTGAGATTACTGTGCTTGAGATCTTGCACTTCCTTCAATTTAGAATGAAACTCCTTGAACTTCCTCTGCAAAACATACATCCTACATTCTGCTATGTCATTAGTTTCCAAATGAACCATGACTTTTGATTTTTTTACTTCCCTTTCTGGAAGTCCTTTTCATTAGTTATGTCCCGTAGCCCTAACATCGCGATGAACACACCAGACTCTCAGCCGCAGATGCAAATCAGGTTGCCTATTCCCCTTACTATGAAAGCTCCGATATGCACCTGTTTTCCTGGACAGCGTTATGTATTTTCCATCGGTAATCCCTTACACTACAATACCATGATGTTTACTGGCCTTATTTTCATAATTGTCACAAATTAGATACCCATTGTACAAGTCCAGACCCACAGGGTTTCCCTGTACTGTTTCTGTCTTTGAAGAATTACTTCCTTCCTCCCCTCTGGTTTAGTATCCTCTCTATATGTGGGTTGTATACCGCCTGAAACATATTGGTCTTTGTCTTCAACATTTCTCTGCTCAAACAATACATCCCCTGAGACTTAATGCATGTTTACACCTCCTGGGTTCTTTGCCATTCCAGGATATACTAGATCATGCATGTTGCACACATCACAGGTCAAGTTCCCAATCCTACCATTTGTGCCCCCCAAGCTGCTGCACTGCTCACAAGCAATTAACTGTAGGACGAATTTTCATGTTTACCTGACTTGGCTGTTTAGATGCCATCACATTCCTTTTTTAGCACCAAATTTCTTCTCTTATATTTGCTTAGTACAAACTCTGTCACCTTTTTACTGAAATGGCCTTCAGCTTGGCAATCACTTTATTTTATACACTTTGTACAGTTGTTCTATCCATCAAGTTTTTTTTCCAGGCCTCTCACCTACTGAATATCTTCATACCACATCAAGTAGCTTGTAGGTTAACATACCAGTTTAAAGCAGTTCTTAAAATATGCTTCTTATTTCAAATGCCTTATCTATTTGTCTTAAATGTACTATGTCTCACACCCTTCCTTTTACAAAAAAAAATTATGGGAAAAATAATCTTGTTATGGATTCAAAATCACCACTTAATGAACAAGGACATTTAGAATTTAAAAATGTGCACAGTGATGTGATAATGACGTTGGGAATTGCAGCAAGAATTAGAAAACTGAAGGGAGTGGTTTTGGCTCTTAAGTAATCCTTAATTTCTCAAGGGTCACTTACCTGATTTGTTAAGATTTCATGCAGCAGCCATTGTGTCTTGTTGTTCATCCTAAACAGGAATCTATGCTGGAGAGCATAGAAGGTATCCAGAGGAATGCCTGACAACTTTGTCTCACAAGCTGGACCAAACCAAAGACATACCAGTATAAGCAACTTTTATTGTCTTTTTTTAATTCACTCATGGGATGTGGGCGCCACTGGCTAGGCCAACATTTATTGCCCATCTCTAATTGCCCTTAAGTAGGTGGTGGTGAGCTGCCTTCTTGAACCACTGCAGTCCATGTGGTGTAGCTACACCCACAGTGCTGTTAGGGAGGGAGTTCCAGGATTGTGACCCAGCGACAGTGAAGGGACGGTGATATATTTCCAAGTAAGGATGGTGAGTGACTTGGAGGTGAACTTTCAGGTGGTAGTGTTCCCATCTATCAGCTGCTCTTGTCCTTCCAGATGGTAGAGGTCGGTGCTGCTTGGAAGGTGCTGCTTAAGGAGCCTTGGTGAGTTTCTGCAGTGTATCTTGTAGGTGGTACACACTGCTGCTACTGTGTGTCAGTGGTGGAGGGAATGAATGTTTGTGGATGGGGTGCCAATTAAGTGGGCTGCTCAGTCCTGGATGGTGTCCAGCTTCTTCAGTGTCATTGGAGCTGCACTCATCCAGGCAAGTGGGGAGTATTGACTTGTGCCTTGTAGATGGTGGACAAGCTTTGGGCAGTCAGGAGGTGAGCTACTCGCCACAGGATTCCTAGCCTCTGTGTTTGATAATAAACTCTAAGGAATGTCCTAGGCAGAGTGAAGAGTCATTTGACTTTTGCTGTCACTCACTTCATGGAAAATGTTTTTCTGTACTTACCTCTTGCTTCTACATGTGAGAAGCTTCCACTTTGCTGAGTGTTACTCTCTTGGCTTGTCTGCTTAAGACGATAGCTTTTACAATTTTCAAACGAGCATTTCCCTGCAAGACACCTGGATTAAGCAGTTGGTGATGAGTGAGTTTAATGCGATGAACTTGGATGTCTTGATCATCAATGTGATTGGCATATCACCATCTGTTCTGTGTAGATTCCTCCACCACACTGAAGGACGATATCTAAAGTATAGCTATACATTCAGAAATTATAGATACTTCCAACAGGAGGCATACAGCCATAAGGTAACTACAGATGAGAAAGGATCTTTGACCCATCTGAGCCAATATGTCCCAAAAGACATTCAAAGTTCTGTTATCTTAGTATCTAACTGTTTCTTAAATAATTCTAGGGTTTTTGCCTCAACTACTCTATTCTTAGTTTATTTCATATGTTGACAACTCTTTGTGTGTAGAATTCTGTGACATTGATCATAATTGTTTAAAAATTTGAACCTGAGCACTTGCCTCATAGAAGCTAAGAAGCAGGGGTAGACCATTTATCCCTTTGAGTCTCTTCCACCATTCAGTGAGGTCATGGCTGATCTGTGACCTAATTCCATGGACCCCATTTGCCCCATAACCCTTAATACCTTTGGCTGACAAAAATCTTTCAGCCCCACATTTAAATTTTACAATTGATCTAACATCAGCTGTCATTTGCAGAAGAGAGTTCCATACTTGCACCACCTTTTGCATGTAGAATGTTTCCTAATTTCACTCCTGAAAAACCTGGTCCTAATTTTTAGGCTATGTCCTAAGTTTCCTCTAAGCTGTGTGCCTGCATGTTTGCGCACTAGTCCGTCTTGATTATTAATGCCACTCACATGACATGTGGACCATATTTTACTGCTTGACCAATCGATGCTTCATGAAGCTGTGATGCCATACATGGCTTGATTTCCATTGGTACCTGATCCCACTCAATGCGACCATCCAGGCCACATGGCAACAACTGATTGGGTAGCAGCTCAGCAAATGGCAGTGGAGGAAGAGAGGGAGCAAGCCCTCTGGAAACAGGAGATGGTGGAGAAATGAAGCTGCAAGTTGAGAGGTTTGTCTGACTCGCTGCAAGCCAATGAGTAGTTTCTGAGGGACCAGAAGCTCTCTGGGCACAAATATTTGTTTTGGAGGTGCAATTTCAGGTTTGACTGATGTCCCAGCAGAGATGCAGCTGGTCTCATTGGCTGGTGAGGATCCATTGTGGACTGGGAACATTGAGGATTTAAAAAAAAAAATCAACTGAGCTTGAGAGAGGCAGCAAGGAAGTGGTGAGTTGGAAGTCCCAACTCGTCATTTCCCTTCTGAACCCTCCAGCTCACCACCTCTCCCTACTTGTTGCTACTCTCCTGCTGGCTACCTTTCCTCCCACTTGCCACTTCCCTCCCGCTTGCTGCCTCTCCCAACTTGCTGTTTCTCTCCCAAACCCTCCGACCTGCCGCCTCCGCTGACTCATTGATCCTCCTGCTTGCTGCTTCCCTCCCACTTGTTGCCTCTCCTGACTTGCCAACCCTCCTGCATGCCATCTCCCTCTTGTTCTCTGTCTCTCCTGACTCATCACACTTCCCTCAAGAACCCTCCTGCTCACCGCCTCTCAGGAGAGGCAGTGAGCAGAAGGGTCAGCGATTTGGGAGGATTTTGGAGCAAAGTGGCGATTGGGGAGAAGCTCCAAGTCGAGGAGGCAGTGAGCTAGAGATGGGAAGTGGTGAGCAGGAGGTAAATTATTAGGAGTTGGAACGAGGATTTTTGGGCCAGTTAGATTCAAGGCAGCTAATAGGTTTTATTGTAAAAAAATACAAGTCTGGAACATAACCCTCATTAAATACTTTCTTATGCGAAAGTGATTTTTGTTTAGCACACCATTTCTTAGGAACACATCAAGCATGCTAAATGGGGGATGGTTGTATTTCACTGGCTGTAAAGCACCCTGGGATGTCCTGAGGTGGTGAAAGGCGCTGGATAAATGTAAGTTCTTTCTTTTATATAAACTAAGTTTCTGGAAGTGTTCACATCATTAAAACATTGCAGTAGATTGTCAACTGACGAGCTAATTAGTAATAAAAATAAAAAATGATGGAAATAGTCCAAGTCGGGCAGCATCTGTGGAGGGAAACAGCGTTAACATTCCAGGTCAGTGACCTTTCATCGGAACAAAAAATAGAAAGGTGAGTTTTTTAAGCCAGTGGATGGGAAGAGGGGCAGGAATAACAAAAGTGAATGTCTGTGATAGGGTGAAGGGTGGGAGAGATTGAATAACAAATGATTACATGGTACGAAAGTCAAAGAGAGTGGTAATGGGTAGAGTAAAGAAATAAAAGATGCGTCCAGATGAGGTGTAAATGGCAATGTGAAGGAATAAGGAAAGAAACAAGACAAGTTCTTGTAAGATTCCAAAAGGCTCCAGAAAATTTTGCAGTGTCCATTTTCTTTTTATTTAATTTCATATTAAATAAATATCTTAGCAACACACCTTGTTAATTATCTCATTTTAATATTCTTTCTGCTTCTTCCGTACCTATGATAACTTTTAAATACACCTAAAATATCTATTGTATATTTTTTTTTGTTTCTACTGGGTGGTACATATCTGCACATGACCTTGATCTTGGTGAGATAACAAAATTCATTCCACACATGGCTGGAAAAAATGACAGGGAACATTGTTCATGTCCCTTACTTCTAGACTCCCCAACCAGCAGAAATAGTTTCTCTTTATCTACCCTATCAGTTCCCCTTAACATATTGAAAACTTCAATCAAATTACTCTCAACCTTATTAATTCCAGAGAATACTACCAATATTGTGTACTCATAATTTAACCCTTGGAGTCCAGGTAGCATTTGGACAAGCCTACACTGTGCTCTCTCCAAGACCAATATATCCTTCCCAAGATGTGGTTACCAGAACTGCTTATAGTACCCCAGGTGTGATCTAAACAGGCTGTTGTAAAGCTGTAGCATAATGTCTACCTCATTGTATTCTAATCCTCTAGATATAAAGGCCGGTATTCCATTAGCCTTGTTGATTATTTTCTGTACTTGTCCTTAACATTTTAATGATATGTGTACATAGACACCCAATGTCTCTTTGGACTTTCACAGTTTCTAGATTTTCAGCATTTAGAAAGTTCCTTGTTCTTTACTTGGTCTAAAGTGAATGATCTCACTTGCTTACATTGAAATCCATTTGCCAGAGTTTGGCTATTTACTTAATCTGTTAGTAACCCTCTGCAACCCTTTTATACTGCCATCTGCAGTGCTTACAATACCACCTATCTTTGTGACGTTGGTAAACTTGGATGCATGGCTCTCTATCCTAGAAACAAAACCATTAATAAATGAATAATGAAAATCTTGGCACAGATCCCTGTGGGACACTAATTCACATCCTGCCAATTAGAGTACCTGCCTATTATCCGTACTTAATTATAGATCAGTAATTTTGCAGATGACACAAAAATAGGTGGGAAGGCACATGGTGAGGATGACACAAAAGAGTCTACAGAGGGATATAGGCAGGTTAATTGAGTGGGCAAAAACTTGGCAGATGGAATATAATGTGGGAAAATGTGACGCTATGTACTTTGGAAGGAAGAATAGAGGAGCTGAATATTATTTAAATGGAGAAAGACTGCAGAAGACTGCAGCACAGAGGGATTTGGGGGTCCTCGTGCATGAATCACAAAAAGCTAGCCTACAAATTCAGTAGGTAATAGGGAAGGCAAATGGAATGTTTGCCTTTATTTCAAAGGGAATAGAGTATAGCTTGGGGAAGTCTTGCTAAAACTTTATAAGGCACTAGTTAGACCGCACCTAGAATACTGTGAACAGTTTTGGCCCCCTTATCTGAGGAAAGATATACTGTCATTGGACGCATTGCGGAGAAGGTTCACTAGGTTGATCCCGGGTATGGAGGGATTTTCTTATGAGGAGTGGTTGAGTAGGTTGGGTCTATACTCATTGGAGTTTAGAAGAATGAGAAGCGACCTTATTGAAACACATAAGATTCTTAGGGGGCTTGACAGGGTAGATGCAGAGAGGTTGTTTCCCCTTGCGGGAGAGTCTAGCACCAGAGGGCATAATCTTGGAGTAAGGAGTTGCCCATTTAAGACAGAGATGAGGAGGAATTTCTTCTCTCAGAGGGTAATGAATCTATGGAATTCTTTACCACAGAAGGCTGCAGAGGCTGGGTCGTTAAATATATTCAAGGTTGTGTTATGACACAGCAGTTGGTAAAGCTGACTTATTTAAAAATCTCAGAGGGAAACTTCAAACAACTGTCATAACCTATATTTTTAAGTGGTATGTTTGAGATGCAGCTCTAAATTCAGGAATCAGACCACCAGTTCTCGAGAGGTTTTTACATCAAACTGCATGAGAACTTTATTAATTTACACATGGCTACAAATTACTACTATCATAACTTTTAACAAATTCCCAAACTAATCTCCACTAAGGCAACAGCAACCCATAGACTTTAAGCAGACACCAGGCAAAACATTTTCACCTTATAAATTCAAAATGAAGTTCCTTTCACTTTGGTTCCTTTGCAGACACAGTGGTAGGCTTTCAGGCTTTGATCTTACATTGCCTCTGTCCTGCACACACAAAACTGCCCTCTGTTATACCCAGCACGTCACTGAATATAAATTCTCATTGTATCACCAGCCCCTTTGAACTCCACCTCTTTTAACAATAAAACCCCTTTCATAGTAGCAATTTTATTAGTAATATAAACATTGCTTGGTCTCTGCTAGCTAGGTGCCAGATTTCACTTCCCTTCTTCAATGTTCTATTTAACAAAATGCAAATGCATTCTACCTCTCTTACATCTCAAAACTAGTACACATCAAAGCACCCAGACTAGCTGACTTTAATCCATTTAAGACACACCCACAGACTATCCCTCTATTTAAAAAAAATATATTTTCCAGTAATATATACGTTAATAGCTTCATGACAGCTGAGATAGACGGATTTTTAATCAATAAGGGAATCAAGGGGTATGGGGAAAAGGCAGGAAAGTGGAGTTGAGGATTATCAGATCAGCCATGATCTCATTGAATGGCAGAGCAGACTCAATGGGTCGAATGGCCTACTTCTGCTTCTGCGTCTTATGGTCTTCCTCACAACAGGTGCTAGACTAACTGCTCCTACATTCCTTGTTTCCCTCTCCCATCTTCCTTAAATTGTTAAATTACATGCAATTTTCTAATCTAAAGCAGCAGTTCCTGAATTGAGAGTTATTTGGGAGATTATAGTTAGGGCATCTGTAATGTTCTCACCTACTTCTTTTAAAACCCTGCGATGGAAGTAGTCTAATCCTGGGGATTTGTCACTTTAGTGCCATTAATTTCTTCATTGGTATTATTTTGCTTATGTTAATTTTGGCGTGTCATTACCCCTAATTCAATGTTATGTTCCTTAGAACATCTGGCATGCTATCCTCTTCCCTTACTGTAAATATAATGCAACGTTAATTATTTAACATATCTGCCATTTCTTTATTTCACTTACAAGATCATGATTACCAGATTCCAAGGGAGCCATATTACTTCTGACCATCCTCTTTTTTTTCTAATATAATTGTAATATGGTTTGCAATTTTTTTGCATTTTTATTGCCTTTTCTTTGAGTTTTAATTTTTCCTGATCTCTTTTGTCATCCATGTCATTTTTTTGGCAAGTGGAGCTCTTGCCCCTTAAATCTGTGCTATATCACATTAAACTCTTTGAACACCTCCCAATCTTATGATTGAGCTTAATGTCTTTTTCCAGATCTACCTTATCAATACAGCATAATATTTTATATACCTTCAGAAGTTGCTTCCTCTAAAGAGGAAAAAGCCCAAGTTTCTGTAGTTCTTCGTCACAAATTTCTCATTGTTGTGACACTCGGAATAATTCCCACGGCTCTTTGAACTATTTTCCTTGTGTTTTAGTGCTCAGGACTGGACCCAGTATTCAAGTTGTGATTTGGCTAGAGGGCTATACAGTTTGAGCATGATCTTTTCATTACCCAGTTTTATTATGACTTTTAAAAACCTCACAAATGGAGTTGATTGCATGTTTTTGTTGTTTAGTAAAAGTGCATTTTGATCTCGTAGCTCAATCAGGGTTTTGCAGCAATTACATGATATTTAAATTTTTTAAAAATCATTCAATGGATGGGGGCTTTGCTGGCTGGGCCAGCATTTATTGCCCATCCCTAATTGCTCTTGAAAGTAGTGGTGAGCTGCCTTCTTGAACTGCTGCAGAACTGGTACACCCACATTGCTGTTAGGGAGGGAGTTCCAGGATTTTGACCCACCAACAGTGAAGGAATGGCATTATATTTCCAAGTTAGGATGGCGAGTGACTTGGAGGGGAACTTCCAGGTGGTGGTGTTCCCATGCATCTGCTGCCCTTTCCTTTTAGATGGTAGTGGTCGTGGGTTTGGAAGGTGCTGTCTAAGGAGTCTTGATGAGTTTCTGCAGTGCATCTTGTAGATGACACACACTGCTGCTACTGTGCGTCGGTGGTGGAAGGAGTGAATGTTTGTGGATGGGTTGCCAAACCAGTGGGCTGCTGTCATGCTTCCTGAGTGTTTTTGGAGCTCATCCAGGCAAGGGGAGAGTAATCCATCACGCTCCTGACTTGTGCCTTGCAAAAGGTGGACAGGTTTTGGGAATCAGGAGGTTAGCTACTCGCCACAGGATTCCTAGCCTCTGACCTGACCTTGTAGCCACACTATTATTATGGCTAGTCCAGTTCAGTTTTTGGTCAATGGTAACCCCCAGGATTTTGATAGTGGAGGATTCAGTGATGGTAATGCCATTGAATGTCAAGGGGTGATGGTTAGATTCTCTCTTGTTGGAGATAGTCATTGCCTGGCAGTTGTGTGGCACAAATGTTACTTGCCACTTGTCAGCCCAAGTCTGGATGTTGTCCACGTCTTGCTGTATTTAGACATGGACTGCTTCAGTATCTGAGGAGTCACAAATGGTGTTGAACATTGTGTAATCATCAGCGAACATCGCCACTTCTGACCTTATGATGGAAGGAAGGTCATTGATGAAGCAGCTGAAGATGGTTGGGTCTAGGACACTACCCTGAGGAACTCCTGCAGTGATGTCCTAGGGCTGAAATGACTGACCTCCAACAACCACAACTATCTTTCTTTGTGCTAGGTATGACTGCATGTAAGATTATGAAGGAAAGTATTACTTTGAGTTGATTTAAAAAGAAGCCATTGTAGAAAACATCCATCTAGATTTTCATTGTTTCTGCATGTAATTGGATGTGAGAGAATGTGAGCACAGCAAATGTCAATAACTCAACAGGAATAAAGTAGCTTACAGTCTTGAAGTTGTGAATTGGTTGTTAAAGGTCTGTCCTCCTGCACAGTGATATAGTATACTGAAAATATTCTCGATCTATGGTGTCTTTTGTCTGTATATATAAGTTCTGGCATAACGGCACATAGTATGAAAGTTAAAGAAAAACATAAAATACAATTCTGGCTAAAGCATTTGTAACGACAGTGGGGCTGAAAATCTGTGATCCTGCTCTATTATCATAACATTGGTGGAGTAGAACTTTTGTGCCTGTCAGAGTTTCCATAGTTGGGCTGTTTAATGAGGGTGGGTATCCATGTGCATTTCTGGGGTACCTGCTAGATTAGAAGTTGGCTGTGGCTGTATAAATAGCAAATTGCCTGAAGAAGTGCTGGCAGGTCTGGCAGAAGATGACTTCGGCCCAAAATTCATGGTCAACATCGAAGCAGCAGTGCTCACCTCAGACCTCAAAGAAAGCTACCCACAAAGATCTAACAATCTCTGTGGTGAATTTTCTTTTCCCTGACATTTGTTTGAATTTGGCACCAAGTTGAGGCGATCTCCAGGTGTCCAGCAACAGTGATGTCATCAAACAGTCAATCATACTGAAGTATTCTTGCAGACATCAAATCAGGAAGTAAAATCGACTGGTTACTCTTTGTATTTTATTAAAATTTTACAGATATCAAAATATGATTGGGACATATATATGGGATAAAGGTAGGTAGAAAGTGAAATGGCAAAAACAGAATTAAAAAAATTAATGTATGTGGCTTTTTAAAAATCATACTCGAAAGATTTGACATTGCACGCATATAAAATTAACATTTCAGCACCAGAGATGTTTTTCAGCAGTTATTGTGAAGTTAGTACACTGTTACAAACTCAGTTACACCTCATTCAACAGGCTACAACTTTTTCAAGACAGTTTGCAGCAGCAACAGTCACATCAAAAGGGCAATTTCTCATCAGTTCATAGAATTCTAATTGATTATAGTCTGTAGGGACTGCAACAGTGCATTCTATGGAAAAGCAAAGAATCTCCAACAGCAACTTCTGGCTTTTCACACTTAATTATGCATGTAGACTCCAGGGATTTCACATTGCAATCCCACTTCGGTCGCCTGCCTGCCATGAAGGGTGATTTGTTTGTGGGGGTTCGGGGTCTTAATGACCTGAGAGACGGGTCACCTGCCCAACTAGTGGCTGGGGGGAGGGAGGGGGCAGAAATGGAAGTGGGACACCAGGGAAGTGGGCCACGTTCAGGCCTAAATCGGCACCCGTTGCTGCAGCTGCCAAGTGTCCGTGGCCTTAAAAATGAGAGGATCTTCATTTTCAAAGTAGTTGTGGCAAATGAAGAGCTGGAATGCGGGATAGGGTGAGGAAAGGTTGGTCCTTGAAATTTCATTGCTGCTCAGTTTTTAATCCAAATTTTCACTTTTTCAAACAAGGTTTCAGCAGTGCTGCCCCTGTTAATGCCAGGCTGGAGTTGGTCTGCTTCAGAGAGCTTCTACAGCGGCCCACCCCCATGAAAATCTCAGGAAGTCAGAAGGCGAGCTCACTAATGACATTAAACTGCGCAATTAGCAAGACAGGCGACTTCCCCTTCCTGCCAGCCCCCCCACTCTCCCCCCACCCCTCCCCCGTCAGGAGGAAAGTCATCAGCCTTGAGTGACGAGGGCAGACTGACATGCAGGCTGCAGGTGCCATTTTTTTGCCACCCCTCTGTCCTGATCCAGCCCCTGAAGATGCTCTCAGTCTCAGATTGGTGGTGATGGTGATTGGTAATAGTTCCACCATAATTGTTCAGCATGTTAAGTATTCATGTCTGAAGACATCCGTTTTTAAATAACATACAACATGTTTTTAGCAAGATATGTAATCACTTTAGTGTATCAAATTTTGTTATTTTCAATTGCTTTTAACATACATATCCTTGTCTCTCATAGACTGTAACTCCTTCAGGATTTCGAGTGGGTATGAAGCTGGAGGCGGTTGACAGAAAGAATCCCTCCCTGATCTGTGTTGCATCAGTGACAGATATAATAGACAATCGCTTTTTGGTGCACTTTGATAATTGGGATGATACATACGATTATTGGTGAGAAGTTCTCTATAATTATTCTCAGTGTTACCTTGTTATTTTTTGATACATTGGTCTAGAAATAGCAAAAGTGTACCAGATGCCTTGAAACTGGAGTGAGGTTGGACTCCCATCTGCTGCGTAGGTCACAGTGCTGACTCAGCTGTAAGTTGTGGAGTCAGTCAGTTTAAATTGACAGAGGCATGTCGAGTGCGTAAATACAGCCTACAGTTACATGGGATTTGGGGGTGGGTGCACAGAAAATAGAGTAGGTTAGGCTCCAAATGGACTATTAAGGAGGCAGTGGGGTGGATGGTAATTGCCTTAAGAGAAGAGTAGAGGAAAGAGGGAGTGACCTGATGCAGCATTTTTGATATAAAACCTGCTGCTGCTTACTGAGGCAGTGACAAAATCTGAGTGTTAAGGATGGCAGTCAGATCAAAGAAATGAGAGCCAGTTTATACATATATCCTTGCAATGTAGACCTAGGCACTGTGGTTCAGAACGTTGTTTTAGGCAGGGGGAAGAACAGAATAGAAATGTGGTAGGAACAGGGGACTTTATCATTAGGGGAATTAGACAGCATCCGCTGGAGGCAAGAATGAAAATCCCAAAGAGGGTGTGTTGCCTACCTGGCGCCAGAGTAAGGATTATCTCATGGCGGCTGGAGAGGAACTTGGAAAGAGAGGGGGTAAATCTAATTGCCGTGGTGCATGTTTGAACAAATAATATATGTAGGGACAGGGAGGAGGTCCTGCTGGAAAATTATCAGGAGCTAGTCTCTAAACTAAAATAGCAGTCTTTGTGGATAAAAATCTCTGGATTATTGCTCAAGTCACAAACAATTGGCATAGGAGCAGACAGATCAGGAGAATTAAAACATGGCTAAAGGGCTGGTGTGGGAAAGAAGAGTTCCTTTTCATGGAACACTGGTACCAGTTTTGGGGCAAGAAGGAGCTGTGTTGATGGATTGCCCTCCACCTGAAGTGGGATGGGATCCATGTCCTAGTGGGACGGGTAAATAGGAAGGTGGCAAAGGCTTTAAATGAGTAAGATGGGGCAAGTTATCCACAAGAAATATAATCAGCCTAAATGTAAACAACAAAACAGTGAAGGACGGTAAAGGAAAGAATAAAGTAAGGGAGGACATTGATGCCAAGGGTTATAGAATTATAGAACAGGAGTTCAAAAAGATGATTTAACGTAATGTGAAAATAAATTGTATTAAAATTAATTAAAATGTCTGTACAGCATTGCACACAGTACCCATAATAAAACAGGGGAGCTGGAGGTAATTGTGCATTGGGAGGAACCAGACATCGTAAGGACTATTGAGTTATGGCTGCAGAAAAATCAGGACTGGGAATTAAACAATGCAGGGTATAACATAATTAGAACAGATAGAGGGGGAGAAAGGGAGATGGAGTAACTGTACTTGATTTTGGATAACATATTGGCAGTCGAGAAAAGGAATACAGCTTTTAAGACAAAAATAAAATCCATATGGATAGAGGATCAATCACGCCAATAGGTGTAGCCTATAGAACACCTAATTGTGGAAGGGAGGTGGAGGAAGGTTATATGCAGACACATTAGGGAATTGAGTAAAACACACAAAAATTATCATGGGGATTTTAATGACCGGAATATTTATTTAACGAAAGAGGTAGGTAAAGGGAATAAAGGAATGGAATTCCTACAGTATGTACGGGGCTTATTTCTAATGGGGTATGTAAAAATCCCAACAAGGGAGGATTCGCTATTGGATCTAGTCATGGGGAATGAATCAAAGCAGATAAGAGAAGCAAAAGTAAGGGAACATAAGGCCAAAGTGAACATAATATAATACATTGTCAGGTGATAATGAAGGATGTAAGTATGATGAAAACCAGGTTACTGGATTGGAGAAGAACTGGTTTTGAGGGACTGAAAATAGAACTTCAGAAAATAAAATGGCACCGATATTGACAAACACCAGTTTAGAATAACATTGGGAAACATTTAAAAGTGTTCAACAGAGTACAGGAAAAATATATTTCCCTAAAAAGGAAGAGCAAACTAAACACTGATGGGACTTCATGGATGAATAAAGACATGAGGGAACAATTGAGGGTTAGGAAAAAGGCAGGCATTAAGTATATAGCAGAAGATGTGCATGCTAAGAGAGAATACCAAGAGGTTAGGAGAAAAGTCAGAAATAACAGGAAGACAAAGAGGAACTATGAAATTAAATTATCAGGGAACATAAAATAAAATAGTAAAATATTTACAGTCACATCAATTAGAAAAAAGGAAGGCTAAGATGGGAACAAGGTCCATTAAGGGACAGACAGGATAATATTACAGGTATAGGGAGATGGCATAAATATTAAATAATTATTTTGCTTTGGTATTTGCCAGAACAAGTAGACATGACATTGAATGATGAGATAAATAATGAGATAAGTACATTTAAAATAAAAAAAGGCTGTAATAAATAAACCAATAAAACTTTGAGAATAAAGCCCCAGCTCCAGATGGGTTGCACCCACACATTTTAGAAGAGTCTAGGGAAGAGATAGCAGAGGCATTACTGCACATATTTAATAATTTATTAGAAAAAGAGGAATAAAGAAAAGGTAAAAAAAAGGCGAATGGTTAACAAAATGTCTTTATTTAAGAAGGGGGACAGAAATGTCAAGGGAATTAAAGATCAGTCAGCTTAACATAGGTGCTAGGAAATATAATGGAATTGTTACTGAAGGAGAGAATAGATGAACATTTAGAAACAAAAAAATATATAATAATGAGAAGTATTACAATCCCCATGTGGAAACCATAAGCCAAAATAATCAAGTATATAAAATGACCCCCAAATGAAGAAATTACCAACAAGACTTCACTGTTTTGTAACTTTTACTTTAGGGCGAATCAGAACCAATGCAAATTAAACATGAATTAAAAGGCAAATAAATCTTCAATTAAAAGATGGTAAATTTCACTTCAAATAGCCGATACAACAAAGGTACGTCTTACACAAGCACCCCACATCATACCCCGCACAAATGTGGCAGTATGTACAATCTCTCAATCTTTCCAACTCAATTGATTCGTCCCTTGAGTTGTATTTACCACCAGATGTACTCCATTTGAGATCTCTGGACACAATTGACACTGACAAGGTGCACATCTACAAATCCCCTCTCACTCAGGTCGTGTCAGTCTTGATGGCATAGCTTTCCAGAGTTTCTTTTTAATTGACCAACTAACAGTACTTGGTTCACAATCCGGTCCTCTGGTACAAACTCTTGGCTCTTCTGCATGCCTGAGCTATTCTCACTGTCTTTTAGGATTCAATCCCTGTTAGCTCGCTTGTATATCATTTCCACAAATGCTTCTGGAATTCTGTTTTTCATTTTGCTGCTGCACAGAAAACTGACCTTTTCATAAAGAGTTTTGCTTGCTTCTCCTATCACAAATTCTGTGTTCTCCTTTCGGTCTCTGCCTGCTTTCTCTTGGTGTCTGCATCTTAACTTCTTGTCTGTTAGAATTGCATCCAGGTCAAGGGTCACCAGGTCACATGGACCAGTATTTCTTATTATCGAATAAATTATAATTGATACAAACTCTTAAAAGTCCTTTTCAAACATTCTTAAAACCACTTATAGACTCCACAGATATTTTAAAGAAATTACATTTTCATTACTATACCGCTACCGGATCAAGGTCGTCACAAAAGTCAGCATAGATTTCAAAGGGGAAAATCTTGCTTGCCCAATCTTATTGAATTTTTATGAGGCAGTGGAAAGCGAGTAGTCAGTGGTAATATAGTAGTTGAAATTTATCTGAATTTCCAAAAGGCCTGCATTAAAGTGCCTCATAAGAGACTAATGAATAGGTCATAGAATACATAGTCAAGGGACAGGTGGCAGATTGGATTGCTAGCTGACTTCAAAAGAGAAAGCAAGAGTGTGGAAGTAAAGGCTAGTTATTCAGAGAGGCAGAAAGGGAGGAAGTGGTATTCCACAAAGATTAGTGCTGGGGGCACTGCTGTTCATTACATTAAGTTCAGACTTTGGAATCATAAACATTATTTCCAAACATGCGGATGACACCAAATTGGGGGTACAGTCAATACTGAGGAGGACTACAACAAATTACATTCATAAATTTGCAGAATGGGAAAATAATTGGTAAATTAAGTTCAACACAGATAAATGTGGGGTAATATCTTTTGCTCGGCTGGTGGGTGCGCGCCCAACCCGACCAAGCGTAAAATAATGCCCGATATTTCGGTTGGCAGGTATGCGCCGGAGTCGGCAGTGCGCCTGCTGACAATTAAAAGGCCTATTAAGGCCATTAAAAAGTTAATTAAAATTAATTTTTTGCTGCCCGTCCAACCTTACGGTTGGCGGGTAGGCGTAAAGGCCAAGCGACCTTTGCACTTTTTTGGAAACCTCATCCACAGGCGGATTGAGGTTTCCAAAAGCAAATAAAAAACAAATAAAACTTTATTTTTTCACTAATAACATGTCCCTGCTCATGCGACAGAGTCACATGAGGTGACATGTTTCATAACATTTATAAAATCTTTAATTCTTTTTAAAAATCAGTTCATCTCCCTGAGGCAGCTCTGTGCCTCAGGGAGATTATGTAGCGCACACTCGCGTGCTTGCGTGAAGGTGGCACCTCGCCCGGCTCGCACTCCTCCTCCTCTCCCCCCCCCCCCCCCACCACTGCCTGCACAGGCAGCGCTGAGTGCTGCCGCTCGCGCTTCACGCTGGGCGGGCCTTAATTGGGCCCGCCAGCATGAAATTGCTTTCCGGGCCCGATCGTGGGCAGCGGTCAGCTTCCCGATTGCCCTACCCGCCCTGCCAATCCCGTACGCCAAGGGCAAAATTCTGCCCGTGAGGTAGCACATTTTGGTAGGAAGAATAGGGACGTCACTTAATATTTGGAAAATTCAAGACTCTGTAGGGCAGAGGAACATAAGGATCTCAGAGTACACATATACCAATCACTAAAAATTATGGCACAGGTGACTTATGGAGAACAGTGCGACCATGGGCCATTAATACATGATAGTCACCAAGAAATACAATAGGGAATTCAGAAGAAACTTTTTTCCCAAAGAGTGGTAAGAATGCAGAACTCCCTAACACAGGGAATGGTTGAAGCGAATTGTATCGATGCATTAAGGGAAAACTGGATAAACATTTTAGGGAGAAAGGAATAGATGGTTGTAATGATAGATTAAGATGAGAAAAGATGGCAGGAGGCTCAAGTGCAGCATAAATGCCAGGATGGATTGGTTGAGCTGATTGATCTGTTTCTGTGCCATATATCCTATGTAATCCCATGCAGTGAACCTACAGAATGAGAAAAGTAGCATGTTTGGGCTCAGGATCCACCAAGAATAAAGTATATATTTTGTGGAGGAAGATGGCTGTGCCACCTTGTTGAAGTCCAGGTATATTTTGCAATACATGGGGGAGAATTTTCTCCCGTCGGGTGGGTTGGGCGGGAGCAGGCGCTTGCTGCCTGCAATCGGCTGCATGCTGCCATTTTATGTGGGCGGGTCAATTAAGGCCCACCCAGCATGATGTGCACTCAGAAGTGCTCAGCACTACCTGTGCGGGCGGAGGGAGGAGGGAGAGTCGGGGCCTGCGCTCTTTCGCGCACATGTGCGAAAGAGCACAGAAATCTCCCTGAGGCACGGAGCTGCCTCAGGGAGATTAATTTGATTATGAAAACTTGAAAAAAAGAATAAAAAATTATTTAGACATGTCCCCCCATGTGACCGTGTCACATGAGCTGGGACATGTCAATTAATTTTAATAATTTTTATTAAAGTTATAAACCCTTCATGAAACCTCATCCCGCCTATGGATGAGGTTCCATGAAAAACGCGAAGGCCGCCTGGCGCTTCACCTGCCGGGCAACCTTAAGGTTGGCCGGGCAGCCCTGACAACTACTTCAGTTAGGCGATTAATGGTCTTAATAGGCCTTTGACAGTTCGGCGGGTGTGCAGTCGACTCTGGTGCGTGCCTGCCGAACTGAAGACTGGAATTATGCGCGGTGACATCGGGACGCGCCCGACGTCACCGCGCGTCATTTTACGTATGCACGCCGAGCAGAAGATCCTGCCCATGAAGTTTACTGACCTTCGTGAGCAGTCCCTGCCTCTCCTGACCATTCCTTGCAGTGTTTTTATATGTGTAACTCCTTAATTCATTGCCTTCAATTGTACCAGAGGAGTCAGAGGTGTAAGTGGGATCCAAAAGTAGGGAGTGAAAGATGTGCAGAAGTCAGCCCCTGACTCCTACAGCCTGCAGACTCTTTTCTGTGTCCTGCTCAAAAAAGAATATGGCCAAGGGCAGTGGGGCTGTTTAGGAGGACTTAAGATAGTTGACAGGGTCATGAAGCAATCCAGAGCCATCCTCAGAGCCAATATTGGAGGAGAGTTCTACACAATGCAGCACTACCCAATAAACACATGATATGAGGACAATCTAGTACCAATTTCCCTGACACAAGAGGCCTCTAGATTTGTCAGTTCATGCTTTGACCACTGGCTTTGGGTCCTGTGGAATTGTTTGGAAAGAATACTGAAGAGCAGTTTCCCAGAGCTTCAGAAAGATATTTCTTGGGGCCTGCAGGAACTACCTGTTAAGATCAGGTCAGTCCTCCTAAATGGCTCCTTGAATTCAGGGCCCACAACACGGGGTGTAGCTGGAATCTATTCTCATCATCTTTCTAATCAGCCTTCTCAGATGTTTGTTTATTTCTATGGAAGACTACAGAACCTGGCTGTCCATATACCAGTGCAGCCATCTGAAGAGTCCTGCTGGGATTTGGAAGCTCTGAGACAAGGGGCACATTTGTCCCAGGCAGCCCAACCATACACCTACCCTTCAGAAATTACATCAACACAGCACAGAGATATCAGAGGTAGGCATGGTAATGAAGACAAGAAGAAGAGTGATGTCTTTACCAAAAATTGTTGTTAAGGCAGCTTGTAAGATTCTTTCTTAACAGCACAGCTGAGAAAATATTTTTGTAGTCGACAGTGCAGGCTTGGGTAAAAATGGTGTTTGAGTTGAAGCCTCATGTTCCTGTCCTTCCCTAAACCTTCTCTCTTGCTCTCCAGTGGTAAACTTTGCTGCAACTTTTACATGAAAGTGGAGGTCTCACCCACCCTCCCTCGCTTAACATTCGGGGCTTTGCCTGCCTCTGCTTGCCCAGGTCACCACCCCCAGCCATTTACTGATTGTTGGGCTGAAGGACTTCCGACCCATTTGGGAGAAAGATCTGACTCTGAGAGCAGCTGGCTGGCCTAAGGGTTGGCAGCTGTCTAGTTGCAGCAGTGGCCACTGATGGGACTGCAGGCAGTCCCCAATGAAAAAGAAACATAGATCTGGATATTTAAGTCCAGGGTTTCACCAGGGCCTGGCTGGCAGGCACCAGCAGGAGGGGTCGGGGGCTGGGTTTGTCAGGCTGGGGGAGGAGGTTGGCAGGTGGAACATGGGAGGGACAACTTTGGGGGGGACAGGTGTTCGAACAGGGGGGAAACCTTGCCCCAATTAGACTGCAAAAAGGCCACCATTCTTAAGTCAGATGGTGAAGTAGGAAACCATATGCCAACCTTTTACTTAATACTAGATTTATTTACAGAATGCAACATTATCTTTGTCTGCCTCTTTCCTAACTAACATCCAGTGTCCAGAAGTCTGTCTTTATACTGTTTTGAAAGAATCAATGGGCAATAAACAAATGATCAATCTTGAACAGAGGCCCAAACAATCCACATCCACCACCACTCTCCTCTGTCTGGCTGAACTCGTTCTCTCACTGAACAATTTCTCCTTAAACTTGCCTCACTTCATCCAAATAAAAGGTGTGGCTATGGGTACCCACATGGGCCCCAGTTATGCCTGTCTCTTTCTTGGGTGTGTGGAACATTTCTTGTTCCAGTCCTACTCAAGTCCCCTCCCACAACTCTTTTCTTCGATACATCGATGACTGTTTCGGTGCTGCTTCATGCTCTCATCTGGACCTGGAAAAATTTATCAATTTTGCTTCCAATTTTCACCCCTCTTTCACCTTCACATGGTCCATCTCCGACACTTCCCTTCCCTCCCTTGACCTCTGTCTCAATTCCTAGTGATAGACTGTCCACCAATATTCATTACAAGCTCACTGACTCCCACAGCTACCTCGATTACAGCTCTTCATACCCTGCTTCCTGTAAGGACTCCATCCCATTCTCTCAGTTCCTCTGCCTCCGTCGCATCTGTTCCGATGATACTACCTTCCAATACGGCACTTCTGACACTTCTTCCTTAACCAAGATTCCCCACCCACTGTGGTTGACAGGTCCATCAACCGTGTCCGACCCATCTCCTGCGCCTCTGCCCTCACACCTTCCTCTCCCTCCCAGAACCATGATAGCATCCCCGTTGTCCTCACTTTTCATCCCACCAACCTTCACATTCAAAGGATCATCCTCCGCTATTTCTGCCAACTCCAGCATGATGCCACCACCAAACACATCTTCCCTTCACCCCCTCTGGCAGCATTCTGCAGGGATCGTTCCCTCCCGGACACCCTGGTCCACTCTTCAATCACCCCCAACACCTCTTCCCCTCCCACGGCACCTTCCCATGCAATCGTAGAGGATGCAACACCTATACCTCCCCCCTCCTCATCATCCAAGGGCCCAAACACTCCTTTCAGGTGAAGCAGCGCTTCACTTGCACTTCCTTCAATTTGGTCTACTGCATTCGCTGCTCCCAATGCGGTCTCCTCTACATTGGAGAGACCAAATACAGACTGGGTGACCGCTTTGCGGAACACCTTTGGTCTGGCTGCAAGCATGACCCAGATCTTTCTGTTGCTTGCCATTTCAACACGCCACCCTGCTCTCATGCCCACATGTCCATCTTTGGCCTGCTGCATTGTTCCAGTGAAGCCCAACGCAAGCTGGAGGAACAGCACCTCATCTCCAAATAGGCACTTTACAGTCTTCCGGACTTAACATTGAGTTCAACAACTTCAGACCATGTACTCTGTACTCTTATCATCACATCCATTTTTATCCATTTTTTAAAAATCCCTTTTTTCAATATTCATTTTTAATTTTTTAATTTTAATTTTTTATTTTTTTATCCACATTTTTATTTTTATTTAATTTTTATTCATTTATTCATTGTTTTATCCCCACCTTTTATCCTATTTTCGATCTTTATCCCCATCACCACCCCCTCCCCCAACCCTACCTCCACAAGAGCCATCTGTCACCTGTTCATGTTGTTCTTACCTTTATGCCACTATCAGCACCTCCTTTAGCCCTTACCACTACCATTAACACTCCCTTTGTCCTTTTGTTCATGACATCTTTGTCAATCTCTCCTTTGTCCCCTCCTATTGCTGGCCTTCTATCCAGCTTCACTTGCTCCACTCCCCTTAAACATTATAAATTTGATCACATTTTTACTTTTATTTAGTTCTGAAGAAGTGTCATGTGGACTCGAAACATTAACTCTGGGCAGAATTTTCTCTTCAGTGTGCGCCCACCGAACTGTCAAAGGCCTGTTAAGGCCAATTAAAAACCGATTGAGATAATTGACAGGGCTCCCCGTCCAACCTTACGGTGGAAGGGCAGGCGATGAGCCCAAGCGGCCTTCGCGTTTTTCATGAATCCTCATCCACGGGCGGGATGAGGTTTCATGAAAGGTTTATTAAATTAATAAATATGTTTTTCACATTTCATAAACACGTCCCAGCTCATGCGACACTGTCACATGAGGGGACATGTGTAAATTATTTTTAACTTTATTTATTAAAGATTCTCAGTATGTTCTGAATCTCCCTGAGGCAGCTCCGTGCGCATGTGTGAAAGAGCACAGGCCCCGCCTCTCCCTCCTTCCCCCACCTGCACAGGTAGCGCTGAGCGCTACCAGGCGTGCGTCACGCTGGTTGGGCCTTAATTGGCCTGCCTACGTTAAATGGTGGCGCACAGCCGATTGTGGGCGACGATCGGCTCTGCACCCACTCATGCCCACTCCCGAACGGCCCGCCCGACAGGGAGAAAATTCTCCCCTCTGTTTTTCTCTCCACAGGTGCTGTTAGATATGCTAAGTTTTTCCAGTATTTTCTGTTTTTGAAACAAATGATCTACCCTTTCAAAGGAGTAATATAAATATTGGCCAGGACACTGGGGTAACTCCCCTGCTCTTCTTCGAATTAATGCAATGGATCTTTTATAATCACCCGAACAGGCAGATGGGGCCTCAGTTTAACATCTGATTTGAAAGGAAGAAATCTCTCTTTATACTCCTTTGCGTATGCCTATAAAATTATTAAATAAACTAACAGCGCATTAAAGCAGCAAAAAATGAATTCAAATTCCACCAAATGCGGTAGTGGGATCCGAATCCATGTCTCCAGGTCTCCAGCCTGGGCCTGTTGGTTACCAATCCAGCAACACTGCCACTTACACCACCATCTCCCCATAGGTTTCTCTTTATACGCATTTGAGTATACAAAGTAAAATTAATGAATGAACTCTCAATCAAGTTAACTAATTAACGGCTCCTTAAAGGGGCACTGTAACAAAAAAGAACAAAACTTAAAAAGAAACTTTAAATTAGAATAATGTTTCCAGGGCTGTAGATGTACTCCAGCCCCTGCAGTGCCCACTGGTCGCGGAAGGCCAAATCTCTCTTTATATGCTCTTTTAATAGAACCAAAAATCAATAAAATAACAAATTATTGGGGGCAGTAGTGACAGCCTCTTAAAGGGGCACTAATACTAAAACAAAACGTAAAAGGAATTTACATAGTCAAATTAAAATGCTGTTCCCGGGCTGATGATGCATCCAGCTCCGGCAGAGCCCATCAGTTGCGGAAAGCCAAGTCTCCCTTTATATGTGCTCAAGGTACTTAATCAGTCAATGCCCATTACCTATATCCTAAATCTTAATAATGCAATCAACACACCGTTAACAAAGGGTTTGTCATTAATTGGCCACTTAAGGACCTTAAATTGGCCCAAGGGTGAGCGGACCGCCTGCACCTCCCCTGCTATGGATAAAATCCTAGCAGAAGCACGTAGGTGATGGACACGGCACTGCTGCTATGGCAAAAGTTTAACACCTTCACTGCCAGCCAATCTCCCCTGGTGAGGGCATAAAATTCCAGCCCTTAATCCTGAGGCTGTTCCCTTGCATCTGCGCAAGGCCTGTGTCTGAGGCAGCCTCCCACCTATAAGCCCTAATATCATTCCTGCCACCTTCAGGTGGGAGCCATTGCAGGTTTCCAGCCAGATAGTCCATTGCGGACACCCAGCAACACTGTGCCCCGCTTGCCTAAAATTGCCATAAGTTCAAATTGGGGCAAATGTTTCAGTCAAAGCTCATGACCGTTCAAAACATGTGAGTTCACTCATTTCTCAGTTTCATATGACATGCAGGAAACTTTGTACTCTTTTCAATAAGTTTAACTTAAGTCAGTTGCAACCCTGGTATGAATGGCAGTATTACTGTAAAGGCAGCTTCGGCTCTGATTGTCTGCATACATGCATCACCTTGGGGAGTGAGCGCATCATCTGCCCCAATTCACTTCTAACAAAGTTTTGTGTCTAGTTTAGAACAGACCTGGCCTGAACTACACACTAAATTCTGGTTTTCTGTACCATTTTTGTAGGTTAGCTGTTTTAAAAAATTGTTTCATGTTTCCATTTATTAACATAGTAATTACCTGTTTGATAGGTGTGATGCTAGTAGCCCATACATCCACCCAGTGGGCTGGTGTCAAGAACAAGGGAAGCCACTTACTCCTCCTCAAGGTGGGTGAGTCAATATGCTTCAGAGATCAGTACAGTTCTTGGAAATCAAGTTATAAGTAAAGTGTAAGAACTGTCTAAGCATGCCAGTTGTTCAAACCTTAAAACGTTGTCATCATTTATATAGTTCAGTTATTTCCGAGAACAGTGCTTCCCAAACCGTTTCCCAGTGTGAGCCCATTTTAATGCCCCAGAGTTCATGTGGAGGGGGGTGTGCAGGAGGTGGGGTGGTTGGTTACAAGTGTTGTTGAATGGAGGTGGGGAGTTGCGTCTGCCCAATCTCCCTCTCCCCTGCCTTCATCTCCCCCACCACCCCCGCCTTCATCTCCCCCACCACCCCAACCTTCATCTCCCCCACCACCCCCGCCTTCATCTCCCCCACCACCCCCGCCTTCATCTCCCCCACCACCCCAACCTTCATCTCCCCCCCCACCCCCGCCTTCATCTCCCCCACCACCCCCGCCTTCATCTCCCCCACCACCCCCGCCTTCATCTCCCCCCCCACCCCCGCCTTCATCTCCCCCACCATCCCAACCTTCATCTCCCCCACCACCCCCGCCTTCATCTCCCCCCCAACCCCCACCTTCATCTCCCCCCCAACCCCCACCTTCATCTCCCCCACCACCCCCGCCTTCATCTCCCCCTCCTTCATCTCCCCCTCCTTCATCTTCCCCTTCGCCCCCCTCCTTCTCACCCACTCTCTCCTTCGCCCCCCTCCCTCGCACTCCCTTCCTTCGTACCACCCTCCCTCCTTTGTACCCCCCTCCCTCCTTCCTTTGACCCCCTTCCTCCTTCGTCCCCCCCTCCCTCCTTTGTCCCCCCCCTCCCTCCTTTGTCCCCCCCCCTCCTTCGTCCCCCCCTCCCTCCTTTGTCCCCCCCTCCCTCCTTCGTCCCCCCCTCCCTCCTTCGTCCCCCCCTCCCTCCTTCGTCCCCCCCTCCCTCCTTCGTCCCCCCCTCCCTCCTTCGTCCCCCCCTCCCTCCTTCGTCCCCCCCTCCCTCCTTCGTCCCCCCCTCCCTCCTTCGTCCCCCCCTCCCTCCTTCGTCCCCCACTCCCTCCGTCGTCCCCCACTCCCTCCTTCGTCCCCCACTCCGTCTGTTGTCGCCCCCTCCTTCCCCACCCCTTGCCCCTCCCTCTTTCACCCCCTTCCTTCATCCCCCTCCTTTATCCCTTCCTTCGTCCCCCCTAAAGAGGCAGCGTTTCTCAAAAAAAAAGGTCAAACAGTTATCTATTCACAGGCTTTTTTGCAGCAGTCGCCATTGGGCCTTAGAGGGCAGTCCATTAGGCCACGCCCACCAACAAAAAAAAAGTGAGTTTGTGAAGGGGCCTCACAGCTGTCAGTTATCAGTCCACAATTCACGGCAGCCATTACTGCCTCAGAGTTCACGACCCCACTTGGGGCCGTAACCCACAGCTTGAGAAGCCCTGGCCTGAAGTATGTATAAACTTAGTTATCTAACAGAAATGAGTCTAATGACAGCAATTGTGTAGAAAATAGCTATCATTCATTGATAAGAGAATATTCTGTACCATGAATAATTGCAATAAAAACAGAATAAAAAGGAAAGCTCAATTGATAAAATGGGGGTGACAGACCCCGTTATACCCGTTATCCAGGCAATGGTATTATCTGATACAACCGCTTGTGTGAATCGAGCAGTTTTCTTCTCAATGCTATGCCCCTGATGACCGTATACCTCTCTCCCCTCATCATAGCTGGGAGAGGCCTAGAGCCTTCTGGCTTCCCCTGCTGCCAGTACTTGTTGCTGTTCACTAGTAGATCCCTCTACCTCACTTTTTAACCCAGTCGGGGTATCAGCCTCCGTTCTGGTGCTTGAGCGTGATGAAGTGTGTAATGATGCTTCCTCAGAAGGATTCATCTCCTTTGAGGTGCCTTTCTTGCCCTGGCTGTTGAGAAGGAACTAGAGGAAGAGGGGAGGGTTAAGAGTTAGGCTGACAATGACAGGCTGGACCAAAGCAGATGGCATGCTTCACAGTGCAGCTCCAGGTAGTCAAATGGTGCATTTCTCAAACAACATTAAGAGGTCCAGTAATTGTCAAAGATCTTGTTCACAGAAGCCCACAGCTTTGACTTGTCCTCTCCTGACAGCTCTTGAAGGACAACTGATCTTATGCGCTTGCTGCTGCAATTCCAGTAGTCCCATGAGGCTGGGGTCCTCCTTGAGTCTTGCTCCTTGTTGTGCATTGTCTTGTCCTGTAGAGAGATAAAGTTACTGAGTGCCTCAGGCAAACGAAAACATGAATGTGGGTCTTCTGCTTGTTATGTGGGATGCTGAGGGAGAGACAAAGAGGGAACTATAATGAATAGGTGTTGATTTTGGAGCATGTATGTGTAGCATAGGGTGAGAGAACCATGACCAAAAGAGTTTTTGTGCAAAGGCTAGGAGGTTTGAGGAGAATGAGGCTAGCGGTTGCTGTGAAGAAAGCAAGGAATAAGTGAGTGAATGTAATAAGAATGAGAAATGTTCTAGTGTGGCCTTGTGCTGGATGGTGGAGTGTGTGATGAAGAGTAAGGAATTGTTGAAAGTGGTGGGGGGAGGAAGTACTGTTGTCATGTGTGTTGAGAGGTGATTGAAGCACTTCCTGGACTAAATGCAGGTTCAGGAGTGGTGCTCTTAGGGTTGATGAACCCAGTAATCTATTCCCATACTTGGTGTACTTGGGGATTTGCCCACAACATATGCTAATTCAGTTTCTTGCTGTGCCATTCCAACTGCACAATCCCTTAGAAGGCAATGCAACCTGCTTAACAAGATGTATTCTCACTTCAAGTTGGCCTTTGGCTAGTTGACTAAAATTGTGGCCTGGCAATGGCTGATGAGGGGCAGGGTGGGAGCTGTGGTCTCCAGCAGGGTCAGTAAATCAGTTGGGAAATCGACCAGTAAGATTAAATAGGCCCGGGAATTAAAATACTTAAGCCAGTTTTTGGAGGCAGCGAGGGAGTTTTGAATTGTTAAGAAAACTCACCTGCTGAAAACTGGCCTGCAGTTAAAATCAGGGGTCTAGTTTTACTTTCAGATGGTTCTGATTACATTTCAATTGCTAGGCAAGAATTTTCATTGTATTAGCTTGTGGGGAGGATTTTAAACTTGATTTCTGTTGTTTTAGCAGTTGTACTGGGACAGGGGCAGTAAATTGGGTGGAGACTAATCATTCCAGATCCCTGCATCAGTTTTGGCTTTCCAGAATCACTTCTGCCAGATATTGAAAGCATCCACACAAATAAAGGCGAAACTATTCAAATGAAGGGATGGTGGCTTGGCATCATGGGCTGGATTTTTCTTCTGGGGTCGAGAACTGAACGTTGGGAGAACTTCCAGGTCATGGTTTCACACTGTGTTGGAAATGGAGCCTGACACGATTTTTCGTTACCAAGCCAACACACTCACTGTCCAATTAAGGATAGCAAACAGGTTCCTGAGACTGGAGGGTCAACAGTCTGGAGTTAGGAACCTTGTGACAGTTAAGTTCAAAAGGTCTTGCCAACTTCATTTGTCATAATGTAATAGTGTATGCTAAGTTATAGGGCTCATGAATTCTGTCCATTGTGGATACTGGGTGAGTGGGCATAGGAGCTGTTGAAATGGAGGGGTGGGTGAGCTGTGAGGCGTGAGGGCTAGGGTGCCTAACACTTATGTACAGAACTAGGCTGATGTCCCAGTGAACGGAGGAGAACCTTCTAACCTGCCCGCTTCGGCATCCAACTGCCTCCGGACTGCTTCAGGAGGCAGCGTCCCGACTCCATCCTATAAAACCTAATCACAGGCAAATCGTAGAGACAACCGAGTAAGATGAAAATCACTTGGAGTAATCAGTTTAACTTCAGTTCACATACCAATGCAAAAATAACAAATATGTTCACTAAGGGAGTTACGTAATACAGGATGACAGTTTTCACTTGATCTGTCTTACCAACAATATGTATATTGCTTCTCCTTCACCGTTTTTCTCTTGCTTGGACTGGCCTCCTAGTCTTATGATCTCAAGGGCGACCAGTAACTTTCAAAAAGAAATTAAAACTCAGTTATTAACTGAATGAATTATGCCATAAGGTTTCATGTTTTAAACAAAAGCTTTTACTGTACAAGAATTAAACAAAGCAAGCACTACTAATTTCATACTGTATATTTCGTAAACACATATTTTAGACCCAAAAAATCTCAACAGACTACTTCCCATTCTACTTTTATTACCAACCAAGAGTTCCCCTATAATTTACAGGATCTGAGGATTCCTTAACTTCTTCTGGGACAAAACCGAGGTGTGCTACAGCTCTCAGGAACTCACTTTGATTCTCCTCAGTGTTCCTGTTATTCTCTGAGGGATTTCTTGGGTTCCTTCCAATAGCAACCTGGTTAGGCGACCCTCTGACTCTTCTTAAGCAGCTCATGGTTGTGGATACCCCAGCTCAAGCATGGGCCTCACTGCTTTTTTATTCAGTGACTCCAAAATCAGACAACAAGGACTGATAGCCCTTGCATCTGGCCTACAGCTCCTGGCAGACACACTTTCTGCTCCTCAAAGCTGATCCCATGCTGATCCAAACTCCAACTGCTTGTTTCTGTCAGAAATCACACAGATAAACCCAAAACAAAAAAAAACCTCCCTGCAATCTATCCCCACGGCAACACCTGGGATGTCCCAGATAGAGATTTAAACTAATTATATCCAATTCCCAAGCCTGTCCTTTTGTTCTGGGAAACCATATGAACAATTTAAACCCCCTATGAAGACAACTGTAAACAGCTTGTCTCCACCAAGAAACTCAGGAAAGGGCCACCCATTGTTTAATGTTTTCCCACTTCCAACTCTGACCTTATGGAATAAACATAGGTTATCCTTTCAGTATGTTTACCAGCTTCCCAAACCAGTGCTCTCATTAATACATTTAAAAACCTCAATTTCTAAGCTAAAAGTTATACACCTAAAACATATGAATCATGACAGTAAATGTTTTTGCAACACTAGTGTCTGTGTCTTGACGTTTTACTTTGCCACTGACCAACAGAGTTCAACACTAAGGTGTTAGATGCTGTCCTGAATGGCCACATTTAGCTCAAAAGCTAACCAGTGTTTGGGGCCTGTGCAAAACAACTTGTTATCCCAAGCTGAATAGTCTGGCACCCAACATGGGATTACCAAGAGAAAATACTCTTTTTTTTAACCAAGCTTTTGCCTAAAACATAATGGAATCCCTATATCTGTGCCATCTTTGTTGAAAAATGGTTAAAGAAATCCCACCTTCTCTTTCTGCAGCAAGAGATAAAACAGAGACACGGACACCTACAGGCATTGAAGCCATTGTAACCGAATGCTATCGGGCAGTCAAACAGTGTAGACTACAGAAAGTTTAGGATTGAGGGAAGAAGAATCTTAAGTACCCAACAATGTGGAAAATTGCCCAGGTATGACAGGCATGCAAAAAGCAGGACAAACCCAACCTGGCCAATTACCGCCCCATCAGCCTACTTTTGATCATCAGCAGAGTGATTACAGGGGTTGTTGATAGTGTTTACCAAGCGGCACTTATACAGCAACACCCTGCTCACTGACACTCAATTTGAGTTCCACCAGGGCCTCTTAGCCTCATTACGGCTTGGTCCAAACATGGACAAAAGAGCTGAACTCCAGAGGTGAGGTGAGAGTGACTACCCTTGACATCAAGGCAGCGTTTGACTGGAGTCAATAGGAATAAGCAGGAAAACTCTCCGCTGGTTGGAGTCATACCTAACACAAAGAAAAATGGTTGCTATTGTTAGACGTCAATCATCTTAATCCCAGGACATCACTGCAGGAGTTCCTCAGGGCAGTGTCTGAGGTCCATCTTCAGCTGCTTCATGAATGATGTTTCCTCCATCATAAGGTCAGAAGTGGGGATGTTCGCTGGCGATTGCACAATGTTCAGTACCGTACCCCCCTTGACATTCAATGACATTACCATCGTTGAATCCCCCACTATCAACATCCTAAAACTGAACTGAACCAGCCACATAAACACAGTGGCTGCAAGAACAAGTCAGAGGCTGAGAATTCTGCAGAGAGTAACTCACCTCCTGACTCCCTAAAGCTTGCCCATCATCTACAAACCACAAGTTAGGAGTGCGATGGAATACTCCCCATGTGCCTGTAGGAATGCAGCTCAAACAACATTCAAGAAGCTCGACACCACCTAGGACAAAGGAGCCCACTTGATTGGCACTCCATCCACCAACTTAAACATTCACCCTCACCACCCCCGACACACAGTGGTAGCAGTGCGCACAATCTACAAGATGCACTGCAGGAACTCACCAAGGCTTCTTCGACTGCACCGCCCAAACTCACAACCTCTAACACCAAGAAATGTGAGGGCAGCAGATGCATGGGAACACCATATGCTGCAAGTTCTCCACACAGCGTCCTGACTTGGAAATATATCACCATTCCTTCACTGTCGCTGGGTCAAAATCCTGGAACTCCCTTCCTAACAGAACTGTGGGTGTACCTACACCACATGGACTGGAGCGGTTCAAGGCAGTTCACTACCACCTTCTCAAGGGCAATTAGGAATGGTCAATAACTGTTGGCCTAGCCAGCGAAGTCCACATCCCGTGAAAGAATTAAAAAAATTGTTGGAAGGATGTAATGATATAAGGAATCATAACGTGTTCATCAATTTCTATTCTTAAGCAAAGACTAGAATGCAGATTTTGTGGAGAAAGAATGGTGAGATTATCAGCACTCATTATTAAGGAGTAAATTGGGCAGCAACTTTAGGCATTTGCACATGCAGTTACACGTGGAAACCAGGAATTTGCTGTCTGAGTTGCCCTGCTTCCGAGAGACTTGACATTGAAACACACACAACAGCATGAAGTTGCAGTACTTAGGTGGACAATACCCACTAAACAGCAGAATAAGTTGGAGTTTGTTCAATCAAGTGTAAATAAATTTTTAACAGCTAAAGGAGAGAGTTTAAACTAGAGTGGCAAGGTGATGGGAACCTGAGTGAGGAGACACGAGAGAGAAACAAAGATGGCAATGAAAGATGGAAAAGTAGAAAGCAAAAGTGGAAGGCAGAGGAAACAAGGGACATAGTGCAAAAAAATAGGTAAAAATGTTAAAAAGACAAGTCTAAAGGCACTGTATCTGAATGCACGGAGCATTTGCAATAAGTTAGACTAATTAACAGCACGAATAGATGTAAAAGGGTCCTATGTGATTGCAATTACAGAGACGTGGCTGCAGGGTGACCAAGGCTGGGAATTGAATATCCAAGGGTATTCGATATTTAGGAAGGACAGGTAAAAAGGATAAGGAGGTGGGGTGGCATTGTTAATAAAGGTTGACATCAGCGAATAGCAAGAAAGGATATTGGCTCAGAAAATTAGGATGTAGAATCAGTCTGGGTGGAGCTAAGAAGCAACAAGGGTGGAAACCATTAGTGGGAGTTGTCTATAGGCCTCCAAACAGTAGTAGTAAGGTAGGGAACAGCATTAAACAGAATATTAGAGATGCATGTAACAAGAGTGCTACAGTAATCATGGGTGACTTTAATCTAAATGTAGACTGGGCGAACCAAATTAGCAATAATACTGTGGCAGATTAATTCCTGGAGTGTGTATGAGATGGTTTTTAGACCAGTATGTTGAGGAACCAACTAGGAAACAGACTGTCGTAGATTTGATGTGCAATGAGAAGGAGTTAATTAATAATCTTGTTGTGCAGGGTCCTTGAGGAAAGAGTGACTGTAACATGATAGAATTCTTCATTAGGATGGAAAGTGAAGTAGTCCAATCCAAAACTAATTCTAAACAAAGGAAACTACGAAGGTATGAGGGTTGAGTTGGCTACGATAGATTGGGGAACTTGATTAAAAGGCATGGCGGTGGATAGGCAATGACTAATATTTAAGGAATGAATGCAGGCATTGCAATAGTTGTACATTCTTTTCTGTCACAAAAACACCACAGGAAAGCAGCCCGACCATGGCTAACAAAAGAAATTAAGGATAGTATTACATCCAAAAGCGGAGTCATATAAAGTTGCTAGATAAAAGTAGCAAGCCTGAGGATTGGGAGCAGTTTAGAATTCAAAAAAAGGAGGACAAAGTTTGATCAAGATGGGAAAAATAGAGTATGAGAGTAAACTTGCAAGGAACATAAAAGTGGACTGTAAAAGCTTCTATAAGTATGCAAAAAGAAAAAGATTAGTGAAGACAAATGTAGGTCCCTTACAGTCCGAAATGGGAGAATTTATAATGGAGAACAAGAAAATAGAAACAACTACTTTAGTCCTGTCTTCATGGAAGAAGACACAACTAACTTCCCACAAATACTAGGGAACCAAGGGTCTAGTGAGAAGGAGAAATTGAAGGAAATTAGTATTACTAAAAAATAGCACTACAGAAATTAATGGGGCTGAAAGCTGATAAATCCCCAGGGTCTGATAATCTACATCCCAGGGTATTAAAGAAGGTGGCCATGGAAATAGCGGATGCGTTGGTTGTTATCTTCCAAAATTCTATAGACTCTGGAATAGCCTGGCAGATTGGAGGGTGGAAAATGTAACCCCACTATTTAAAAAGGAGGAAGAGAGAAAAGAGGGAATTACAGACCGGTTATCCTAACATCTGTCATAGGAAAATGCTAGAATCTATTATAAAGGATGTGATAACAAGACACTTAGAAAATATCAACAGGATTAAACAAAGTCAACATGGATTTATGAAAGGGAAATCATGTTTGGCAAACCTACTAAAGTTTTATGAGGACATAACTAGCAGAATGGATAAGGGAGAACTGGTAGATGTGGTCTATTTGGATTTTCAGAAAACTTTCAATGAAGTCCCATGTAAGAGGTTGTTTTGCAAAATTAAAGCACATGGGATTGGGGGTAATTTATTGGCATGGATTGAGAATTGGTTAGCAGGCAGGAAACAGAGAGTAGGAATAAATGGGTCTTTTTCAGACTGGCAGGCGGTGACTAGTGGGGTGCCGCAGGGATCAGTGCTTGGGCCCCAGCTACTCTCAATATGTATCAATGATTTGGATGAGGGGACCAAATGTAATATTTCCAAGTTTGCTGATGACACAAAACTGGGTGGGAATGTGAGTGCTGAGGAGGAGGTAAAGAGGCGTCAAGGTGACTTAGACAAGTTGAGTGACTGGGCAAATACAGGGCAGATGCACTATAACGTGGATAAGTAAGAGCTTATCCACTTCGGTAGGAAAAACAGAATGGCAGTGTCATGAAAATATAATAATTTTCTCATAGTATTATTGTGATTTATTGCAAAGGTAGATTAATAGTGGAGTTTGGATTAGTTTCTCTATGTGTATGTGGGATTAAATTGAATTTGACACAGCTGGCCTGGAGGCTTTGAGTTATCAACAAGCAGCTAGGTTTGAAATGCTAAATACATAAACATGGCTGAAGTTTTAGAATGTGAATTGTGAGGAAAACTTGCATTTGTAGATAAATTAGGTTAGTTTGAATTTCAAAGAGATGGTAAGATGTTACATCTAGCCAGAAGAAGCAAAGCCAAACAGTTTTTTTTTATCCATTCATGGGATGTGGGCTTCGCTAGCTGGGCCAACATTTATTGCCCTCGAGAAGGTGGTGGTGAGCTGCCTTCTTGAACCGCTGCAGTCCATCGGTAGGTACCCAGCGACAGTCAAGGAACGGCGATATATTTCCAAGTCAGGATGGTGAGTCACTTGGAGGGGAACTTCCAGGTGGTGTTCCCATCTATCTGCAGCCCTTGTCCTTCTAGATGGTAGTGGTCGTGGGTTTGGAAGGTGATGTCTAAGGAGCCTTGGTGAATTCCTGCAGTGCATCTTGTAGATGGTACACACAGCTGCTACTGTGCATCGGTGGTGGAGGGAGTGAATGTTTGTAGATGGGGTACCAATCAAGTGGGCTGCTTTGTCCTGGATGGTGTCAAGCTTCTTGAGTGTTGTGGCAGCTGCACTCATCCAGGCAACTGGAGAGTATTCCATCACATTCCTGACTTGTGCCTTGTAGATGGTGGACAGGCTTTGGGGAGTCAGGAAGTGAGTTACATGTCGCAGGATTCCTAGCCTCTGACCTGTTCTTGTAGCTGCAATATTTATATGGCTAGTCCAACTCAGTTTCTGGTCAATGATAAGCCCCCAGGATGTTGATAGTGGGGGATTCAGTGATGGTAATGCCATTGAACATCAAGGGGCGATGATTAGATTCTCTCTTGTTGCAGATAGTCATTGCCTGGCACTTACATGGCGCGAATGTTACTTGCCACTTGACAGCCCAAGCCTGGATATTGTCCAGGTCTTGCTGCATTTGGACATGGATTGCTTGAGTATCTGAGGAGTCGCGTATGGTGCTGAACATTGTGCAATCATCAGCAAACATCCCTACTTCTGACCTTATGATGGAAGGAAGGTCACTGATGAAGCAGCTGAAGATGGTTGGGTGAGGACACTACCCTGAGGAACTCCTGCAATGATGCCCTGGAACTGAGATGACAAACCTCCAACAACCACAACCATCTTCCTTTGTTATTCCTTTGCTAGTTATGACTCCAACCAGTGGAGAGTTTTCCACCTGATTCCTATTGATTGGAGTCATACCTAGCACAAAGGAAGATAGTTGTGGTCGTTGTGTGTTTATTTTTCCCAAAGGTTACTGATAAAATTAGTACTATGAAAGATTTGTATTATGAGAGGAGTAAAGTTCCAAAGACATATCGGATCAATTCAATTTGCATTAAAAAAGGAGAAACCTGCATAAAGGAGATGAGGCTGTGTGTCAGAGCAGAGAAGGAATTCTAAGGTCTAACAATATGAAAAGCCTCCAGCATCTGTGCATTAAGTTGCTGTCTACAGGAACCGAAGCTGAGAAAACTCATTTTGAATGTGACTGTCCAGGGTATTGTGTTGCTTTGGCTGGGTCTGTTTAAATCTATTTTTACTGTTGCCTTAGCAGAGGTGTAATTGGGAGCCAGATTAATTAGAGGTTTTAGGCGTTATTATAGTAGTAATTTGTAGGCTTTATGTATGTGCTTGAAATCTTTTCTTTGTTAATAAATGTGTAATTTAGTTTTCTAAAAATCTCTGAAGTCATGGCAGTCTTATCACTTCTGAATTCAGGGCACCCATCTCGAAATAAAATACAAATTGCAAAGCAGTTATGATTGCGTGATCAATTTTCCCTCGTGGATTTGATCCCCCTGGCACACATCATAACAGCAGAGTCTTATTTAATGATAATAGATTGGGAAATGTTGATGTACAATAGGATTTGGGTGTCCTTGTACACCAGTCACTGAAAGCAACCATGCTGGTGCGGCAAGCAGCTAAGAAGGCAAATGCTATGTTGGCCTTCATTGTGAGAGGATTTGAGTACAGGAGCAAGGATGTCCGACTTCAGTTGTACAGGGCCTTGGTGAGACCTCACCTGGAGTATTGTGTGCAGTTTTGGTCTCCTTACCTAAGAAAGGATATACTTGCCATAGGGGAGCGCAGCAGAGGTTAACCAGACTGATTCCAGGGATGACAGGATTGTCGTATGAGGACAGATTGGGCCAACTAGGTCTATATTCACTGGAATTTAGAAGAATAAGAGGGGATCTCATTGAAATGTATAAAATTCTGACAAGGTTGGACAGATTGGATGCAGGGATGATGTTTCCCCTGGCTGTGGAGGGGCGGGGGGTGGGGTCTAGGTCTCAGGGGTCACAGACTCAGGTTATCAGGTAGACCATTAAGGACAGAGATGAGAAATTTCTTCATTCTGAGGGTGGTGAACCTTTGGAATTCTCTACCATAAAAGGCTGTGGAGGCCAAGTCACTGAATATATTTAAGAAGGAAATAGATTTCTAGACACTAAAGGAGTCGAGGGTTATGGGGAGAGAGCAGGAGTATGGTGTTGAGATAGAAGATCAGCCATGATCATATTGAATGGCAGAGCAGGCTCAAAAGCCGAATAACCTACTCCTGCTCCTATTTTCTATGTTCCTATGTAATAAGTTGGATACTTTTTGAAAAAATGCAACTTTTTTGTCTCTCCTCTCTCTCTTCACCGAAATTTCTTTCCCTCTTTATTTTGCTCTCGCTGTCGCTCACTCTCTCTCACTCTTGCTCTCGCTCTCTCACTCTTGATCTCACTCTCTCATGCTCCCTTGCTCTCTCGTGCTCTCTCTCTCTCTCACTTTCTCTCTCTCTGCTGAGGGCCTAGGTAGTTGAAGACGCAGCCACCACTGGTGCATGATTAAAATCATGGATACTCAAGACGCCAAATTTGATGAGCGCAAATGTCTTGGAGTGTCGTGGGGCTATAAGAGATGGAAGAGATAGGGAACAGTGAGGCCATGCAAAAGAAGGATGAAAATGTTAAAATCAAGGCGTTGCTTGACAAGAGCCACTGTAGGTCAGTGAACACAGGGGTTATTGATAAACCGGATTTGATGAAAGTTAAGACCAGGGCAGCATAGTTTTGAATAGCCACAAATTTATGGAGGGTAGAATGTGGGAGATCAGCCAGGAGTCCATTGGAATAGTCAAGTCAATAGGTAACAAAGGCACAAATGAGGATTTCAGCAGCAGATGAGCTGAGATGAGGTGAAGTCAGGTGATGCTACAGAGGTGGAAATAGGCGGTCTTAGTGATGTCATGAATATGTGGTTGGAAGCTCATCTTGGGGTCAAGTATAAGAACAGACTGGTTTAGTCTCAGACTGTTGCGAGGGAGAGGGATGGTGTTGAAAGCTAGGGATGGAATTTGGATTGAGGAGCAAAAACAGTAGCTTCATCTTTCCAATATTTCATTGGAGGAAATTTCTGCTCATCACATACTGAATGTCAGATAAGCAGTTTGATCATTTAGTAACAGTGAAGGATTTGAGAGAGGTGATGGGGTAGAGCTGGTTATCGTCAGTGTACGTGTGAAAACTTATGTTGTGCTTCAGATGTTGCTGACGGGCAGCATGTCAATGAGAAACAGGTGAGGACTAAGGATTGATCCTTGGGGGACACCAGAGGTAACGGTACAAGAGCAGGAACAAAAGCAGCTGATTCTCTGGCTACAATTAGCGATAAGAATGGAACCAGGTGAGATCAGTCCCACTCAGTTAGAAGAAAGTGGAGAGGCTTTAGAGGAAGGCGTTGTGTTCAACTGTGCCAAAGACTGCAGACAGGTTGAGAGAGATAAGGAGGAATAGGTTAACTTTGTCACATCCATACAACGTGATTTTGATAAGAGTCCTTTCAGTACTATGGCAGAAGTGGAAACCCAACCAGAGGGATTCAAAGATGGAGTTCTTGGAGAGATGGGCACGGATTTGGGAGGCGACAACATGTTTAAAGATTTTGGAGTGGAAAGAGAGGTTGTGGAGGTAGTTTGCAAGGATGTTGGGAGTCAATGGTTGGTTTTTGAGGAGAGGGGTGACGAAGGCAGATTTAAGGGTGAGAGAGAGAGCTCTTAAAAATATCAGCTAACACGGGGGCCAGGATGGGAAATTGGGTGGCAGCAGTTTAGTGGGAAAAGGTTTGATGGAGGAGGAGGTGGGTCTCATGGACAAGTTGTCCATGTGGAGCGATAGGAGAGAAACTAGAGAAAGTTGCGAGTTCAGGGCTGGGGTTGGGGATAACTTTAGAGGAAGATTGGTACGGTGGGTTAGTGGAAGGGAGAGAAATGGCAGAGGCAGTTGATCGGGTGGTCTCAATCTTCGTGACAAAGTAGTCCATGAGTTCCTCGCATGGATTTTTTAGAAGTGCGGATGACGATGACAGGGGAGAGGGGTTCAAGAAGATGGCTTGGCAGTAGAAAAAAGGGTGAGGGTTACGTTTGCATTCCACAGTTATCCTGGAATAGTGAGCAGTTTTAGGAGACGAGAGCAGGAACTGAGTGCTTTATGTGATCCAGCCAGATCTGGCAGTCTGTGGCCAAACCAGTGTCCGTCATATTCTTTCAGGTCTTCTTCCCTTGGATTTGAGAGAGTGCAGAGTAGGCCTGCACCAAGGAGAATGGCTAAGGTCACAGTATAATGATTTTATTGGGGACTAGGGCATCAACAGTGTAGCTGGGGGTATGGTTGAGCAAATCAGCAGCTGCAGAAATGCTGTGACGAACAGAGGATAAAAGGCTAGATAGCTGGGATGTTGAAAGTGAGGTTGCAAGTGAATTAGGGGATGTTTTTTTTTCCAGGGCAGATACAGTTGGAGGTAGAGCTGGAAGGTGGATGTGAATGGTGAGTGATTCAAGGGAGTGATTAGAGATGGCCTTATCTGTAATTGATACGGGAGGATGAGCAAGACCACGTAAGATGGCAAGGTCAAAGGGGTGGTCGCATATGGGTTGGGATGTTTACATGGAGGGAGAGATTTAAGGAGGATCAGAGGACAGCAAATTCATAGGAGAAAGAGCGTGGTGAGAGCATGACTATTGATTAAAGTGAAGGTTATAAGCTAGCCTAAATGGTAGAAGTGCTGACTTCGTGGCCCACGTAAGAAATCCTGTTTGATTAAATTAGGCTGTTATGACACGGCTGAGTTGTTTCAATTCCAGCGGGAAACTTGAACAACTGTCATAACCTATATTTTCAATTGGAATGTTTGAGACACAGCCCTGAATTCAGGAATCAAACCACCAATCCTCAAGAGGTACTTTATATAAAACTAAATTAAACATTTATTAATTTAACAAGAAATTATACACATACACATGTCTACAAATTACTACCATAATAATTTTTAAACAAATCCCCAAATTAATCACTCCTAGGTAAATCTTCACCAAGGCAACAATAACCCATAGACTTTGATAGATACCAGGCAAATACATTTGACCTTACGAATTCAAAATGAGGCACCTTGCAATTTGGTTCCTTTGTAGACACAGTTGATGGCTTACAGGCTGGTTAGATCTTACATGCCCCTGCCTTACACACACAAACTTCTCTCGGTTTATACCTTGCTTTCCCTTTGAATGTAAATTTTCCATTGTATTACTAGGTTTTTAATTTTACCTCTCCTAACAATAATCCTTTCATTCCACCAATTTTATTAGTAATATAAACACATTGCTTGGTGTCTCCTAGCTAAGTGCAAGATTTCACCCATTCTTTTGAATGGTTTATTCAACAAATGCAAATGTACTCTTTACCGTCTATCCTTACGTTTATCTAATTAACATCTCAAAGTATTGTACATCAAAGCACTCAGACTAGCACCCAATTAAGCCACACACACACACACACAAAGACACAGACCCTACTCCAAGTCCAATTTAAAAATAATTTCCAATAACATTATAGACATTAATCTCTTCATGACATAGGCGTTAGACGTCAGGATGGTCTCCTGGTGATGCTAAATGCAAAATCTTAACCGTGTTCTTTTTCACAGTTGGAAAATGTACTGGAGTATGTCTAGCTATTTAAGTATTATCTTCCAACCTAAGTTAGATTTAATGAAGTTTAACCATATTTACAAGTTAGCACTTCTGACTGTAATTCTTTTTTTAAATTGATGTTTTTAGTTTCTATATTTGTATGGGTTTGATTGGCTTTCAACATTTTATGTTCAATGTAGAAATACATCAAAATGCGCATTTGAAATGTGCTAACACTGAATCGCAGGAAAAACAAGCTACTTTGATGTTTCAAAACTGGGCACTTTTATTTGCAGTCAGTGTATACTTGTTACATTCTGACTGCTTTGATAATTTACAGAAGCTACATGTTAGTGCTATTTGTAGTGGATTTTTTAAATGATAATTAGTTGGATTTTAGCTCATTTGATGATATATCAGTTACGATATACCAGATTATTTCTATAAATTCCATTTAAGATCATAATTTTATTTTGAAATAACCAATTTTATCGATGCTTTCAAATAATTTGTAGTTGTTATCACTCACAAAGTCCATATCTGATTTATCCAGAAAAGTAATAAACAGAAGCTCATCCTTGTTATTACATTGTCATAAGGTTGGATATTGCAGTGATTATTTTATTACAATTATTGGTTAATAACCTTTCATATTTAATGTGGTTTAATATTTAAGTTTTGGCAGGGTTACCATTATTTGCAGTGGGCATGAATACATTGCACAACTGCTGGCAGTTCATTAGCAATTGTCACTAATTATCCTATATTGCTCAAACATTTAAAAGATGAATGGCCATTTCATTTCTAACACCACCAGACTTATGCAATAATGGGTACTTCTGAGATTGGGACAGTATGGAACAATCATTTGGGGTGTAGCTGATTTGCGTTAGTTTAAAGATGTAACCTATTTTGATGTACATCACTGAAAAATAAATGGTATTTCATGCATGAATTTTTCCAGTCCATGTTGATATTTGACAATAAATATTACTGCTAATGTTGCCTCAATGTTAAGAGCTCTGGTCCACCACCGACAGTGGTAGCAGTGTGTACCATCTACAAGATGT
Source organism: Cetorhinus maximus (assembly GCF_964194155.1). Classification (NCBI taxonomy): domain Eukaryota; kingdom Metazoa; phylum Chordata; class Chondrichthyes; order Lamniformes; family Cetorhinidae; genus Cetorhinus; species Cetorhinus maximus. The sequence goes on from NC_135882.1 coordinate 63,348,746, forward strand.
ACTGCAGGAATTCACCAAGGCTCTTTCGACAGCACCTTCCAAACCCACGATCACTACCATCTAGAAGGACAAGGGCAGCAGACACATGGGACCACCACCACCTGGAAGTTCCCCTCCAAGCCACTTACCATCCTGACTTGGAAATATATCGCCATTCCTTCACTGTCACTGGATCAAAACCCTGGAACCCCCTCCCTAACAGCACTGTGGATGTACCTACACCACATGGACTGCAGCGGTTCAAGAAGGCAGCTCACCACCACCTTCTCAAGGGCAATTAGTGATGGGCAATAACTGCTGGCCTAGCCAGTGATGCCCACATCCTGTAAATGAATAAAAATTTTTTTTTAGCATTGTTCTTTCCAGTGACAATGGCTGGGATTTTCCCTGCCTGCCAGCGTCGGGCGTGTTCAGTGGAATGAGCCAACAATATGGCGAGAAGGCCAAAAATCAGTTTCACAACGTCGTGAAAGCAGTTTGCGCTTGTCTGCTCCGCCCACCAATTGTGGGTCGCGTTCTCTGCCATTGGACGTTGGGAATCTCATTGTAATACATCAGCATATTATTATAAGGCTAGCCTGCCAGACTCATCTCCCCCACACTGGATTGTCCGTTCATGTCGATGGGAAAACACACCGACGTGTTTCACAACAGCATATATAAGGCGTGCGCTTGGTGGGCTGCACATGGCTTGAGACTTCAAGGTTTGTTTGCCTACCTTGCTTCAGTCAGCATTCACAGTCATCAGGGTAGGTCTCTACCTACCAGATCAGCCATGTGTGGGTGGCTTTTCAACAGTTGCAGGGCAAGGGATGGGGAAGAAGTGGCCTCAGGCAAGGGAAGAGGCTGTAGGGCGAGGCTGCACTGGGGAAGGAGGATATCCCAGGGTGCGTGGGGGGAACATGTTGATCTGTGCAACTGGCCTTAAGATGGTGAGGACTGAGATGGCAGTCTCCAGAGATGAGGCCAGGTGGATATGTGAGGATATGTGTCAGCGAGTGAGTGGTGATGCCCCATGAGCTGGCAGTGAGTGAGATGCCAGTGAATGTGTGATGGGCTTGTGGGTGTGTGAGCTTAGAGTGATGAGATGGTTGTCATACCCTAGCGCCATTGATGAGATCATTCATCCTCTATCTGCATTGGATGGCCAACCTCTTCTGTGCAGCATTGGCACTAACTACCGCTGCCATCGCTTACCATGCCGGAGTGGTAATGTAACTGCCCCTCCTGCGGCCAGAGCGGGGCTAGAGGACATCACAGCAGGCGTCCAAAATGTGCCCGAGGGCTACAGTCTTCTTGCCTTTCGAGGCCATGTCTTCTTTGCTGCAGTCCTGGGCTGGAAGCACTGAGCATGACTGTACTTTAAATGTGGTGCCTGGCGTGATGAAGCGGTGAGCTGATTGCATGGCAGGCAAATGAGAGCCTGCCTGCCAAGGAAACGGCGTGCTTCCCAGGAATGCCTAAGTAGTGCGGTGGGTTTGGGACAATACGGCGCTACCGCACTTAGTGCAAGTCTGGGACAGTTCCGCCCAATATTTTCAAAATAGAGGAAGCTCCTTAATACCTAGAAATACCAGCTCTAAAATGTTTCTGTGTGAATAGTTAATTGTTATTGGGCAATTAGCCCAAATTTTGGCTTGTTCTATTCCTGCCATTTAAATCTGCAGGTTGGTGATTGAAGTTGTGAGACCTCAGGGTACTTTAGATTAGTCCACTGCAATATCTGAAAGACGTCACCAATATTGACACCTCAAAACCTGGGCCATTGTTTTAAAATACGCTCAAGCAGCCTACAATCAGAGTACAATCTCTGAAATATCATTAAGATAATGAAAGGAAATTAACTTTGGAACATTAATTTATTGTGTATACAATATAGTATGCATGATAGCAATGATATATGAAATATATAATATCTCATTGTTACGTTATACTTATCAGGATGATTGAAATACAGGTAGTGGACCCCTAATCCGGCATCCCAAATTCCGGAAGGACCCGAAAACCGGGTCAGGCATTGCTGTCCATCATATCTTTTATTAATAAAGGGTTGATTTACAGGATTCCAGTGATGGCCCCAAACGCGATTAGTGCCTCCACATTAGTTAATGCTTTTAGCGTTGCCTGTGGAGGGACACTTATGCCGCTAAGTCAGAGAGAGAGTTATTTTCTAAGGACAATTATGTAAAACAGGATGTTATTGGGAACGTATGTCAACTACTAGCTAAAGACTTGCAGCCTATTTCCGCCTGGAGAAAAGTATTGTTTATAACAGTCAAGGCACAAAATTGATGGCATAAAATTTTGACGACTTCAGTGGTAAGAAAATTGGGCAAGATCAGCATGCTGCACTGCGTACCCGGAGACCAGGTATCCAGGACACACAATCTGGAAAATCCTTGTATCTGGAACACGTCTGGTCCCAAGCTTCCCGGATACGAGGTCTGGTACCTGTAATAACTTGTCCCTTGAGGAAAACATGCTTTTATACAGAAGTGACAGGACTAAAGACTGTATTTGTACTATATCTTGTTGAACTTAGAATACTGATGGACAATACAGTATTATGCTTAATTGCAAACAAGTGAGAACAACTTCCCTGTTCACAAAACCTTTTGCTTTCAAGTAGACTTGCTGGTAAAAAGTCCAGGTTTGATAAGAAATTAAATTAGCGTTATTTTGCAAATATGGATTCAGCATTCTGCTCAGCCACAAATTGGCAAGCATATCTTGCACACGAATGTTACTTTTAATGTAAACATATTCTCTTGAACCTTATTGCGTTACTTGAATCCCAGAAGCCCCTGAGCTAGCCAGATTGAGTCAAATACCGTTGTTTTGTATTCCAAACAACACGTTAGCAACTGCCTGAAATGTACGGAGCATCTATTTCAATATGTTATCAATGCATTATTAAAACAGATTTACAAATCGAATTCATTTAATTATGGGGAGCTTCTTAGTATTGTCCACAGTAAGTTGGAACCTACACTGTTCAGAAGGGCTAGGTGCTATATACCATATAATTTGTAAAATATTATTCTATTATGAAGCTGTATGCCTTTTGTTGTTAAATAAATACAACTTGAGGCTAATCAGAATTGAATTGTGTTCAATGGAGAATCTGTAGCAATTGGAAAGTGCTTCTCAGTTTCAGTCTCCAGGTGAAGAGTGCTAGTAATGAATGACCGGGTTCCTTTTTTTAAAATGAAAAATTGCTTTGCATCTGTAACCTAGTGTGATGGACAAAACAAATGCATGCACTGTTTTTATGCATAGCTAGATTTTTTTTTCATATTTATTTACTGTTTTTAATATTAGTATTTAAAGCACAGTAATGGATGTTTTAAAGCAGATCATCAGCCTAAATAGCTTACCACACAGGCCATATGCCAAATGTAATGGAAGGATAACTGAATAAAACCAGACCTGCTATTGAACTTCTCTGTGCTATTTAGATGCTGTGAAGCCATTTTCCTAGTTGTAGAATCAGGCATGGGGTCAGGGTTCACTTAAAATGAATGAATGGAATATCCTGTGGGGATGCCCTGACTTCCAGGCCTAAATTCCCAGTAAATGTTCCCAGTGCCTGAAGCTATGCTGAAGGAGCAGAAGTTTGCAATAATTACACATTTGTGATCTATTTCTGTAGATAGACGAGCATTTTTTTAAAAATAGCTCAGGGAGTATCACACTATTTGTCCCCTAGCTGTAATGTTTAAAATATTGGCCCAAATCTTCTGATCAGGGACGGGACTCTTGTTTCCAACCCTAATCAGACAAAAAAATGACCCACTTTCCTCTGATTTTTCGGGCCAATCTTCTATTGGAGGATCTTGCAGAACTCACTCAGCATAGGAACCCTTGGAGGGAGCAGTGGAGAGAATCCATGCAGAAGCCGCATTCCTTTTTAGGACACTAGCTGCTGTATTCTGGTAAGTAACAGTTTAAATGTCCTGAGGCTTCTCAGTGAGTTAGTGTATGGGTGAATGTGTAGGTGTGTAAGTAGGTAGGGTGGGTGAGGTAAGTGGGTTAGGGGGTAGTGTGGTTGAGATAAGTGGCTAAGAGGGTAGGGTGGGTTGAGGTAAGTGGGTAAGGGATAGCGTGGGTGAGGTGTGTAAGGGGTAGGTGGCAGTTGGGTAGGGTGGTGAGGTTAGGTCGGCGGGAGTAAGGTGATAGGAGATGGGTTGGGGGAGTCGGGGTCAGAGGGAGGAGTCGGGTGGTGGGGGCTAGCCAGGTCAGGTTGGGGGAGTGTAGTCAGGTTGGGTTGGTGGGATAGTCAGGGGTTGAGCGGTGAGCCGGGGGTATCAGCTGTATAGTTACCCATGAGTTAGACTAGGAATTTTTTCTCTAAAATTTCCTGGGTATCCATCCAGGTAAATAAGTCGGAAGCGCCCGAATTCTCCAACTCTAACTCAGGAGTTGGAGACTTTTTCAGAGGATCCGAGGGAATAGGTGAATTTCCCATCAGAAGTTCAGACTCCCCAGCAATCGCCACGGTGTCAGTGCATTGGGACTTCCACAGGGTCCCGTAATGCATGTTGTGGACTACGTCCAGTCTCCAATCTGGAGACTGGAAGATCTGGGCTATTGTTCAAAACAAACTAAAATATCAGATACTTATGTATTTTATAATAACACTGAGCTGCCTTTTAGAATCCTCATTAAAGTTGTTACTTGAATGCCTCTCTTACAATCATTCTTGGAATTAATAATTTTGCCCAGAACTTGAGTCCGTTAACTGTAGACAGATTCTGCAGTCAGAACATTTGTAATATGCACAGTTATACAGGATGCATTAGTAATTTAGTTAGCCCAACTGATAGAATGTTTTTCTTTATTTTTCACAACATCCATTTGATTATTTTTCAAGATTATTTGAAGAAAAACTGTGCATAGTTTAAAACCTTAATTCTAGTAAAATAGAGTGGCTCTGTGTGAACATGAGGGAAAACAGAGATTGATTTCAAATATGACTGATGTACTGGTATACATACTGATTGGGATTTTTGATATATACACCTACTGGGATTTTTGTCTGTCCAAATTAGAAACATTTGATTTCTCAGTAGGAAAGTCAAATTGAATTTATGAAGATATGAAGAACTGTCAATTCTGAAGAATTCTTGTAGATTTTCAGTTAAACTTTTAAATAAAAGCAGTTGTTTATTTACTTCAATATATCAAGCTGGGAGACAGAGAGAGTCCTTACTGAACCTAATGAGTTTTTAATCCTTTCCCAAATTAATTCCATCTTGATAAGTTCTCAAACAGAAAGACTCTGATAAGTACATATGTTTGGTTGATACTTAAAGAAAATTCTAGTTAGTGAAAGCTGTAAGATAGTGACATCAGCTATCTGTATAGATGGACGCACTTCTCAGAACCCATCACAAAATGTTGAAATTAATGTTTTCAGATGTATCTTCGAAATGTTCAAGAACTAGGATTGTGCCCTTTGTTGTCAGGTCCATGCTTTCCTACTCTCCTCACTGATGACCTATGTCAGGAATCCATCAATGAGTCAAATCCTATAGTCCACCCCCCTTAAGTATTGCTAAATTTGCCATTCCTTATTGCATTAACTCTATGGTTTCCCATTCACAATAATTCTAGACCAAAGGACCACATTCCCTCCCTGTGCTGCCAAACTCCAGAATCCCACTCCAGTCCTGCTAGTCAATGAACCATTACCCCCAGTGCTACCGAAGCCCAATATCATCCCTTCAGTGCAATGAAACCGCACACCTCAATCCATGCTCATGCTCAATATTGAGAAACTACCATCCAGTTGTTACATCTGGCATACCATCTTACCATGTATCTTCAGCTGAAAAATATGAAGGGATTATATTTCTAAGACACATTGTTAAAGTAATATATGATGAGCAGTCATTCATGCTTTTCACACAATAGTGCACAGATTTGCAGAATTTGATCATGAAAATTCTGATAACAATTAGGCCTGCTTGATACTTAGCCTTTCATGGCAAAACATTCCACTTAGGAAACAGTGTACCCTCTAATTCATCAATGGGCTGAGCTAGCAATTATAGTTACTACATGTAAAGGCTCTTCAATTTAAATTCAAAATTTAAATGAGAATTCTTTCCTTTTGAAGTTAATGTAAACAAAACTTGTGCGGGCTGTGAAATGGGTTGCCAGTTCATTGTTGCCCATTTAGTGTTACCACCAAAGATTAATTTCACTTTAATGTGTTCTCTGTTACTTTGCTTAGATATACACCTTATTACTGTGCTGATAATTATGATGATGATCAGTAGGACATTAGTTAAACATTGGGTATGAGTTGGTGTTTACAGTGCTTGCTTTTGTCATTGGGTAACTCCAGAAATTCAAACATAGTCAGGGCACTGGATGAGGCAGACACTTTGTTTGTGGGAGACTTGGAAAACAGCAAGAACTAGAATGAAATAATAAAACTGAAGTCAACAAGGACGAGACACACCGTGTCATGAAGAGTGACACACTCAGAGAAAAACTTTAATTTAATTGCTTTTGTATTCCCAATGTGGGACTCTGCCCCCTGCATTTTAATAATTGTCACAAAATAGATGATGCTTCATGTTTCTTGTGTTCTCTGTGGCCTTACCACAGAGGTCTTCGATTTGAAATAAGGTGACAATGAAAGACAGCATTTATCAGTCTGTAGTAAGCACGGATTTCCATGTTTGACTGGATTTTAAGTAAACTCGTGTAGGTCAACAAAAGCTGTTCTTGCAGCTTTTAAGTGATACCTTTATACAAAGCTTTTGATAACATCATTGTTATCATATTAATCATAAGTGCCTCTTTGAAAGGAGCATTATAGCCCTGCTACATAACCATGCTATCTCACTCCCTGTTCTTTCTATTGCTTTGTATCATGTGAGAACATTATTTTTTTTTAGACAAGAGCCTATTAATGTGAAGTGTAGAAAAAAAAGTCATTTGATTTATTTATGTATCCTGTAGAATATTCAGTCAGAATTTTGACTGCTGTTTCTGTGGTTCAAAACTACTTAAAAAGCATATTATAGTGTCTAGCAAATGTTATGCTCAAAGTGACGGGCCTATAAATTAATTGGCATTGCACCCATTTTCTAAGTGCAAATTGGGCACCTAATCATTCCGTCTTGCTTCTTCTGGCTGCACTGCAGTGCCAAAGAACAGATTTGGTTTTCCCTTAGCCCCCTCCTTTCTGGTTCCCTGCACAGGACCCCCACACTACTTGCCCCACCCCAAGACATTCCTGAAGATAAAATGTGTAGTTCCTGTACAGGAGCAGAAATCTGGGGCAGGATTTTTTGGATTTGGTGGGCTGTCCTGCCCCCACAACCTGAAGAGTTGATGGGGAATTATTCCCCGCTGATACCAGTTGCCCCACAGCAAGGGTGTTCATTGGCTAAGGTTAAGACTTCTGCCCCATCAGATTGGCTGGCAACTCTATAATCCTGGCGGCACCAGTTTCTAATGGTGGCCACTGCTGGGACTAAAGGCAGTCCCCAATGAAGAGGAGCTAATGAAGGCCAGTCTTCAGATAAGTCCAAGGTATAGGTGGGGCCTAGCTGGCAGGCCTTGGAGGGGTGCCTCTGATAGGCACAGAGACCTCCAAAGGAGGTTCTCCACCGACTTGCCCGACATCAGCTCATCCAGCGAAGGCTGCCAAGGTACTCGCTTAGCATGGTCGTCCCTGTCGTGGGTAAAATAGCAGTGTGGATGCGATGAGGCACTTAATTAAGAACCTCAACATGCCCAAGGATGGGCAGGCCACCTGATGTCTCCACCATTTCCCACCCCGTAAAATGGGAGACAAGTCGGGGCAGGTGTGTAGGCAGCGGGCAGGCCACAAACTGCATTTTGAGCCACCCACCCCCTGCCTTCAAACATGCCAGCGGGGAACCATAAAGTTCCACTCTTGAAGTGGGAGGCCTGTTTAGACAATCCAATTTTTAATCAGATCATATAGTTATTTATGAGTTTGTAAAAGCAACTAACCATGCACCTGTGTTTAATGGATATCGAATGCAGACTTAAAGAATTTAATCCTTTACAAAATTTACACACTGAAGCACTGATAATGCCAGAGTTACACCCATGTTAAAATACACTCTATATTTCGGTGGAATTGGGTGCTGACAGTAAATACTTTGAGCCCTAAAGTGGTGCAGGTCTGCAAATGGCAGGATTATTAGCTAAAACCCCTTCTTCCTAGAAACTTCACTCTTCATGCTAGATTTGCATCAGAGTTAAAAGGCTGTAGAAAAATCATACAGGTAGCATACTCCTCTTATAAAAGCTGGGAGGTAGAAGGGACTCAGGGTACAATCTCCCTGCATGAAGGCAGAATCAACATGAAATAAAATTGTGGGATATGTGTAACAGAAGGCTAATTGGATATCATCTTTTTACCCTATTTCCCAAAGTCAAAATTAGCCCTGTGGGGTACCCCTGGGAAAAGTGCATATCTAAAATAGGAGCTTCAAAGTCATTTTTGGAGACATCTTCAGTTTTGTTTTTAGCAAGTAAAGAATAGTTCTGGAGAAAGGGAGAACAGAAGTGATTGAAGCAATTGCATTATGTGCTTGCATGCTTTTTCAGACAGTAAAAAGAAAAAAAAATTGCAATATTAAGGTTGTGGAATGTGACTTATCTTTAATTTTGAGCATATGAAATAATGTTTCTTAAGATATAACCAAGGTATGGAAGATCAACAGTAATTTACTCGTGATATGAGCAGGATATATTTCCAACATTTCATGTATTAGTCTAATGAGCACAAACAGTTACTGCGCACCAACAGTTAAGGCATAAAATGGAATTATTAAAATGTCCTGAATTTCTGCTGATGCAGTGAAGGTACAACTTGTAAACTGTGAATTCCTTGTTTAATTTATATATTAACCACAAGATTAAATGGACAAAAACCAAAATACTTGAGATGCCAGAAATATGGAACAAAACCAGAACTGGCTGAAAGCATTCAGTTGGTTAGGCAGCATCTGTGGAGAGACAGATTTTGTTGATTGAAAATAAAGAGAACATTGCTTTCAATTTGCAGACCTTGCAAAACATAACTGATCTAAACAGACTATCTCACCTGATGTATCTATTATAATATGCATTTGGAAATGTTTTGTTCTTCATATCACTGTAAATAAATATATTAGCTGTTTTTGCTTGTAGGGCATTGCTCTGTGTTTAATATCTGCCATTTCAAAGAGAGCATGCTAGTGTACCATAAAATTGATTCAGAAAGTAGGTTAATTGTTAATCCTTGCAAGCACACTTTTGCAGAGAATAGATAAGGTACAGTTTCTAGATTGTAAGGGATAATATTCATTTGAGATTACTGTTAGGGTACAGTAGTGTCATAGTTACGTTCCTTGACTTGTAATCTAAAAGCATGGACTCGTAATCCAGGGTATGAGAGTGCATATCTCGCCATGACAGTTTGCATTCAGTTTTTTAAAAATATGGAGATAAAAAGCTGGCATCAGTAAATAAAGTGAGCATGAAGTTATTGTATCAACTGGTGTACTGCTTTTCTGTGAAGAAGGAACTTGCTGTGATTATTTGGTCTGGCTTGTATGTGACTTCAATCCCATCCTCACATGATTAACTATGAATGGACTAGCAAGCCACTCAGGTGTATCAAACTTGGCAATTAGGGATGGGCAATAAATTATGGTCTTGCTAGCAAGCTTTACATTCCGAGAATTAATTAAAACAGACAGAGAAGAACTTCTGCTCTATATTGTAAAGATTTTTTATTCAGCAATTACGATTAAACTACTTCTACTTCTGGTTTCAATTATTTAATAAAAATGCTTGTATGTAATTCATCACTAAATTTAAATAATATTGCATTTGATATTTATGTTTGAAAAAAGAGAATTGTGAATTATGTAATGTGTTATGACATGGCAGATGATGTGTGCCATGCAGATCAAATCCACAAGGGAAATGTGATTGCGCTATCACAACAGTTTTGCAATTTGTATTTATTTGGAGATGCATGTACTGAATTCAGAATTGATAAGTCCACCAAGGCTTTTAGAGGCTTATAAAAAAAACTAAATTAAAATATTTATTAACAAAAGAAAACATTTCAAGCACATACATAGGACTACAAATTACTACTGTAGTAACTCCTAAAACTCCTAATTAACTTGACTCCCAGTTACACCCCCTGTAAGGCAATGGTCCAAAAATAGATTTTAGATTTTAAACAGATCCAGCAAATTAACACAATACCCTGGACATTGGAATTCCAAATGACTTTTCTCCAGCTCCAGTTTCTGTAGACAGAAAGCTTATGCACAAATGCTGGAGGTTTCATTAAGGCTATTCCACATACTTCTGTTGGAACTCACAGTGCCTTTTCTGACACATAGCCTCATATACTTTTATACATGTCTCTCCCTTTTTAATATACAAATTCCATTGTTTCCACATGTCTTTGGAACTTTACCTTTCTCATAATATAAATCTTTTCATGTTGCCAATATTCCCATTAACCTCTTTGAAATTCAAATCTCCCTTCACCTGTCTAAAAAGCAAATTCCTATAAAACCTTACATGCTAAGACCCCAATCATGGAAAAACTCAGCAGGTCTGGCAGCATCGGCGGAGAAGAAAAGAGTTGACGTTTCGAGTCCTCATGACCCTTCAAGAGAAACCTTCTCCGCCGATGCTGCCAGACCTGCTGAGTTTTTCCAGGTAATTCTGTTTTTGTTTTGGATTTCCAGCATCCGCAGTAGTTTTTTGTTTTTAAGACCCCAATCATGTTTACCTACTTAGCATTTCAAAGACACTTCTACACCTTACTTCTTTTGATAACTTCAACTTGAGGTCTGCTTGGTTACAAAATGGAATTAAGTCACACACACAGACAGACCCAACTACTTACCCCCATTAACCTACTTTGCAATAAACCAGAAAAATATTATGAAAATTATTATACTCTCATGACAAATGTAATCATGGGTTTCCTTGTCTTTGATATTAAAACACCATTGAATGTCCTTCGCCCTTTGTAGAAGTAGTTCATTGCATAAATTAGCTCTTGAAAAAGCCTATTTCTACTCAATTTATAACCCTTACTGAATTTTTGCATGATTTGACTGTAACTTAACTAAATGTTATACTGCATATGCTAATCAGCTTTATAACACACAGATTCTCCATATAAGTATTCTGTGAAACCATGGATGCCTTTGTGTTGTTTTTCTTACCCCCTTTATTTCTCCTCTCAGCCTCCAACAACTCCTCTGGGTTGGGCAGGTTATGTTTCATGTAAACACTAGTGATTCATACACAGATTCCTGGGTAGAGCCTTGGTATCAGCCTTGGCTCAGCATAGCTCACTCACTTCTGAGGCTCCACTGCAGAAACTTGAACACAATCCAGGCTGAAACTTCAGTGTCATGCTGATTGACATGCTGCACCTGTCAAAGGTTCTGCCTTTCGGATGTGATGTTAAAATAAGGCCCTGTCTTCCCCTCATGGACATAAAAAAAAATTCTATACCACTATATGGAGAGTAGGGAATTCCCCTATCCTTCTGTCCAAAAATTATCCCTAAACCCAGGTAGAAAGGTGTGGGAAGGAAGAGGTTCCCTTGTTAGGCCAGCTCCTTCTGGCCCACCGGGAGCTTCAACAAAATGTAAACAAAACAGCTTACATCCGCCTCTTCTACCCCAGTGCAGATTTTTGTCAGCTTTTGCTGGTGAGTTTGGTACCATATGGATCTCCCAATCCTGGAAGTTAAAATAGGATTGCAGCACCAATGATTTCATCCACTTGCAACTTTCTCCACTTTAATTAGGCACCCTCCAGCCTGGACCAAGCAATGTCCATACTGTTGGAATACCAGCAGTTAAAATACATGGGCAGAAATAAGGCACAAATCTACCCCAGCCCTACCCCTTCCCATTTAAACTACCCCCACCACCCCCATTCACAACTCGTGGGCTGGGTTAAAATCAGAGCTATTGTCAGAAACTTTTATTGACATTTTTTTAGTATAGTTCTGAGTGATGTGGGAACAGAAACAGAACACAAGAAATATTCGCAGGACAACATGCATGGAAAAAATATGAGAGTTGAAGTTCAGAACTAAGATCCACAGATATCTGTTGGCAAGAGTATCAAGGAATATGGAATAAAGGTGGGTAAATGGAACCAAGGTTAAAAAAGAAATCAGTCATGATGCAATGTTCTATCCAGTTCCTTTGCTCTTAAGTTTCAGATGTAAAACCTTGCATAACACTCGACAATCTTACAGATGAATGGCATTTAAAATGGAACAGATGGGGATAAGCATCTGCACGCAAATATCATACACATAGGAAAAGATGTGGAATGACTAGTAAAATGCTATGATGGGATCAGGAAATGGTTAAACAACAAAAGGGAAATGTCAACGAAATGAAAGGAGACACTTAGCTATTTTTTTCGTCCTCGTCCTACTGAATTATTACGCTTTCGCACAGGCTTTTTCTGTTGAAATGCTGTTTATCTGTTAAAACTCCCAGTTGTGAGGAAAGATGCAATTCCTTCAATGTCAGTTGCGTTGTGCTTTCTTGATAAATGCTGCCTGACTTGCTGAGTAATTTCTAGTAATTTCTGTTTGTTTCAGTTTTCCAGCACATGTAATGTTTTGCTTTTTGTTTATATTGAGTGATGTAGACAGCCCTTTGTCACCTTGTGCATTATGTCCAATTGCACACATCCATATAAGTGTAACTTAGAATCTAATTGTACATGCTTATCCTTGTGTATTCAAACTGCCTGTATAGAGGTCTCCACTTGTTAGCTAATTTAATAGTTTAATTAATCTTGTGACTTCCATTCCAAATTAGAGTATTCTTTCAAATGGATGTAATTGGGATTGACATAAAACTACATCCATCTAGCCTGTTTTCTCCCCTCAATGTCCTTAATTTGTAATTTTTTTAAAAATGGCCTTTTAGCATATTGTTCTGTTCCAGCTAAAAAACTACTGGTGAATTTGATGGGAGTGACTGCACAGAAGGAGAGGATTTTGGCAATGAACTAGTGCTCTTTCTGTGTAATGAAGTTAATCTAGGATTATCTTGCCCTAAAATTGCAAAATACAATATGCAGGGATGTGCTTTTATGAAAAATAGTCACAATATCATAATCTTAGTCAGAAATATAAAGATAAAGTGAGCGTGGTAGATCCTGCATATGTACATTTTCAGAAGATGCTTGGTAAGGTGCCGTGAAAATAGATGCATGTTGTAAGAAATGTAGCCCCATGGATAGAAAGATTGCAAGAGGATAAAAAGCAGAATAGAGTGTAAATGTGATTTTTTTTTGATTGATCGGATGTAAGTGATGTGTCCAGGAGTCTAGACTGGAACCTTTTTCATTTTACGTTTCAATGTATCATTTGGCTGCAGGCACAAGAGAAATGACATCAAAGCTTGCTGAATATATCAAGTTGGAAGCATGGCAAGAATGCAAGAGATTGCAGGAGAACATAAACAGTTTGCAACAGTGAGCAGATTAGCGGCAGATGCAATTCATTGGAGAGAAATGAGAAATAGTACATTTTGGGAAAGGAGCACTGAAAAAAAAATCCTTTAATAGTAAGGGGTGTGTTTCCATTGGTGTGGGTTCATTTCATCCATCGTTAATTTGGTGGAAGAACTGCAGAAACCATGGAAACATCTTACACCCCTGTTCCAGGCTTTCTACATCTCTTTTGCTGATGTTACAGTGAAAAAAAAGAAAAACCCCTGCAGAAATCTCCCTCCCACCCCATATGCTCAATAGAGTGGAAGAAGAGAGGGATCTGGGCTTGCAGGTACAGGCACTAAACTGTAGACTCAAATAGCTAAAGGCAGACTGAAATGAAAGTATGTTGACGGTATCCAATTTTTGAACATTAGATTATTCGTATATCTTCAGGAGCAAGTGTGGATGAGGCACAGGGAGCATATTAATGATGTGAAACTTAAAGGGAAAGGAACAATTCAAGGCAAGTGTTGGAACAGAGAAATAAAAATTCTCAAAGCCTTTGGAGAGTTGCAGCAGGCATTTCAACCCATTAACAATTTTGCTAAAGCAGAAAGGAGAAAAGACGATAAAAAATAAGAGCTAAAAATGAAGAAAAAGAAAACCACAGTTCAATCATAAGTGACAGAGAACCTCTAGGCCTAACTCTTGTGCAATGGCCATTGAAATAGGGATGCTACTGCATGAAGTAAGAGTGAGGTGAGTAGACCTCGTTCAGTTCAGAGCGTTATTCCCATAGGTCTTGATGTTTGTCTTGTCACCGTGGTAGCACTCTTGCCTTTGAATTAGAAGTTCATGAGTTCAAGTCACACTCCAGAGACCTGAACATGCAATCTAAGGGCCGGGATTTTCCGGCACCATTGTGGGTGGGACCCGCCGCAGTTGAGGTGGCGCCCGAGCCAGAAGTCCATTGACTTGCAGCGGGACCGGAAGATCCCGACATTGGGCGGGTGCAGAAAACCCCACCTATAAATTGACTAAAATCGGTGATCACATTCAAGTGTAATTAATTGGTTGTGAAACACCTTGGGGATCTCCTAACTACATCAAAGGAGCTATATAAATGCAAGTTCTTTGTTTATGTTTGATATAAGACAGGTTTTGTTATATAAGGGAATTTTATGTAATTGCAGTCATTTTTGTTTCTATTGTTGAGTTGCAATTATTTCAGGATGTTTCAGTCTGTTTGGTCATGATAGTTGCACTGTTAGTAATTTGGTACATTTGCTGCATGCACTGAAAAAATAGCCTGGAATTTCCTTGATTCCATTTGAGAGAAAATTATGCTATCATTCAAGTATTGGTGACAGGAACATAAGCCTAAATTTTCTGGGATGTTCATTTGTCTATGCTGGAATATAAAAATCAGAGTCGAACAATTGCACTTGGGGTGCTGCTGCTCATCCTACCTCCAATGGCAGCCTTGAAGCACTATTCTCGATTGGAATCCTCTTCTGGAAGTGGAAGTGCTAATGTCCTCCCCATCTTCAAAAGCTTTTTCAAAATGTATGTCTTCTCTGATGTCTCTAGTCACTTCTGTAAATTTTCCTTTACTCTTCACTTGGTATCTGGCACTCAACCAGGAAAGCATCTTGCGATAGTTTGTTATGTGACAACCACTACAACCAGAAGAACTTGTCATGGAAATTTTGTTTTGTTTTACTTGGCATACTTTTAATAGAACACTAAATGTTATTTTATGTATATGATGGTATTATTACGCAGAAAAGTTGTATTGATTTCTCTCAAGTTTATTTTCTAAACTCTATCTGATCTTCTAACTTTCAGACTTAGCAATTTAAAATGTTACATAATATTTAAAAGGCAAACTGAGCTTAACCTTTTTGTTTTCTATAGAAAGGTAATGACACTTTGCACCTGTTTTGAGCTTGCCTGTTATCCCAGATCAATATAATTTATGAACTTTTTTTATTTCAGGGTATTCTGATCCAGAAAATTTCTCCTGGAAGAAGTATTTGGAGGAGATGGGTGCTACTTCTGCTCCAGCTCGTGCTTTCAAAGTGGTATGTCATTGTCCTTCCAGCTGACCACTCCAGATTTTGTGGGATAGTATTGAATAACAAGTTATATAGCCTTTATGGAATAATGTAAGTGGTTTTAAATAATCACAAGGTAATTAAAACCAAAAGTACGTAAACGATGAAAATTTTCTGATTGGAAAAGGTTTGCTAACAAGATTGAAGAAAATTGTCTTGTTAAGACAAATTCTATTATTATTCTTGCTTTTGAGGCTTATAAGTTTATCCATTGTGTCATTTGCTTTCTAACTTCTACCAATGTATAATTTATGTATATATGACGTGTGTGTGTATGTGTTTATATGTGTAAGGGGATGTAAGGGGAGGCAGTGGTTTACTGGCAGTATCACTGGAGTAGTGATGCAGAGGCCCAGGCTAATACTCTGGGGACTTCGTTTCAAATCCCACCATGGCAGCTGGTGGATTAGTAGTTAAATTAAACCAATACATCTTAAATATAAAGCTAATTTCAGTAATAGTGATCATGACAACTATCGTTGATTGTCATAAAAACCCATCTGGTTCACAAATGCCTTTAGGGAAGGAAATCTGCCGTCCTTACCTGGTCTGGCCTGCATGTGACTCCAGACCCACAGCAATTTGGTTGACTGTGCAATGGCCTAGCAAGCCACTCAGTTCCAGAGCAATTGGGGAGGGGCAACAAATGCAGGCCCTGCCAGTAATGTGCCCATCCCATGAATAAAGGAAAGAAAATGTACATCACCCACAACAATTACACTGCCTCATGGAGTAGCACAATATAGGGCTACAAGCAATGAGAATATTTTGTTAATTGTACCTAAAAATGTTCACAATGTTCTTGTGGTAGGCAGAACATTTTGAAATGCCTTGTAACTAAGATAACAGCTAAACATCCATTAAGAGCCTCACATTTCTTGTAAACAACACAGCTCATTCCTCTGTTTGTTTCTGCATTTGCTTGTGGGTTAATCTGTAGCAATGAATAAAGATGTCCCAGAGGTAATCCTGGAGATATTTTAAGTAATATGCATCAAAATGCATAATGCTTCAAGTTTTTGCTGCCTTAGAGATTACAAGATAATTATAGAGAGCAGAGACAATCTTAGTTCACTTGTCAAGGAAAAACAACTTGCAGTACTCTCTTCATGTCATCTTACTGCATTTTAATTAATTCTAAGATTTTGGTCTCTTCTCATCTACCTTGAAGACCATTTTATGTATTTCTCACTGTTTGGATGACAATGTTCTTCCTGACATATGATCTAAGTTGTTCCCCTCATCATTTTTAGCTGGTGTTCCTTTCTCTAGTAACTTTAAATCTTCAAATAGTACAGTACAGCGTGGGCAGCCATTGGCCCATCAACTCTGTGCCAGCTCTTTTGAAGAGCAAACCGGTTAATCCCATTCCCCCTTCTCTTTCCTATGTCCCTGCAATTTTTTTTGTCCTTCAAGTATTTATCCAATTCCCTGTTGAAGGCAACTAGTGAATCTGTATCCACCACCCTAGCAGGCGGTGCATTCCAAATCCTAACCACTTGTGTAAAAAAAAAGATTTTCTTCATCTTACCATGGTTTTTTTGCCAATCACTTTAAACGTTTGCTGTCTTGTTGTAGACTCTGCTTGGAGGAGAATAACCCCAGTTTCTCCAGTCTATCCATATAACTATAATTCCTCACCCTTGGAATATTTGTAGTAAATCTCCTTTGAACTCTCCAAAGCTTTTACGTCCTTCCTAAAATGTGGTTCCCAGAATTGAACACAATAATCCCTTTGGGGTTGAACTAGTGTTTTATGTATGTTTAGCATAGCAGTGCCTTAGGCTTTTGTACTCATTGCCTCTGTAAAGACCAAGATCCCATAAGCTTTATTAACTGCTTTGTTAACCACGTCGACTGGTGTTGGGCAAGATGGGGGTCCTCCTTGTGGGCCTTCTGGACTCATTGCAGGCACTATCCCCAAAGGTCATTCCCCCTTTTAACACTCTCCTCTGAACTCCTGAACCTAGCTTCTAACTCCTCTCTCTCCTCCCCAGCGCATCAACCCTACTACTCCACTTGCCAAGACCCCTGACCCTGGAATTACCTGGGCTCTTCGGCATGGTAGGACTTCCTGTAGTCCCAGCAATGGCCAGCACTCCCACTGGAGCTGTGATGACTAAAGAGCTGTCAGCCATCCGATTGGCTGGCAGCCCTCTAAGGCGGGGCTTCCTTCTGAGATGGGCTGGGAGCCTCGCCTTTAAGCAATTTATGATGCTGCTCGTGTTAAATTGCTGTGAAGTAGACAACGGGATTGCGGACAGGCTTCCCCCAATTTTTTAGCTGCTGGGACGGGGACTGCAGTATCCCGTAAATACAGCCCATCATTTCTAAAAGCTTCCCCACCACCGACTTGGCTTATCTTGAAGTAGTAGGCCAGAGTTATCGTATGTCACATGTCTTGCAGAAAGGTTTCCACACAATTAACTCTTTTTCAAAGCTAGGCTTCCCCAATTTCTCCCAATGTCTTGTGGCTTTTCTCTGCACTTGCTTCATGGCTTAAAAGTTTCAGATATGTCTTGGTGACCAAAATTAAACAAGTTATTCAAAGTGTAATCTGACAAAGAGAATTGTGCAGTTTTGTTATGACATCCTCCAACTCATATTGTGCTGAACTTGCACTGTAGTTCAGCCTGTTGTTTTATTTATTTCTGATTCATAGTGATTTTTATCTATTTACTGCTGCATCAATTAACACCCTCAGGTTTCTTTTAACCTTTTGTTATTTCCAAAACACCCATAGTGTATGTATGAAACTAATTATTTCCTCCCATTGTGTACTGTCTTACACTTGTCCCCATTATATTTTATCGCCCAGTCCTCTGTCCATTTACAGATTTTATTTAATTGCTTTTGTTGGTCTCTTGCTGTTTATTCCATCTTAACTTGTGTCTCCTTTAATATCAATTTGCAGTGGATTACTGAATCCAAAATTAGGAAAAGTAGGTGGTCCAGCACCACATCTATACCATGCAGATTCAAAGGAGGCAAAATTGAACTCCTTCATTACGGGTAAATGTTGTAGCCAACAGACTGAGAACGCCAAGTGTATAATTACACAAAATGATTTTTTTTGCGTGTTTCCATCCTATGCTGGTTTAAAATAAATGACTTAGTTTAGAGTGTTGCTCCAAATTTGCCATTTTCTTGTAGATGTTGAGTGATAGAAATCTCATGATGGATATACTTTTAATGACTTTTCTTTTAATTTTATGATTATTTTTGTTTCATATTTTAGGCCCTGCATCCTGCTTTTGCCTTGTGTTTTTTTCTTATTAAGCAGTAGCCTTTGCCTTTGTAAATGTTTAGATTATATTTTTAAAATAAAGAGTTCCTCTCTTCATCTTTGCTCTTTCCCAAAGTACACATATATCTCATTTTATGTTTAACTTGCAATTCTTGTATTTAGAAGTAGATTTGCAGTAGATCTAAATTCTTCTATCATGGTCCCTGTTTATGTGGAGGTGGCACTAAAATTATTACTTGATAAGAAAGTCAGCCCAAAATAAGTTGATGTGCTTTTATATTTGATGGGGTAAAATTCCCCTTCTACTAGAATCATGGATGAGGCCTTTTATGTTCTTCTATTTGTCGTAAACGTACATCATGCGATAAGGATTGATAAAACGATAATGTGGGTTCTTTATTTGACGATAAGACGGTGTTAACTGGGAGGCTGAGAAGGCATAACTGCCATGTAGTGCTGCTGCTCTATTCTGAGTATAGAGTCAAGGAACTACTACATCATATTCTATCTCAGTGGTAATAATTGACAGCAGTTTAAGATACGTCTCCTTCAAGGTAAACATACATCATGCCACAACATTCCCCTTTTTTATAAACTAGATATTTACCCTTAGAGAATTAAACTATTTACATGAAATCAAAAGAAAGGAACATTGTGTCTGAATATATCCTGATACAAAGCAATAAATTTACAAGTTTCTGAAACATTGATCTTGACTGAAGGCTGCAGTAAGCTTTCAGAATGCTGGTTTGGGTACAGTGTTTGTGTTGTAGTTTGACTGTGTTCTGTTCACACTAGGGGCAGGATTTTCCAGCCATGCCCGTCGCCAGGATCGTCCGGTCCACCAAAAGTCAATGGACTTTTGGCTGAGCCGCCACATTGCCACGGCAGGGCCGTAAAAACCCCAGCCGGGGATTACTTGATGTTTCTGGTTGTGGTATTGTTCTGATTTGGCATCTGTTTTGTCGCACTGTTATGCCATTTGGTGTTTGTACTTGATATGACCTTGGTTATGGGCATATGCTGACAATTTCTGCTGGATTCCATCATTTGGGTGTTGAATTTGAACTTCTTGTCCATCAGGTTGAGTAATTTGTTAGCCACATGCCGGTCGTGGGCATCTTTCATCTTCCCCTGATTCTCGATTAATGTATCTTGCACTCCTGGATTATCGATGAGCGATGTCTGGTACTTGTCTGCCTTTTAGTAATTCCACATTGGTTTCACAAAATGATGTGCCATATAACCAGACGGCTGGTGATTTAGGGTTTGTCAGGAGGTCTTTTGCAAGGTTGTTAAGATTATTTGGAACAGGAACAGCTATTCAGGCTGTTTAATTTCAGAGTTTTAATTTATTAGAGTTTTTTTGAGGAAGTAACAAGTTAGTTGGATAAAGAGAAACCTGTAGATGTGGTGTATTTAGATTTCCAGGAGGCATTTGATAAGGTGTCACACAAAAGGTTACCAGATAGGATTACATGGTCTAGGGGTAACATATTGGCATGGATAAAGCATTGGTTAGCTAACAGGAAGCAGAGAGTAGGGATAAATGGGTCTTTTTTGGGTTGCAAAACTGTAATTAGTGGAGTGCCACAGGCATCAGTGCTGGAGCCTCAACTTTTTACAATCTATAGCAATGACTTGGTTGAAGGACTGAGTGTATTGGTAGCTAAATTTGCCGATGATACCAAGATAGGTAGGAAAGTAAGTTGTCAAGAGGAGGTAGGGAGTCTGCAAAGGGACAGACAGGTTAAGTGAGTGGGCAAAAATTTGGCAGATGAAATATAATGTGGGAAAATGTGAACTTGTTCACTTTGGCTGGAAGAAGAGCAAAGAAGTATACTATTTAAATAGAGAGAAATTGTAAAACTTGGTGGTACAGAGGGATCTGGGTGTCCTGGTGCATGGATCACAAATAGTTAGTATGCAGCTACAGCAAGTGATTAGGAAGGCAAACTATTGCAAGAGGAATGGAATATAAAAGTAGGAAAGCTTTACTGTAGCTGTACAGGGCCACATCTGGAATACTGTGTCTAGTTTTGGTCTCCTTATTTGAAAAAGGTATAATTGCATTAAGCAATTCAGAGAAGGTTCACTCGACTCATTCCTGGGATGAAGGGCTGATCATGAAGAAAGTTTAGACGGGTTGGGCCAATACCCATTTGAGTTTTGAAGAATGAGAGGTGATCTTATTGAAACATATAAGATCCTGAGGAGATTTGATAGGGTCGATACCAGGAGAATGTTTTCACTTGTTGGGAGACTAGAATTAGGGGACACAGTTTAAGAATAAGAGGCCTCCCTTTTAAGACTGAGATGAGAATTTTTTTTCTCTCAGAGGGTCGTTAGTCTGTGGAATCCTCTTCCCCAGAAAGCAGTGGAGGCTGGGCCATTGAACTTATTCAAGGCAGAGTTAGATTTTTGATAGACAAAGGAGTCGAAAGTTATGAGGGGGCAGACAGGATAGTGGAGCTGAGACCACAACCAGATGAGCCATGATCTTATTGAATGGTGGAGAGGCTCAAAGGGCCAAATGACCCTCTCCTGCTTCTAAGTCCGATGTTCCTATGGAGTTTTGTTTAAAGCAAAATGTCCTGGAGTGGGCTATTCAGTGTCTGTTCCTGCACAGAGTGTGCAGCAGAAAGGTTTAAACTACTTAAGCTCTCTAGAGTTTGAACAGTCCTACCAGGACCCAGTATCTGCTGGCTGGCGCAGTGTCCAATGTCCCAGAACGAAGGTATGTTGTGTTGCATTTCAACAGTGCTGCATAATCACTTACGCAGGGTGAGTACTTGATAGTTGTTTCACTTCCACACCAGCCCTTCCGCTGCATGTGCAAGGGTTGAGGCTTGTAATCTCAGGAAGGGCTTGTGTGCCTCTCAGTCAAAACTTCAAAAATCACACTTTCACCATGTTATGTTCTTCTGATTGTAAACATACCAATCATGTGACAAAGATTGGTAAAACAATCATGTGGGTTCTTTATTTGAAGCTAAGACAATATGCATAAAGTGTTAGTTGGGGGCCCGAGAAAGCACATCTGTCTTGTAATGCTGCTGTTGTATTCTGAGTACAGAGTCATAGGACTACTACATCACATCTTGCCTCGTTGTTCATGATTGACAGTGGTTTAGCAAATGCACTCTACAGGTACACATACATCATATAACAATACTTGCTGTGCGTGATGGTTTTGAGCAAGGGATGATAACAGGTGCTGTTTTTGTAGACCTGTCAGCAGCATACGATACAGTGAACCATAGACGTCTCCTCTGCAAGATCCTAGAGATGACAAAAGATATTCACTTAACAGAGCTGTTAGAAAGCATGCTTCAGAATCGCCGGTTCTATGTTGAAGTAGGTGGGAAGCGCAGCAGGTGGCGTATTCAGAAGAATGGTCTTCCTCAGGGAAGCGTGCTTGCACCGCTGCTGTACAACATCTACACGAATGACCAACCTATAGACGGTGTCACACACCGTTTTATATATGCTGATGACTTCTGTGTCACTGCCCAAAGCACTGATTTTAACACCGTGGAGAAAACGCTTTCTGAGGCCTTGGAGGGACTAACATCCTACTATGACGAAAACCACCTTCACGCAAACCCATCAAAGACGCAAGTTTGTGCATTCCACCTCAGAAATCGTGAAGCCAAATGCCAGCTTAAAGTAACCTGGTGTGGAGCAACGCTGACGCATTGCGAGCACCCTATCTACTTAGGAGTCACCCTGGACAGATGCCTCACCTTCAAGAACCACATCGAAAAGACAAAGGCAAAAGTGAGCGCACGAAACAACATCCTGAATAAGCTCACTAACACAAAATGGGGAGCAAGCTCGAACACATTGCGAACCAGTGCACTTGCTCTTTGCTATTCCACTGCCGAATACGCCTGCCCTGCATGGGAAAGATCTACTCATGCTAAGAAGATGGATGCCGTTCTGAATGCAAGCTGCCGACTTATCACAGGTTGTTTAAAACCAACAAACACCAACAGCCTATATATCCTGGCGGGTATCGCTCCCCCTGATATAAGAAGAACGGTAGCCAGCAAGAAAGAGCGACTCCGTCAAATATCAGATGAGAGGCATCCTCTACATGGTCATACACCTACACCCAGCCGCCTAAAGTCAAGGAAGAGCTTCATGAACAGTGTTGTTCCATTTCAATCAACCCCATCTGAAGCCCGCATCGCCTTGTGGAAAGACCAGCTCGCCAGTCTCGAACAACCCCAAGCGATGGAAATTCTACCAGATGAAAGCCAGGAGCTAATTGCAACTGGGCATCCTGGAAGTGCCTTAACAGACTTAGGACTGGTGTAGGTCGTTCAAAGGTGTCACTAAGCAAATGGGAATATACAACCTGCCCGACAACTTGTGAATGTGGAACTGAGCCACAGACTATACAACATCTCCTGCAATGTCTATCGCTAGAGGAACCCTGCATTGTTGCAGATCTTGCCGAATTCTACAACAAGGTGCAAAAATGTGTCCAGTTCTGGCTGGGCCATGTATATACTGTCCGTGGACACGATAGGAAGATAAGAAGATCATATCACAATAAGACCTACTTTTTCCAGATGTTGCTGAACCACTTAAAATTGCACAAATATTTTATAATTTTGTGTTGCTAGTATATTTTTAAAGTAGTAAAAATCATCAGAGAAGTTTTAAACATGAATAAACTAGACTATTAGTGCTTTATCCCCATATTCCACCCGGGGAGAGTTCTATGTATCTGGATGCAATAAAGGCTGTGTGCTGTCACAGCACCTGGCAGTAGTACTGAAGATTTGTGCTCCAGAATTCAATGTGCCCCTAGCCAAGTTGTCCAAGTATGGCTAAAACACTGGCTTCTACCCAACAACATGGAAAATTGCCAGGGTATATATACTCTGCACAAAAAGCAGGACAAATGCAATCATGGCCAATTACTGTATAACACCAACACAGTGATGGAATATGTCGTTGGCAGCATTATCAAGCAGTTCTTACTTAGCAATAACCTGCTCACTGATGCTCAGTTTGGGTTCCGCCCGGGCCACTCAGCTCCTGACCTCATTACAGCCTTGGCCAAACATCGACAAAAGAGCTGAACTCGAGGTGAGACGAGAGTAACTGCCCTTGACGTCAGGGCAGCGTTTGACCAAATGTGGTATCAAGCAGTCCTAGCAAAACGGAAGTCAATAGGAATCAGGAGGAAAACTCTCCACTGGTTGGAGTCATGCCTAGTATAAAGGAAGATGGTTGTGGTCGTTGGACGTTAATCAAATCAGTCCCAGGACATCACTGCAGGAGTTCCTCAGGGCAGTGTCCTCGGCCCAACCATCTTCAGCTGCTTCCTCAATGACCTTTCTTCCATCATAAAGTGGGAAGTGAGGATGTTCATTGATTATTGCGCAATGCTTCAGTGCTGTTCGCATACCCGCAGATCCTGAAGAAGTCATGTGCATATGTAGCAAGACCTGGACAATATCCAGGCTTTGGCTGATAAGTGGCAAGTAATATTCATGCCACATAAGTGCCAGGCAATGACTATCTCCAACAAAAGAGAATCTAACCATCTCCCCTTGACATTCAATGGCATTACCATCATTGAGTCCCCCATCATCAACATCTTAAGGCTTACCATTGGCCAGCAACTAAACTGGATGAGCCATATAAATACTGTGGCTACAAGGACAGGTCAGAGGCTGGAAATGATGCAATGAGCAACTCACCTCCTGTCTCCTCAAAGTCAGTACACCATGTACGTGGCACGAGTCAGGAGTGTGATAGAATATTCTCTGCTTGCCTAGATGACTGCAGCTCTGACAACACTCAAGAAGCTCAACATCATCTAGGACAAAGCAGCTGTTTGATCGGCACCGATTCACCACCTGAAACATTCACTCCCTCCACCACCGACACACAGTGGCAGCAATGTGTGCCATCTACAAGATGCACTGCAGCAATTCGTCAAGGCTCCTTTGAAAACACTTTCCAAATCCACAACTTCCACCACCGAGAAGGACAAGGGCAGCAGATGCATGGGAATGCCACCACCTGCAAACTCCCCTCCAAGACATACACCATCCCATTTGGAACTTTATCGTCATTCCGTCACTGTTTCTGGATCAAAATCCTGGAATTCTGTCTCTCATAGCAGATGGACTGTAGCAGTTCAAAAAGATGGTTCACCACCACCTTTTCAAAGGCAATTAGGGATGGTCAATAAATGCTGACCTTGCCAGCGACATCCTCATCCCATTAAAGGATAAAACAAATGCTACAAATACTCACTTTTATGGTTATGAAAGTCAAATAACCAAATTTAGTCACAGAGAACCCATACATCAGATCATTTTAAAAAATTACTATTCAAGTCTGGGAGTGATTTTGTAATTGTTGACTCTTGGGCTACTGAGGAGCTGCCGGATCCCCGCCCACCCATCCACCCCAGTGCTCCAATCGACAAGGAACCTATCAGCAGTCATGGGGTGCTGGTAGTTCTCTAAAATTATGCCAACCATGAAAATAGTTTCAGCCTCTCTCTGGCACCTTTGGCTAGACATTTTGATTGCTTTGTTGCCCATCCAGTGTGCGCCTAACTAGAAAATTGGCTCACATATTTAAAATAGGAAAAACAAAGAGTTGCTTGAGTCAAGTATAAGAAGGACTAAGCAATATATAATGAGGCTGAAAGTTTGTGTGATGCTGTCCAGGCCTTATTGCCATTATGTGTCTGCCAAGGTTGCTCAGTAATCATTCCAGCAGCAAGCACCCAGGTCACTGAAACATATTGACGGTGCCTGTCTTGCTCCAGATGCTATGGTGCACGTTTGTAGTTCCACAGTAGGGATGCCAGGACCCCCAAAAGATAAGTTCATCAGCCCCTCTGCCTTTGTACAAATATAAAAAAAATGCATCCATTAAACCTTCAGAGATCGAGGCTACTATCCTCAGTTTGATCCCACTATGACTTTTGGTGGCCTGCTGTGCCTGGTTTCACCAGGCAGGCTATTGTCAATGGTGTGCTAAATTGACAGGACACTGCTGATGCAAGAACTCCTGGTGTTAGGCATCCCTGCCCACAGCTCATGCCCTATGTACCATTGCCCTTGTAATAAGTGAGTGATGGCTCTGGATGTTGCTACGTCCTTGGAGTCCTCATGGTAAAGAGAAGACCCCATATATTCAAAAGCAATATACTGTGCATACTGGAAATCTTAAATAAAAACAGGAAATGCTAGAAATACTCCTGTGCCTAGAAACTGTGGAAAGTAATGTAATGTTTCAGATGGATGACCTGTCATCAAAACTGGCCATCGATCTGAACCATTCACTCTGTTTCACTCACCACAGATGCTGCTAGATCTGCTAAGTATTTCCAGTTTTTCTGCCTTTATCCCACATTTTCAGTTTCCCCCCTAATCTCCTGGGAAAATATATGTGTATATTTTGGATATACATATTTCTGGTTCAATTCCTGCCTCATGTTTCAGATTTCCGATTTATTCTCAAAGTGTCAAAATATAGTTGTTAACTAACTCAGCACCTTGATTTGATCAGCTGTCTCTAATTTATATACATAGGAGTCATTTTCATTTGACCATAAATCTCTAAAATCTCTTGAGTATACTGCAGCATGAATTACTGTATATGTATGTGTGTGTATATATATATATATATATATATATAATAAAACTGATGGTTCACTGATTATCCATTAATTTACATTTATTTATTCTGTGCAATGGTTTAAAAAATAGTACACAGCTGATGCTCCCTCACACTATGAATTAATTACTTTATTCTAGTAATAAAAATCATTTATATTGGGTGATAACTGTTTCTTTTACATATCTGCATGGAATCTTGGCCACTAGGTTTGGACAATGGGTTCATGAGGGTAAATGATCATTCTCTTGAATTTTACATTCAACAGAGGCCACCACATGGTTTCCAGGTGGATATGAAACTTGAAGCTGTGGACAAGAGAAACCCAATGCTGATTCGTGTTGCTACAATTGTAGATCTTGATAATCAAAGGATAAAGGTACTTTTTTTGGAGATTCTAACATACTGTAATAGAACATTCATAATGTTTTGCTATATTTCTAAAGCCATTCATTCCTTTGACGCAACTGAACTTCACTGGGGTTTTCAAGCTCATCCCAGGAAACCCCTACGAAACTTAATTTTTGTTTATGGCACTTAGCCGTTGCTATTAGTTGTGTTAATTTGCTAACTATTCTCAAAACTAGGTCGAATTTTTTTTCCCTTCTCCTCCACTCCTCTCCTAAATTCCGGTTATCCAAAATTGAATTCCAGTACAGCTAGTATCAAAGAAAGAGGCACTTGCATATGGGCGGAATTTTCCCAGAATTGCACTAAGTGCAGTAGCGGGCGGCTAAAATGGAGTCCTACCCGCTGACAAAAATGGCGGGGTTTCACATCGGATCGTCCTGAGCCCGCCTCATTATTTATTCACACCTGTGAAACACGCAGTTTCCATGGTGAGTGGGTTCTCATTCGTCCGCCCGCCATCACCCCGCTGTTGCATTACACCGGCTGCCATCTTTAAAAGGCAGCCGCCAGCAAAGTGCTCATCGCCACCAGCTCACCACTGCTGTCCAGAAGACGTGGCCAGCAAAAGAAAAAAGACTGCAGCCCCCCTGCTTCAACGACAGGTCCCTCGGGCGACTGCTAGATGCTGTGGAGGCCCGCCGGGATGGGCTCTACCCCAGCTCTGGCTGCAGGATGGGCAGCAAAGTCACCAACTCAGCTTTGAAGGTGATAGCAGCAGTGGTCAGCGCAAACACCCTTCAGAGGAGAACAGCCACTCAGTGTCACAAAAGGCTGAAAGATCTCCTCCATTCCAGGATAAGTCACTCATTTCATCACTCCCATCACACACCCACAGGGCCCTCAGTCACTGCCAGTGCAAGGGACATCACCATTCAATCCTTCACACACACCGTCATTGTCCTTATCCCGTCCATGGGACCACTCGCCACCAACACAGGCCGGGCATACTTATCATCTGGCCCAGCAGGCATCCTGAGACACTCCGCCCATCTCTATCCATGCAGCACAAACTGGCACACAACAAGAGGGAAAGGTCACAGACACGTGGAGGGATGGTGGAGATCAAAGTTCTGACAGAATTTGAAAACACAGCCATCCAGCTGGCCGGCGATGACCGGGACCAATCCTGTACTGACGGTGAGGCCGGCCCTGCTCTACCAATGAGGATCCAGCAGTGCAACGTCCATCAGACAACCATGCTGTGAGTGATGTGTCCTCTTTCACAGGCCACTGCCACGCACAAATTATCTCCCCTTGTTTTCGCAGGCACATCTGCCAAATATCCAACAGAGTCCATGACCCAGGGCCTCCAATCAAGCTCCAAAGAAACCTTCGAAGAGGAGTCTGGAGGCACCTTCCCTGAAGTCCCGTCACAGCGCTCACTCACACCCTCCACCAGCGGAGAGGCACAGACTTTATTGGCACCTAGCTTTAGAGTAGCCCTGGGATCACAATCTAGTGAGCACATCGTACTGTCTGATCCACAGCAGGTCAAGGCAGGGACTTCCCAGCTCCCCGGCACTCGGAGGACTGCTGGAGGCCAGAACGTTGCTGAGTCCGACTCAGATGACGAGACTCTGGACTCCGTCATATCACATTTGCTGGAGCTGCAAAGGCAAGCTCGGGAACGTCAGGAAGTGATGTCCACTGCACTCCTCATTGCAAGGCACGATGAAGGAGTCCGTCCATCTTCAGGCTGAGGTGATAGTGCTGGCATTGCAACACACCGAGGTCAACACTGGCAGGATGGCGGCTGCCATGGAGACCTTGGTCCAGGACGTCACTCCTGCACTGCTGCACGGGCTTAACTCCATCGCTGATGCCATAGTTGGCCTCCAATACTGTGTACGCAAGAGGGGTGCTGGGCAGCTCGATCTCACTCCAGCTACCCCTTCCCCTCATGGAGTAGGCCAGGGGCCCTCGGGAACCTATAGGGAGGAGGATTAGCAGGTGCACGCTCCGGGACCATCCACCCAGGTGACTCTGGGAGTGACCGACCCACCTGACTCCCCTCTTTCTGTGACCTCCGCAGATCCAGCTCCACAGGCCGATGGGAGGACCCTGAAAGCAGGCTGGAGCCCATCAAGTCTCCAGCCCTCCAGAGGACACCTGCCAAAGTGATCACAGACAGGGCGCCACAGTCAGCAGGCTGCCTCAACCTCTGCTGTGGATGTCTGGAGAGCACCGAGACATAGCGGCAGGGTTAGGAAAGTTAGGTAAAGTTGGTTGCACAGCCTGGGCATGGGTGTTGATCGCTTGTACACTGTCCACTATTGTCAATAAGCTCCTAAGAATGTCTCCCTGCCTGTGGCTCTTTGTTCTGATGAGCTGTGTTCTTGTCACTCAGATGTGAAACCTTTCTGCACAAGATAAATGGCAGGTGTCTCAGTCCAGGGCCTCTTCCCTGTGCTCTGTGCAGCCTTTAGACCACAGTGATGGTCCAGCCTCACACTTCCTGGAGACATTACTGATGCCTGTATCTCGACGGTGCTGGTCATTGCTGCCAGAATGTAGTGGGTAGGCACCACAGAGCTCTCTCATAGTCTCTGTGTGCTCTCAACACCTTTAAGGCGGGGCTAGTCCCCATCACACCAGCATCTGCGACCAGTGATGCTGTGCACCAGCTACTGAAGGGCTGAGGTGCTGAAGGCGGACACAGCATCAGATGCATCTAAAGTTTCATGGCTGCGCCTCTGAGATGGCCCTGATCACAGAGTGCAGGCAAGCTGCCCTCGGCCAGGCAGGCATTCTCAGAGGCTATGTGAAGATCTATGGAGTGTCCTCACTGCATGTTGTTATCATCCTCCTGCGATCGAGTGACTATTAGGACCTCCACTGCGTCTCCATGACAGGAGCATTCTCACAGAGGGTATTGGCGCTGCGATAAGCCAGACAGGAGTCAAATGTTCACAACTGCGATATGAGGATCTATGGGGACTCCTCACTGCATGTCATCATCATCCTCCACAAATCTGGCAGCTATGAGGACCTCCTGAGCACTCCTGCCTCACCTAGCCAGTGCGAGAGCCTCATCCCTGTCATCGACACCGCCGAGGACCCCCTCACCCTCATTGCCATTAGCGTCCTCGTCGTCAGAGGAGGCATGCAGCTCCTCCATCTCCTCCTCAGCCAGCTCATCTCCCTGTTGCAGCGCCAGGTTGTAAAGGGCGCAGCAGACAACGATGATGCATGACACCCTCTGCGGACTGTATTGCAGGGCTCCACCAGACCAGTCCAAGCACCGGCGCCGCATCTTCAGCATCCCGATGGTCTGCTCCACCAAGTTGCGAGCTGCTGCATGAGCCTTATAGCATCGCTCTGCTGCAGACTGAGGCCACCACATGGGTCCCCAAGGAGCCAACCCTGCAGCCTCTGGACCCTGGAAGACTGGGATCTGTGAGTGACTCAGGATATAGGCGTCATGCACATTCCCTGGAAGCCATGCGCACACCTGCAGGATGTGTTTCTGGTGGTCGCATACCAGCTGCACATTCAGTGAGTAGAAGCCATTGTGGTTGATGAAGTCCACTGAGTGTAGCAATGGGGACCTGAGCACCACAAGTGCAGTCAATCGCACCCTGCAGCTGTGGGAATCCCGAGATCAGGGCAAATCCAATGGCCCTTGCATCCTGGCTTTCCCGGCCCCATGCGAACTGCACAAAGTTGTGTGCCATGGAGAAGATGGCATCCGTGACCTCATGCATGCCTTTGTGGGTGGCAGATTGTGAAATCCCATAGAGGTCACATGTGGAGCCCTGAAAAGAGCCACTGGCATAGAAATTGAGCGCAGTCACTTTCACAGCCACTGGCAGTAGATACCCTCCATGACCTCTTGGCGCCAAGTCCTGCAGTAAGTGGCAGATGTTAGTCACCAGGTCCCTAGATATGCGAAGTCGTCAGCGACACTGGTTCTCCGTTATCTGCAGGAATGGCAGGTGGAGTCTTTAGATCCTGGGTGTCACTAGGCGCCGACCAGCCAAGGCTCGCTGTCGCTTCTGGGCAGTATGTGCAGGAGCCCCTGCTGCCCCTTCATGAGGTCTTTGCGCAGCCAGGAGCCTCAGTTGCTCTCTCCTCAGTCTTCTACGGTCTCTGTGGGCCATCAGGCATACAGCTAGGTCACCAGGGTCCATGATCCTGATGTGGTCCTCCTGCAGCATGAAAGAGAGAGAGACATGGTTATCATGGCTGTACTTAGCACCTTCCCTGGCCCTGTGTGACCGCCCCTTAACGCTTCCCAGAAAGTGCTGATCACCCCTCGGCCAGAGATGAGTGCACTGCATGGCTGCCCTGTCAACCTGCGACATGGAGGACACTGGTCCAAACTGGGATGCTGAGATTGCAAGGGGCTCTGAGCGCCTCCAGCAGTGACTGCTACATGGCCAGTGTTGGCGAGGAGATTGTACAACGTGTGCAGTCCAACTGCTCCGTGGTCCAGTAAAGTGATGGCGGACTCGAAGTCTGTGGTGGGGAGTGTGGGGGGGTTGCGTGTATGGGTCTGCTTTGCTTTGCATCAGTTACCCCCGACACCCCTGAGGCCTGTAAACAATGGGTGAGCTGTGGTGAACGCTGCTGCTCAATCACCTCAGTTCCATCAAAGTGAAGGCCTCCAAGTGTATGTTGCCTGCGTGCTGTTGTGAAACATGTCGCTGTGCTTTCCCAGCAACGTGGATGGACGATACGGTGGGGTTCCAAGAGCCTGGTGGGATGGCCTTTTAATTATATGCTAATGTATTACAATTAGCTTCCCGCCGACTAATGGTGAGAAATGAGGCCCAGTGTTGGTGGGCTGAGCGGTCGATTGTGACCTGTCTTCGCGCCGTCATGAAGCAGGTCGCACCATATTTTCTGCGCCTGCTGCCAGCGAGCTTGGAAAATTCCACCCTATAGTGTCTTTCACAACCATCGGACATCTCATAGCACTTTACAGCAAATGAAGTACTTTCGAAATGTAGCCCCTGTTGTAACGTAGGAAATATAGCAGCTAATTTACGCAGAGCAAGATCCCACAAACAGCAATGTAATAATGACCAGATATTCTGTTTTTGTAATGTTGATTCAGGCGATATATGTTTGCCAGGACACTGGTGAGAATTCCCCTGCTCTTCACAATAGCGCAATGAGATCACTTATGTCCATCTGGTAGAGCAGACTGGCCTTGGTTTAACGTCTGATCTGAAAGATGGCGCCTCTGATGGTGCGGCATTCCATCCATACTGCACTGGAGTGTCAGCCTAGATCCTTATGCTCAAGTCCTAGAGTGGAACATGAATGCATAACCTTCTGACTCAAGTGTTAAGATCCCAGCTGATGTTACTACTGGACAAGTCAGATCCCTGGGTGGAACCTGGCTTGATAGATCCTAACTTGTATTTTTTGTTTAGAAACATAGATAGTGGCTGCTGAACAGAGTCACAGAGTCTGCTGATGTGCGTTTAACAAAAGAATAAACATTTATTAAACAAGAAAAAATGAACTATATTACACTGCTCCTTCACCCACAAGTATATCTTTACAGATATATACAGATTCGTAAGAATAATACAAGTTACAAAATCAATCTTATAATCATGTGGCCCATGTAAGCCAATAGGTGATCTGTGGTCAGACACACCACACTCTGAAACCAAGTGACAGATGCCACCCAAAGCAGATGCTATGGATCTCTCATCAACTCCCCCAGATACTTGTCACACTGTGAGCCGACTGGTCTCACTGAATTCCGTCTTTCACACAAGGATTTCCAATTTCCACTCTCAAAGAACTCGCCATGGAATTTTCTCCCAAGCTACACTTTCCCTTGGACGTCATCAACAAGGATCCACCTCTAGGGTTTTAACCTTTCCCCCTGATGTTCCTCTCCCCTGGATCGACCTCACCTTCCACACACCGCCTCAGATACTCAGCTATGCCAACAGAACACCACTGCTTCACAGGCCCGTAGTAAGGTGTCATCAACTTTTGGCTGTCTCCTCAGATCTTCTGGCTTCTTGCATGTCCACTTTGCCTTGTTTCTGCTCCCCACAGCTTTCTCTTTTTAATTTGGAGCCTTTTTCTCTGCTCCTTACTTTAACTTCACTGAACGTGACCCTGTTCAGACTCCTGTTCCTTTCCCTTGCCTTCACTGTCTTCCTGGGGCTTTTGCCCCACTCCCTGGT
The DNA here is from genome assembly GCF_964194155.1 of Cetorhinus maximus. Classification (NCBI taxonomy): domain Eukaryota; kingdom Metazoa; phylum Chordata; class Chondrichthyes; order Lamniformes; family Cetorhinidae; genus Cetorhinus; species Cetorhinus maximus. The sequence continues at coordinate 63,381,823 of NC_135882.1, forward strand.
TTCAGAAACATTCTTCTGTTCTTCTGCAAAATCTGCTGTCTGCAGTTCCCATCCTGCCTCCTCTGTGCGTCACTGGAGAATGGCGTTTCTTTTCTGGGTCACGTGAACTTTTTACACTCTTTCGCTTTTGCTTTTGTTGTTTCTTCTGCGCAGGTGCAAGGCTCCCTTTAAATAAAAGAAAGGAAAAGAACAAACTGTACATGTGCACAGGGCCATTTACTGAAAGGAAGAGGTGGATCCCGACCAACTGCGCATGTGTGGCCATTCTTTGGCCGGCACATGCGCGGGACCCAAAGATCGTTAAAAAGGAACGATCTGCAATTGTGCCTCCATTCCAGTGCCGGCTGTTATGATATGTCAGGTTGTAATTGCCGCACTGACCAAATCCCAAAGGGAAACTTGGCCAAGCTATCACAATGATTTGTATTTGTATTTTGTTATGAGAAGGTATGTGCATTGAAGTAAGAAGTACAGATTCCACTACCGTTTTTGTAGATTTTAATTATTAAATTAAAACATTTAACAAAGGAAAAGAAAACCTAAACACACAAGATTACAGTTACATAGTTAAATTTAGTCTTATAAGATCCCCCAAAAGATTTCAACTTATCTAGACTCACAAATAAACACCCTTTTAAGGCAACAGTCCCAATAGATTCTTAATCTATAAAGCATCCAGTAATATTACCACAAGGCATCCACAGTTGCTATAAAGGAGGTATTTTACAAGCTTCCCTCTCTCTCTCACTTGACAATGGAAATCCAAGGCTCGTAACAAAACCTTGTTTTTCTGGAACAACCAGACACTTCTCCGGGGTGGCTAGAAGCTGTTTCTTCACAGGATTGTGTTCGCAAAGCACCCTCTTCCAGGTTACATGGCCACACACCCCTCATTCAATCCTCCCTTAAATATATTTTCTCCCCTTTTATCTTTAAACCCATTATTCTCACACTCCTTTGAAACTCAAGCCCTTCCAAATATAAGATCGTTCATGTTTTCATTTTGTCTTTCCCTTTTCGGTCAATAAAAATATGATATCCCCACTACTTGTTTACCTATGAACTCCTGTAAGATGCAAATATTTTCCTTGTCACCTTCTAATTCCCCTTTGAAATTCAAACAACCTCTCAATTTATCTACAAATGCAAATGTTAGCTCTAACCTATTTACTTATAGCCCATCTTAGCTCATCCATCTCCACTTTAAAATGCCTGCTTTTACACTTAACCCCTTTGATGATTAAAACTTTGCAGCCTGGCTATCTTCAGTTTTATTAAATTAGTCACACACGCACACAACCTACACACAGCCCCACAAGCCTATTAGGGAAAAATTATATTTTCTTTACACAGCGCATGTGCAGAAATTGCTGAGGCCTACTGGGATTTGTAGTTCCCAGTCTCCGAGGGCCTGAACTTTGTTTTTGAAAAGGTAAGTTCTCGTTTATTCCTTTTCTTGGGCTTGCCATGAACTGAGCCACAACTGACACCTGATGAGCAAAATAAACCTCCATAAAGCAGCACAAAGAAGACAAATAGGAGCTCCAAGGAATTTAAATGTATACAATAACAGTGCTTCAGATTAGCGCCAGCAGCCTGGGTTCTAGTCCAGTACCAGCTAAGAGAGACCTGGGACCTGCCTCCTCGCCCTGCCCCTGAGAGTGGAAGGTAATGGCAAACCACAACTGAGAAAAACTGCCAAGAAAAACGGTTCAGGATGAAGCATCAACAATGAGCAAGGACCTGCCTTTAGGCAGAACACATAGGAAGGAAGGAATAACAGTGCACCAGGGACCTGGGCAAATAGAGATGCTGAGCAGCTGGGGGCATGCATGCGTGAGCTCGTACGTGTGTGTATATATTATCTGGATATATCTACATACCATATATGTTTGTGTGAATAGAATAAATTTAATTCCTTAAAAAAAAACTTAAAACACATATAGAAGTAAGTATTGATGCATATGAGTAATTGTTCCTAGATAACACAGCTCCTTTGGTTTCATTCCTTTATTTCAACCTGGGTAAATCTTGGTCTTCAGTTTTTTCAGTTGCCTTTGGTTAAATTGCAGCTGTGCTTGGGTGCAGGTAGCTCCCAGGCCTATGTACAAAACTCTTTACAACAACAGGGAGGAGATGTGCAAACGTAACCTGGGGGCAATTCTTTCCTTCCACGTAATGATGTGAATGGATTGCAGAGTGAAGTGAGGGATGGACCATCAATGTTCCAGTGTGTTGGAGTTCCTTGAAACCATTCCACTGTGCTGATCTAGTTTAATTATAAGCATCCTTAACGTTTATTTTATTACTCCACGGCCTTAGCGTTTCTTCCAGCCCTTTGCATCACAAAAAAACAAGGAAAGTCTTATTATGGCAATGCTCTATTCATTCTTAAATTACCTTGAATTTGTCATATTTTGAAAGTTGTTGATTGAATTTTCACCAATAATTCAATGAGATTCTCTCAATATTCTTTTTCAAAAGTGCAGTAGTCATGCTGTGAGCTTCTCTGTCAGTGGATTCCTGGAGACTTTTGGCTTAGTTTCATCATTTGATCTTGTTCTGAAGTTTAACAAAACCTTGAGCAGTTTAATTTTACCAAACCATGATATTCTAAATTATTCTTTTATCTATCTTGGTATCAGTGAAGTTTGAATTGTTACTTCGTTCTTTTACTAACTTTTTTTCGGAATTTTATTGTCAAACTTATTGATCTGTTATAAGGTTCCAATGTACAAAGTTGATAAAAGCAGCTTGTGGGAACTGTCCAGTTGTTCTTTTTGTAAAGATTGAATTATTACTTCATTAACCAGAAATTTACTTCCATGGTTAAGTCTTGCATTCAGTGTGCATCTAGCTTGTGTCTGTTAGATCTTAGGCACCGTTATAGCTGACGAATTCAGGGGTTATGTTTATGAAAGGCAAACTTTAGCTCCCCAAGAAAGATAAGGGGTTGGCATGGGTAAGATGTAAAAGTTTTTTAAATCTCAGACTCGAACCCAGTTTAACTCCAATCTGCCTATTTCCGGCTTTAATGGAAGTGGGTTGGGGGTGTCTGGGTGGGAGACCAATCCACGCTCAGGAGATGGGTTAATAAATAACTTGTTTTAAGGAGGCCACTTGCCTCCATTTTACCGAGTTTTTCAAAACATTTATTTTAATCATTTCGGCAAGGTTTCCCAGGCCCCTGGTAATGAGGCTGGGAAAAGGAGGAGAGATAACTGGATTTATAAGACATACATTTACAGCACTACTTGTGGGTCAGGAGGAGCAGAAAGAGTGTTTCACCAGACCCAACAAGTTTACCTGCTTGCCACCCAACATTTGTTGCTCCCACACCTCCCCAGTAATCACTGACCACCCCACCTCCATGATCAGACTCCAGCTGAACCATACCCCAATTCTATAACTTTTCTCCTAACTCCAAGCTTTCCTCTGACTACATTGCCCCTGAGCACAATCTGCCTCCTCCTCCTCTGTTGCCCAGCTGTGGTCCTGTGCCACAGGTTTTCCTGCCTGGTAGGCAGACCCGCTGTCAATCAGGCTGACTGTCAGGTGAGAAACCTGGAAAAATTAAAATACTCCCTGCAGTTAGTTCCAGCAGGATGCCCAGAAAACCCTTCCTTACAGATTTGCCATCTAAAACTCCTCCCCGAAGAATCAGAACACATCAGTGAAGAAGTGGGAACAAAAACAAGAATTTGTAAAATACTATTCAGAAATGGACAATTGTAAAACAGTCCAATTGTAAAACAGACACTCAGAGCAGTAGCAAAAGGGCAAAACCAAATTAATCAATTCAAAATAGCTCTTAAAAATCCTTTCAACTAATGTTTTGTTTAAGTGGTCTGGACAAAACTCCCAAAATATCATTGTCACTCTGCTATTTGTGTACTCTAGCTTGCCACAGCATACAATTACTATTGCCTCCTTACTGAATGTAAATCACACATCACATTTCAAATTTTATTGGGCATATAATGTATGAAGAGTTCTTTTAATGACTGAGAAAAGCTGGGCATTTCACAGAATTTACCAGTACTTGCTGATTATAAGCATTCCCACTTCCTTTCAAGAATGTGAAAACCCTGAAAGGAATTTAAACTGTTTCAATAGCCTTGTTGCTCTTTGGCCCATTCAAACCATTAGCAGTTAAATTTGTTACATAATTTTAAAAATTACATAGTTCCTATAAATCACTGAATGCTTTTCAGAAATCTTTGCACCAACTTGATATCTCCAGGCCTGCCTTTCTTTCTGGGTCCTTTATTCTGCTACGTTTGCAGAATTACCTGACTTCACAGGTGGTGGATTGTGTTTAATAAATCTGCTGAGCTCTTTAAAGCCCATGAGATTAGAGTAAAGTGACAGTGTGGATACAAAATTGACTAAGGGTCAGAAAACAGAATAGCGATTGTTTTTTCCGACTGGAGAGAAGTATACAGCAGCCTCCCTCAGGGGTCTGTATGAAGATCACTGCTGGTTTTGGTATATATTAATGACCTAAACATTGGTATATGGGATATAATTTCAAAATTTGCAGGTGACACAAAATTTGGAAATGTAGTAAACCAGCAGTTCTATAACTTTCTTTGGATAATGTACTCCTTTTCAAATAGATTAGTAATCAGGGCTCCTCCCCCGTATAAATGATCATATATACTGAACCCTCTGGAGGAGCACTCTATCACTGACAGCAACTTCTGGATCTCCATGTTTAACTATGCATGTGCAGACTCCCAAAGTTACTTTCAGTTCTAGTGGAGTAATGATGGCAAACAATGACAATTTTACCTTCATTACTAATGAAAAATCCAGGCTGCTATCCATAGGGCAGAATTTTCTGCCTGTCGGGCGGGTGGGCCTGACTCAATCTCTGGCGGGTGCGGAGCAGATCCCTGTCAGTGAAGTGGGCCGCGCCACCATTTTACGTGGGTGGGCCAATTAAGGCCCGCCCAGTGTGACGTCCGGCGGGAAGCGCTATGCGCTCCTTGTGCGGGCAGGGGGATTCCCCAAAAGCGAGAGTGTGCTCTTTCATGCATGCGCACGAAAGAGCGCACATCTCCCTGAGGCTAAGTGCAGCCTCAAGGAGATCACTTGGACTTTGCAAAATATTAAAAATAGAAAAAAAAACCCTTACATGTCCCCCTCATGTGACAATGTCACATGAGTTGGGACATGTTCATAATTTACAGAATAACTTTATTAAAATTTTTAAAACCCTGCATGAAACCTCATCCCGCCGGTGGATGAGGTTTCATGTTTTCTCTATTTGCTGCCGGGGCTCCTGGCCTGCCTGCCAACCTTAAGGTTGGACGGGCAGGTCCTTTAATTGTTTAAATGATCCTGTCAATGGCCCAAATTGGCCATTGACAGGTTGGCGGGCCCGCAGCTGATTTTGCTGTGCCCCCGCCTTCCTGAAAATTTAAATGGGGCGCGGTGACATCGGGGGTTCCGCCTGACATCATCCCACGTCATTTTACGCGTCGGAGAGCAGGCCCCACCCCCTGCTCGCCGACGGCAAAATTCTGCCCATAATGTGAAAGTTCTGGATGTGCAGAGGGTTTTAATAATGTTGTTAATAAAACAAGTGTTTACTTACAGCTATTTGCTTACAGATTACTTAGAAATAAAGCAATCTTTGTGCCACTTTGAGCAGACTCCTCCGAGGGGAGACTGCCAGCTAAACACGTGGCAGCTGCATTCTGCTCCCCCTCTCGGCTCACACTGTGCCTGCCTCTGGCTGACTACGTCACCCCCCCATAAGGCCAGCCCTGCCTGGTAAGCACTTTAATATTATTCCATTGATCCCCTGAAAAGTCTCTGCAGATCCCAGTTTGAGGAGCAGTTCAGTAACCAATGTGGAGGACAGTAATAGACTTCAGGAGGATATAGACTGGTGAAATGGGCAGACACATGGTAGATGAAATTTAATGAAGAGAAGTGATACATTTTGGCAGGAAGAAAGAGACGCAATATAAACCAAATGGTACAATTTTAAAGGGTGTGCAGGATCAGAGAGGTCAGGGAATGTATGTGCAAAAATATTTTAAAGTGTTAGGACAAGTTGAGAAGGCTACTGAAAAAACATAGGGAATCTTAGGTATGTTACTATAGGTATAAAGCAAGGAAGTTACACTAAATTTTTTATAAAATGCTGGTTTGGAGTACCTCAGTTGGAGTACCGTGTTCCATTCTGACAGCCACGCTTTAGGAAGGATGTTAAGGCCTTAGGGAGGGTATAGTAGGAATTTACTAGAATTGTATCAGGATGCTTATGAACAGGGGTCAGGTAGAAAACACAATTGAGAACCAAGCAGAATAGAGAAGGTTCAGAGGGGAGGTGAAAAACAAATAAGAGAAGCATAGAGGGATAATGAGAAAAGACTGGCAGCCAACATAAAGGGGACTCCCAAAGTCTTCTATCGGTACACAAATAGTAAGACGGTGGTAAAAGGAGGAGTAGCGCCGATTAGGGACCAAAAAGGGAATTTACATATGGAGGCAGGGGGCATGGCTGAGGTGTTAAATTAATAAAAGCAAAATATTGCAGATGCTGGAAATCTGAAATAAAAACAGAAAATGCTGGAAAAACTCAGCAAGCCTGACAGCATCTGTGGAAAGAGAAACAGAGTTAACGTTTCGAGTCTGTATGACCTTTCTTCAGAGCATGTTAAATGAATGCTTTGCATCTGTTTATACCAAGGAAGCAGATTCTACTGAGGTCACGGTGACAGAGGAGGAAACTCTGTCACTGGAAGGGTTCAAAATTGATAAGGAGGAAGTGTTGGATAAACTGTCGGTACTTAAAGTTGACAAGGCACCATGGCCGGATTAGATGCGTCCAAGGATTTTGAAGGAAGTAAGAGTGGAAATTGCAGGGGCACCGGCCATAACCTTTCAGTCATCCCTAGACTCCGAGGGAGGTGCAGAGGACTGGAGAATTGCAAACATGACGCCCTTGTTCAGAAAAGGTTGTAAGGATAAGCCCAACAATTACAGATCAGTCAGTTTAACTTCAGTGATGGGGAAATTTCTAGAGACAACTATTCGGGATAGAATTAGTAGTCACATGGAAAAATATGGGTTGATTAGGAAGAGCCAGCATGGATTTCTAAAGGGGAAATCATGTTTAACTAACTTTCTTGAGTTTTTTGAAGAAGTAACAGAAAGGATAGATGAGGGTAATGCCGTTGATGTGGTGTACATGGACTTTCAAAAGGCATTTGATACAGTGCCACACAACAGACATGTGAGAAAGGTTATAGCTCATGGAGTAAAAGGGACAGTAGAAACATGGATACAAAATTGGCTGACTAATAGGAAACAGAGGATAATGTCAGTGGATATTTTTTGGGCAGGAGGAAGGTTTGTAGTGGAGTTCCCCAGGGGTCAGTATTGGGAACCTTGCTTTTCCTGATATGTATTCATGATCTAGATATTGGTGTGCAGGGGACATTTCAAAATTTGCGGATGCTACAAAACTTGGAAGCATTGTAAACTGCGAAGAGGACAGTGTAGAACATCAAAAGAACATAGACAAGTTGGTGGAGTGGGCAGATGAAGTTCAATGCAGAGAAGTGTGAGATGATGAACTGTGGTAGGAAGAACATAAAGAGGCAATATAAAATTCTTAAGGGTGAGCAGGAGCCGAGGCATCTGGCTGTGTATGTGCATAGATCATTGAAGGTGGCAGGACAGGTGGAGAGAGCAGTTAATAAAGCATACAGTATCCTGGGCTTTATTAATAGGGGCATAGAGTACAAGAGCAGGGAGATTATGATGACCCTAACCCTAACCCACAGTATCCTGGGCTTTATTAATAGGGGCATAGAGTACAAGAGCAGGGAGACTATGATGAGCTTATATAAAACACTAGTTAGGCCTCAGCTGGAGTATTGTGTACAGTTCTGGGCGCCACACAATAGGAAGGATGCGAATGCATTAGAGAGAGTGCAGAAGAGGTTTACAAGAATGGTTCCAGGGTTGAGAAACTTCAGCTACGAAGATAGATTGGAGACGTTGGAATTGTTCTCCTTGGAGAGGAGAAGGCTAAGGGGAGATTTGATAGAGGTGTTCAAAATCATGAGGAGGATGGATAGGGTAGATGGGGAGAAAATGTTCCTTAGCGTAAAAGGATCAAGAAAGTGAGGGCACAGATTTAAAGCGATTTGCAAAAGAGGCAAATGTGATGTGAGAAAAAACTTTTTCACCCAGCGAGTGGTTCGGATCTGGATTGCACTACCTGGAAGTGTAGTGGAGGTTGGTTCAATTGAGGCATTCAAGAGGGCATTAGATGATTATTTAAATAGAAACAATGTGCAGGGTTACGGGGAAAAGGCAGGAGAATGGCACTAAGTCATAATGGTCATTTGGAGAGCCGGTACAGACACAATGGGTCGAATGGCCTCCTGCATCGTAACAATTTTGTGATCCTGTGATAAAGGATTTCAGTTATATGGAGAACACAAGAATTAGCATCAGGAGGAGGCCATTCAGCCCTTTGAGCCTGCTCTGCCATTCACTAAGATCATGGCCTTGATTTCACTTTCCTGTCTGCCCCTCATAACTCCTGACTCCCTTGCCAATCAAAAATATATCTAACTCAGCCTTGAATATATTCAATGACCCAGTCTCCACTACTCTCTGAGGCAGAGAATTCCACAGATTAACGATCCTCTAGAGCAAAAGATTCTCCTCATCTTAGTCTTCAATGGGAAAACTCCAAACTTTTACACTGTGTCCCCTAGTTCTGGACTCTCCCATATGGTGAAACATCCCCTCAGCATCCACCTTGTCAAGCCTCCTCGGGATCTTCTATGTTTCAATAAGATCTGTTTTCATTCTTCTAAACTCTAATAGGTATGGGCCTAACCTGTTCCGCCTTTTTTCATAAACTAACCCCTTCATCCCCAGAATCAGTCCAGTGAACCTTGTCTGAACTGCTTTTAATACAATTATGCCCATTCTTAAGTAAGGAGACCAAAACTGTACACAGTACTCCAGATGCAGTCTCACGAAGGCCCTGTACAGATATAGCAACATTCCCCTACTTTTATACTAGATTCCCTTTGCAATAAACACCAACATTCCATTTGCCTTCCTAAACTAACTTTTTGTGATTCAAAAGCTGGAGAAGCTGAGTTTGTTCTTTTTAGAGCAGGGAAGGGAGGGAAAGATTTAATAGTGATGACCAACATCCTGAATGGCTGAGATGGAGTTGTTTCCAATGACCAGCGGACTCAGATTTAAGGTGGTTGGTGAAGATCCTCAAGGCGACATCGCAAAACATCTTTAGTGCAGTGAGTTTTGATGACCTGAAATGCACTGCCTGATTGTGTGGTGGATGCAGCTTCAGTAGTAACATTCAAATGGGAATTGGATAACCACTGAAAGGAAACAATTTACAGAGCTATGGGAAAAGAGCAGGAAAATGAGAATAATGGGATAGCTCTACGATGAACTGGCACTGGCCTGATAGGCTAAGTGGCCACATTCTGTACTGCAGGATACTATGATAATGGAGTTGGTGGCAGGGGAACTTGGCAGTTTTAATATACCTACAATTTAGAAAAGCTTTTGACAAAGTTTCACATATGAAGTTCTTCGTAGGTAGAAGGACATAGAATAAGAATAATTTTGAACTGTGTAACTAACTGGTTGAAACAGAGGACGCACAGAATAGTTATTAAGAAAGCAGCACCAGTATGAAAATAAATGACCAGCAGGGTACTGCAGGAATCAATTTTGAGTCCATTGTTTTTAATGATTTTTAATAAATTGGAGCAGGGCAAGGAACAGAGCTCAGCAAAGTTTATAGAGCACAGAATATAGGTGTCATTTATAAAGGAATTTGAATACATTGGGCAATTTTGCCAAAAAGTCAAAGACGTTATTTAATATAGAGAAATGTGGAGTCATAAAGTTGGGAAAGGAAACAAACAGTGGAAGAACAAAATAAATGGAAGTGGTCTTCAAGAAATCTGGGGTTTCATTGAAAATACCTGTAAACTATCTGCATAATGTGCAACAGTGGTCAGCAAGGCAAATAGGATCCTTATATAGTTTGAGGGATAGAGTACAGGTCTTAAGATAATAGTTGATTTGTACAAAGCATTGCTTCTTGAGTATTATGTACACTTCCGTAAATGTTGATTTTCAGAGGCACTTGGGTGTACACGTACAAGGAACACGGAGTTAGCATGCATGCACCACAAGCAGTTTAGAATTCAAATGTCATATTGACCTTTATTGCAAGGTGATTGGAGTACAAGAATAAAGAAGCCTTGCTACAATTGTACAGGGCTTTGGTGAGACTGTAGTTGGAGTGTTGAATGTAGCTTTGGCCTCCATATTTAGGGAAGGGTATATTTGCATTGGAAGGGTTCACTAGATTGGTTCCTGGGATGAAACGGTTGTCCTATAATGAGAGGCTGAGTAAATTGGGCCTAAACTTTCTGGACTTTAGCAGAATGAGGGTTGATCTCATTGAAACATAAGATTTTGAAGGGGCTTGAGAGGCTGTTTCCCCTGGCTGGGGAATCTAGAACACTGGGGCACAGTCTCAGGACATGGGGCCGATCATTTAGAACTGAGATGAGGAGAAATTTCTTCACTTAAAAGGTTGTGAATCTATGGGATTCTGTACCCCAGAGTGTTTTAGATGCTCTATCATTGAATATGATAAAGGCTGAGATAGATTTTTGAATTCTCAGGGAATCAAGTGAAATGGGAGCAGGTGGGAAAATGGATTTAAGGCCAGTGATCAGCCATGATTGTATTGAATGATGGAGCATGGTTGGTGGAATGTATGGTTTACGTTTGTTCCCATTTCTTATGTTCTTAGCATCACAATGTAGACAAGGACTTGTTCTGTCCTGAAGCTGCATCACATTTCTAGCTTGGGGATGCCATTGGCTAATTCAAAGATCAGCTTATTCACCTTTTGATTGCAATTCCTCCGCTAAGGATCCCGCTGTCCTCCTCCAGGTGCAGATCCACCCAAAAGTATTGACACTCCTGGAGGTGGCCAAGTTCATAAACAGCCTCCCAACACTGGCATTGAGCAGTCATAAGGATTATTGTCATAGTGGTAGCAGGTTTTAACCTGGTCTGACATGTGCTTTTGTGTAACTAAACATTGAAATTGGAATCACAAAACAGTAGTCGAAGTACAGGACTCAAGACCTAAAGACTCATTGACAACATACCCCTCTCTTATGTTTAGCAATGAGAGGCAGTTTTGTTGGCATCCTTCCAACGACGAGAGATGATGAGAATGAAGTAAACAGTCCATTTAGGTAGGATGTCTTCGTTTGATGCACATTGGCTGATGGTTGTGAAGGCCAATCTTAAAGGGGCAGGTTCTGCCATAAGCGTTGCACATGAAGCTGCCAAGTGACCTTACAGGATGTTGTTTTCGGAATTGAAACCTGTCACCGAGCTGCTGTAGTCACTAGCCATTGTGCTAGTGCATGCCAATCCACAGAAGGCGTCACCCTTTCTCTCTTTCACCAGTTAGTGACTCTCAGGGAAAAATTTTCTCCCCGTCGGGGGGGTTGTCCGGGGGCGGGCGTGAACCCGATCAAGGCCACACGTGGGCGGGCCAATTAAGGCTGAGCGTTCCCTGTGCGGGCGGGTTGGGGGGGATTCCCTGAGTCCGGTCCTGCGCTGTTTTGCGCACGCGCGCAAAAGAGCGCAGGAATCTCCCTGAGGCACCTCCCTGCCTCAGGGAGACCAATTTAACATTTAAAACCTGAAATAAAGCATTTAAAAACTTTTAAAACATGTCCCCTCATGCGACACTGTCACATGAGCTGGGGCACATCAAAGAATTATTTTAAAATTTTTTATTGAATTTTAAAACCCTTCATGAAACCTCATCCTGCTCATGGATGAGGCTTCATGAAAAATGTGAAGGCCGCCTGGGCTCTTCGCCTGCTCTCCAACCATAAGGTTGGACGGACAGCTCATTTAATTGCTTTAATTAGTTTTTAACAGGCCTCAATAGGCCTTTGACAGTTCGGCGGGTGCGCAAGCGACTTGGCTGCGCGCCCTCTGAATGGAAATCTAAATGAAGCGCAGTGACATTGGGACACCTGCCCAATGTCACCACGCGTCATTTTACCTGCCGGCGAGCGGGCCCCGCCCCCGCTCGCCGACTGGAGAATTCAGCCCCCAGGTGTGATAGTCAATGTTTCGGGCCTTTATGTCACGTTTGCAAGCATCCTTGAAGCAGAGCCTTGGGCGCCCCACTGGTCATTTGGCTCCGGCTTCTTCACCATACGAAAGATCCTTGGGTATGTGACCATCTTCTATCCTGCAGACATGCCTGATCCACCGAAGCTGCTGTTTGATTAAATGAGAGCGGTAAAGCTGACCTAATTAGATGGAATAGAAAATGCAGCTTTTGTAGATGTGCTTTCATTGCCCATGTAGCATTTTTAATTGTCAACCTTTTATTTATTCTGTCTAAGGCAAAAGTATTTTCAGGTCAATTTTGCACCACCTCAGTTAGTAAAATTTTGCAAATTAATTGATGCATTTAATAATAGTCATAAGCATGGATAAAGAATACCATCAGTAATGAAACAAAAAAGATTTCTGCACTTAATGTCATTTGCTGCAACCCATACCATTAATACATCAAGAGTTCAGGTATTATTTGCAATTGTGCATCCAATTAGAATATTAACCGCAATTAAACATTAAAATCAAGATACAGTTCAAGTCACTTTTCATATGCAACTGAATTTTCTCTATCACACACATATAATGGCACAAGCATTGGTTATACCAGCGTAAAATGCTCTGGTGTAGTCTGGTTAAAATTAAATTTAAAGTTTCATTTTATCGACCTCTTACTAAGTACTGATAGTAAGAAGTGATTGAAAGGTATAGGGAAAGGGATAAATAAGTTGGTTCCCATTAAAGGTGTTGTGTGCTTTGAATATTCCACCATTCAATTTTCCCTTTCCTTGCATATGGTAAACACACTTGGATTGGATAAATATGAGTACATTACTGCAAAAGATCAAACGAAATAAAGGAACTTACAATTCCTCTCTCCTTTATATACATCTTTTATTAAGAGTATAGCCTGAGGACCTTGTTCCGATCTCTATCACTGCCATTCTGTAACTGTTTTCAGGGCATTAATTGTACCAATCTCCTTGTGAAGAAGTGTACAGCCTCTGTGAGTATGACCTTGCCTATTATGGAGTTTTAGAACAAACTCCTGTTCAACTATATAGAAAGGAGAACAGCTAAAGTAAATGTTGGTCCCTTAGAGGCAGAGAAACAAAAAATATCATGGGGAATGAGGAAATGGCAGCAACTTGAAAAATATTTTGCCTGTCTTCAGAATAGAAGACACAAATTACATACTAGAAATAGATGCTAACCAAGGGACTAATAAGAGTGAGGAACTTAAGGTAATTGCAGGAATTCAGCAAGGCTCCTTAGACAGCAACTTCCAAACCCACGACCACTACCACCTAGATAGATGGGATCAGCACCACCTGGAAGTTCCCCTCCAAGTCACTCACCATCCTGACTTGGAAATATATCGCCATTCCTTCACTGTCGCTGGGTCAAAATCCTGGAACTCCCTTCCTAACAGCACTGTGGGTGTATCTACACCACATGGACTGGAGCGGTTCAAGGCGGCAGCTCACCATCATCTTCTCAAGGGCAATTAGGGATGGGCAATAAATACTGGCCCAGCTAGCGAAGCCCACATCCCATGAATGAATAATAAAAAAAATTAATATCAGCAGAGATAAAGTATTGGAGAAACTTAAGGGAATAAGATCCAACAAATCCCCAGGACCTGGTGGCCTATGTCCTCAGGTTCTAAAAGAGGTAGCTTCAGAGTTAGTGAATGCGCTGGTTATGATTTTCCAAAATTCCCTGTGTAAGGGCGTGAGAATCCATTGCGGGGTCTCACTTAGGTTTGGAGCTGTACTCTGGACGAACAAGAACGAGTGACTCAATCCCAAGCAATGTATGAAAACAACAATTTTTATTGGACAACTAATAAACAATTATTAATGATTAAAAGAAAATGAAAGAAAGATAACTTTATTAAAAAGAAAGAAGAAAAAGAACGCTTTGCATATATATGTATATTTATATTAAAAAAAAGTGTTATGATCCCAGCTGATGTTACTACTGGACAAGTCAGATCCCAGGGTGGAACCCGGCTTAATAAATCCTAACTTATTTTTTGTTTAGAAACGTGGAAAGCAGCTACTGAACAGAGTCACAGGAATCAACTGATGAACTTTTAACAAAAGAATAAAACATTTATTAATCAAGTAAAGATTAACTATGTTACTATAGCCTTTCACCCACAACTATACCTTTACAGATATATACAGATTCTTAAGGATAACACAAATTACAAAAGCTATTTTATACTCTAATGTTCACAGTAAGTACACAGTCCATGTAAACCAATAGGCGACCTGTGGTCAGACACACTACACTCTGAAACCAAGTGACATATGCCAACCCAAACAGATGCAATGAATCTCTCTTCAACTGCTCCCAGGTGCTTGTCACATCGTGGGTCAACCAGACTCACTGAACTCCGTTTTTCACACAGGGGTTTCCAATCTCCAGTCTCAAAGAACTCGCTTTCGAATCTTCTTCCAAATGACGCTTTCTCTCGGACACCTCTCACCTAGAGGGTCCACCTCTCGGCTTTTCATCTCTCCTACCTATGTTCCTCTCCCCGGATCACAACATGCATTCAAGCTTTGCCTTCCACACACTCTCTCTCGGACACTTAGCCCTGCCAACAGAACATCACTGCTTCACATGCCCATAGTAAGGAGTCACTGACCTTTGGCTGTCTCCTCGGAGCTTCTAGCTTCTGGCAAGCTCACTTTGCCTTGATTCTGCTCCCTGCAGCTTTCTCTCTTTTTTGGAGCCTTTTCCTCTGCTCCTTACTTTGACTTCACCGAACAGGATCTGGTCCAGATTACCTGTCCCTGTTCCTTGAATTAGCTGTCGTCTTGGGACCTTTTCCTGTCCCCACTCCCTGGTTTTGGGACTTTTCTTCTGGGAAACCTGCTCTCTGCAGTTCCCGTCCTGTGTCCCCTGTGTCTCTTTGGAGAATGGTGTTTCTCTTCTGGGTCACCCGATCTTTTTTCACTCTTTCACTTTTACTTCTGCGCAGATGCAGGGCTCCCTTTAAATGTAAAAGAAAAAGAATGAACTGTGCATGTGTGCAGGGCCGTCTATCAGCCTGAAGACACGAACCTGACCAACTGCGCATGTGCAGCCATTCTCTGGCTAGCACGTGCGCAGAACCCAAAGATCATAAAAAAAAACAGTCTGCGCATTTACAGCCATTCCAGGGCTGTCGCATGCACAGAAACTGCTGAAGCCCATTGGGAACTATAGTTCCCAACACCGAGAGCTCGACCCTTGCTTTTTGAAAGGTAAGTTTTTTTTCTTCCTCTTTTCTCGGGCTCGCAACAAAAGGAAGAAAGACATCTTTACATACATACTATACATACTATATTACAAATATGTACTATATATATATGATATTACAAAGGTCAACCCCAAATTGGTCTGTTCATGACAGCTCCTCAAAATGGTGAAATTCCCCTCGTTTCATACATCACCAAGTCTCCAAATAACCTTACACGGGAGTGGAAGCTTCAGTCAGTCACTTTGTCGACGGTTCTCAGTCTCGAGGGGTTGACTAGTCCACTCCAACTGCAGCCCTGAATGTTGGATGCTATGCCCCTTTAAGTCCAACTTTTGGCTCCATTCTAGCCTTTCAAAGCTTCTATGCAAACTTTCTCAAAATGAGGGTCTGGTAAACATGAGTGCTTATCAAATTTTCCTCACAGGCACTGCAAGGCTTTGCAGACTTCGCAATATTCAAATTGTTTACGCACCTTTTAATGGTGCCTCCCATCTGTCATCATTCAGCTGTCTGTCCATCAATCAAACTCCATCTCCTGATTCCACACCATTGTTGACCACCCCACGTTTAAAGTTATTCATTGTCCTGGTTTGTAGTTTAAGGGTCATCGAATCCAGTAAGAAAAATGCCTTCTGCTAAACAAAGACAACTTTTATTTTAAGAAGTCTAACTTGAAAAGGGAAAACAATGATGTGGACGAAATACTAGCTGTGAATGGCTAGTATGAAAAACATGCCTACAGTTAATAATAACACAGGAACACTTAGTTTTAAATCAAGGTCTACCTAGTAACTTTAAATATTCAGTGCAAGCTTAAAATCAAGAGCAAAGCAAAATAAAATGCAAAAATACAAAATTACAAAAATTAGCGGCTGCAGGCCTCAGGCCTACACCTGGATTCCAGAACAGCCTATACTCCTCATTGAACCAGGGTTGGTCCCCTGGCTTGATGGTAATGGTAGATTGGAGAATATGCCAAGCCATCACATTACAGTTTGTGGTTGAATACAATTCTGCTACTGCTGATGCCCACAGTGCCTCTTGGATGTCCAATTTTGAGCTGGTAAATCTGTCCTGAATCTATCCCATTTAGAACGGTGATAGTGCCATACAACACGAAGATCCAAAGTGTGAAGACAGATCTTTGCCTCCACCAGGACTGCAGCGGTCTTTCCTACCAGTACAGTCATGGACAGATGCATCTGTGAAAGGTAGACTGGTGAATTGAAGTCATTTAAGCTTTTCTCTCATGTTAGTTCTCTCAACATCTGGTGCAAGCCCAATCTGGCAGCTTTGTCCTTTGTCAGGACTTAGCCACCTCTGTAAGTAGCGGAGCTGCCAAACCACTCTTGGTGATGGGCACTGACACCCAGAGAGCATTTTGTGCTCTTGCTATCCTCAGTGCTTCTTCCAAATAGTGTTCAGCATGGAGGAATATTGATTCATCAACTGAGAGGCAGTAATCAACAGGAGATTTCTTTGCCCATGTTTGATCTTATTCCACAAAACATGGGGCTCAGAGCCGCTCCCTCCTGATTTTACGGCACTGTGGCTCCACCTTTGGTGGGTCTGTCCTACCAGTGGGACGAGACATATCAAGGGATAGTGATGGAGGAGTTGGGATGTTGACTGAGGAATGATCCTCTGAGTATGACCATGTCAGGCTGTTGTTTGACTTGGTCTGTAACACAGTTCTCCCAATTTTGACACAAATCCCCAGATGTTTGTGTCTGAGTTGAGGACTCCCTTTGTCGCATCCGATGCCGAGGACACTGCTGGCTGGTCCGTCTATTATATTCTTATTTTTTACCGTGGTTTGAGACACCGGAGTGACTTGCTAGGCCATTTCAGCGGACAGTTGAGAGTTGATCACATTGCTGTGAATCTGGAGGCACACATCAGCCTGAAAGGGTAAGGACAGCAGATTTCCTTCCATAAAGGACACTTGTTAACCAGATGGGTTTTCATAACAGTCCAGTGGTTTCATAGTCACCATTACTGATATTAACTTTTAATTCCAGATTTTATTTAATTAATTGAATTAAGGCTCCCCAGCTGTCATGGTGAGATCTTAAGTCCAGCCCTCTGGAATACTTGTAGTAACAGAATCACTGTGCTGCCATACCCATTGGTCATAGAATATGCACTGCTCAATTTTTATTACCCTACATTTTACTTCATATAGCATAAAGTGGTACAAATAGGAGCCTTGCTTGTAGAATAAGACATGACACAAAACTCAGAGCGCAGCAGTAAATAATCTGGTAACCTTTGGATGTTGCCTAATTAACAAAGAAACCTTCCAGAATTCTAAGAGATTTCTGAAAGTGTGACTTCCAGTAATCTTTGGTTGAGAAATTGTGTTTTGTGTCAATGTGGCAACCCTGGAATGTGCACACCTGATGACGTTTGAGACAGAGTGACCAACTTTGGCAAAAAAACACAAGGGGCACTTCAGCATAGGGATGTGCTGAAGAGTGTGGTGGGTGTGGATGAGCGCTGTTGACACCCGAGACCGATCCTGCCACTGCTGGCTGAGACCCCAACGCCCGGACACCCTCTTGACAGCCTGGAGCCTAAACCGCCCTTCTGCCAAAGCCGAAAAACTCTCCAAGGAGAGTGCCAGCTAGTGCTCCTTCTGCTCCCTTGTGGCTGTGTAGGTTAGGGTATGCACAGTGCCACATGTACAAACAGGAAAGACTCAGCCAAAGAAGGAATTCAGGGCCCACGAAGGCCTGGCCCAAGTTGTGGGACAGAAAGTCAAATTATGGGACAGTCCTGGGCAATCTAGGATGGTTGATCACCCTGGTTTGAGGGTCGCTGCTTGGACCTCCCTTTAATAAAGCTCACGAGCTGTGGACAGTAGTGGGAGTGGGGTGGGTGGGTGGGTGGTGGGTGTGGAGGCGGTGGTGCTGCACATCATCTGTGGCTTTTGCAAAATCAGTCGGCTTGGACTCCGGTGGGGCCCAGAGATAGGCCCTGGAAGATAGGGGTAGACAAATGGTAATAGTACGAGTGTGGGTTGGCTGCGACCCACAGCCCCAGGTGGAACACTCCTGTTCTCCTGGCTCCACATTTAGAGAAGTTTTTCTTTAATTACTATTTTGTTGGTAGCCTTTGATGGCCTCTTTAAATGCATGCTCTGTCTAATTTCTGCCAGGGTTGGGAACTTGACCCTAAAACAGCTATCAGGCCACTGCTTTGCACACTAATGCCTGTTTCAGACTTGTGCCCTGGACACCTGGAAGTTGCCAGCTGCCATTTTGATCATTGACACATTTCCAGGGTCAAGAGGCGGGATTGGCTGTGGGATACTGCTGCCTGAAGGACATCCTCCAAACACTCAAGAATGTTCAGAAATCAGACGTGACTTGGACTAGTTTCTTTTCCATTGTTTGGAAATCACAAGACTTTTTCTGAAGTTTCTTCTGTCTGAGCATTAGTCAAAATTCAGCCTCAGTTTATTTCTGGACGCTGTGGCTCACACTTGCCAAGAATCCTGTAGATTAATGAGTTTAAGTATGACAGCCGCGTTGGTTCTTGAAATGTTAAAATATTATATCTTTAGACACAATGTACTAAAATAAGCCAAGAAATAGAAATAAATTTCTTTACAGTTAATTACATTTGCAAAGCTTCACCTTGCAGCATGTCGAATTGAGAATTGCTGTAAGCATCTGCTGACACTTAATCGCTCACTCTGTTTGAACAGTAAGTTTTTCTCAGTTATTTTAACAAGTTCGATCATGTTGCTCCTCGTGTCGGAATTAGTTAATCTGAAATAGTAACCTCACCTGTTTAAAAATAAAATCATTAAAATTGATTGCATCCTAATGTAATGACCTGGTTTTTGCAGTCAGTGGTGAAAGAATGCTGCTCACAGTTCATTGCGCGTACAGCTGTTCACAGACTTTTCTGGGCTCTTGAGAGTCAACTTATGGTTTTGAGAGAGAATTTCCAGGGTAATCAAAAGATTGAAGCATCTTCACTGAGACAGGCAGGGCCGGATTTTGCAGTCCCAAATTGGGAGCAAATGGAGGTGGGATGGCAAAAAATGGCCACCAAGTGACGCAGGCCATTTTCTACCTCCGCTTCTCCTGGCTGCCATTTTGCGAGGTGCAGGAAAGGGCTCTGGGCAGAAAGCAGGCCTGCCCCTATTGAAAGTCCCAAGGGCAGACCTTACAAGATGTTCTCTGGGGTGGGTGGGCTTCAGAAACCCTCCCCAACCCCGCTTAGTGTGAAGGAGCAGGGACAGCCGTGGAGGTAGGACAGAAAGCCAGGAAACTTCTTGAAAGGTAAGTTAGAAGATTTTAGGGGATTAAGGGTGGCGTTGGAGGTAAGTTAACATTGAGGGAGGTTGGTAAGGGAGGTGATAGAGGCAGAGGGATGACTCCATAGAAGGGCCAAATTTTGGACAGGCATCAATTTTGATTGGCCTTCTCAAAGGACCCAGGAGGCTCTTATCGGCATTTTTAAGTGCCAGCAATTGAGGCTGAGAACTGTTGTCGTCACGTGATCATCGGAACTCTTGAAAAGAATGGTGGCCGAGGCAGGCCTGCTGTTGTTTCTTGACTGGATGCAATCTGAGCTGGACACATTACTGTATAGTTTGACTTGTACTCTACAGTTTTGGCTAAGTAGATCAATGTTTGTTGGTTTTGTTGAGTGCTGCATCGTATTGGTTAAAGAGGTTTATAGGCTAATTTTCCCTTTTAGTGGTACAGTACATTGGCCTATTGTATGTCTCATCCGATTTCCTTTTCCAATTTCAGGGTGTAGAATGGATCACTACTGGCCACCAAAAGTGAAAGCCTGTTCTGTTAAATGTTGAGTATGCTAAGATGCTAAGGTCCCTTACAATTTTGTCCTTAGTTATTTCAGCATCATTCATCAAGTATGTATGTTGCTGAAGTTACCTTTCCACAAGCAGTATTTTACACTTTGCATTAAATTCAGTTTACTGTTGTTCACATATTTTGTTGAGCTCACTGTAATTTCGGGGCTGCTTCCTTTGATTTCATGATGTGTGCCATTTGCAAATGTAACCATTTGGATTGAGATACTATATGTCCTAATGCTGACCCCTGGGCCATCTCAATTAGTAACCCCCCCACAACCTTGCATCCTTCCCCATAACTATATGAACAATATGGGAACTAAATTGGATAGGCCCTGAAAAGGGCTGAGGAGATCACGATGAGTGGTTACCCCATGCTTTTCAATGTACTGTGGATTGTAGGCCAACTTCTTGCTTTGTATTTTAAAAAATTGAATGATGGTGCTTGCTACATGCAACAAACTGTTCTGTTCATTGGCTGCATCAGCAGGGCACCCATATCATTACTTGTTAGCATGGCTTCTAACTAGCCTTCAGATCTTAAAGGTGCATTGTCTCTGCTGGGGTTGCTGACATTTGGAATAGAGCTATGCAATAAAGAACAATGGCTGAGCATGTGAGAGAAAGAGCAGGCAGCAAGGTTTTCCATGCTGCACTCGAAGTCTTGGCACAGAAGGTGGAAAGGAGGAGAGATGTTCTGTACCCTGAGGGGTGCAGCGGGCCCATCAGACCTGTGATGTGAAGGCAGTGTGAACAGATAGTCATTGAGGTCAGTGCGAGGCGTTTAACCCTCAGGGCTGGATACAGTGCTGCAAGAAGTTTAACAGCCTGTCATGAATGGTCAAGGTCAGCGAATGCACCTTCAAATGCTATATTCTACCAATTACACCACTCCCCTCACCTACTACTCAATTCACCATACGCCCATCACAGATCTACCAACAATCTCCGTCAATCAGGACTCATACCTAACATTCATAACTCCACCTCACCCTCACACACTTAGCATTGTTGCAAGGTTCATATCCACATCTCACAGCTTGCACACACCATGTATTCAACCATGACAGTTACATCACCCAAACGTATTGCATAATGCTCAATGACACAATTCCCTCCTTTTACAGGACTAGATGGCACACAACCAGAGGTAACATGAACTAACTGGAGTGGGAAGACCCGTACCTGCACGTTCTAATGCCCCATGGAGGAGATGGTGCTGATGATTGTGGGAAGGGCCATTGCTGGGTCCATGACCAGCGGCGGGGCTGATGGTATCCTCATGCCTAACCCTCATTTTCGTGTTCCACTCTCCCCATATCACACAATTTCTTCTGATTTACCAGCTGCAGATGATTCAGTCGTTGGGAAAATGCTAGAATCCATTATAAAGGAAGAAATAGCATGACATTTAGAAAAGTTTACTGCAATCAGAGTCAACATGGTTTTGTGAAAGGGAAATCATGGTTGCCAAGTTCTTTGAGGATATAACAAGCAGAGTTGATAAAGGGGAACCGGTAGATGTAGCGTATTTGGATTTCCAGAAGGCATTGATATGGTGCCACAGAAAAGGTTATTACATAAGATAGGAGTTCACGGTATTGGGGATAATGTATGAGCATGGATTGGGGATTGGTTAACACACAGAAGACAGAGAGTTGGGATTAATGGGTCTTTTTCAGGTTGGAAAGGCGTAGTGGAGTGCTGCAAGGATCAGTCCTAGGGCCTCAATTATTTACTATCCATATTAATGACTTGGAGGAGGGGGCAGAGGGGACATATTTGCTAACAATATAAAAATAGGTGGGAGGGCATGTTGTGATGAGGACATAAGGAATTTGCGAGGGGATATAGACAGGTTGAGTGAGTGGGCAAAAACTTGGCAGATGGCTTTTAATGTACGAAAGTGTGAGGTCATGCACTTTAGTAGGAAAAATCAAAAGGCAGACTATTATTTAAATGGAGAGAGACTCCAAAAAAATGCAGCATAGAGGGATCTGGGTGTTCTTGCGCATGAAACACGAAACGTTAGCATGCAGGTGCAGCAAGTAGTTAAGGCAAATGGAATTTTGGCCTGTATTGCTAGGAGGTTAGAGTTTAAAAATAGGGAAATCTTGTTACAACTGTACAGGGTGTTGGTGAGGTCGCACCTGGAGTGCTGTCTACAATTTTGGTCCCCGTTTTTAGGAAAGGATATAGTGGCATTGGAGGCAGTTCAAAAGAGATTCACTAGGGTGATTCCTGGGATGAAGAGGTTGACTTATCAAGAACGGCTTAACAGGTTAGGCCTTTATTCATTAGTGTTTAGAAGAATGAGGGGTCATCTTATTGAAATGTACAAGATTCTGAGGGGGCTTGACAGGATAGATGTTGAGAAGAAGTTTCCATTAGTGGGGAATCTCGAACTATGGAAAAATATACAGAATAAGGGAACATTCATTTAAAACTGAGATGAGAAGGAATTTATTCTCTCAGAGGGTAGCGAATGTCTGGAATTCTCTACCCCAGAGAGTTGTGGATGCTAGATCACTGAAAGTATTTAAAAAGGATAGATTTTTGAAATATTGGGGAGTTGAGGGTTATGAGGAGGTGGCACGAAAGAGGGTTTGAGGCATGGGGCAGATCAGCCATGATCTTATTGCATGGCAGGGCAGGCTTGAGGGGTTGAACGGCCTACTCCTGCTCCTATTTCTTATGCTGTCACCACAACCCAAACCTTGCCCCTTTCTCCTTTTAGATTTTGAAGAACTGCAATCTTCCCAGGCAGTAGAGTAAGACTGAGAATACAGTGATGTAGACATACTGTTACTTGATTTAACACTAGCAGTCACTAGCTCAGGTATTCAGGCCGTGCAAATCTTAGAGGATAGCAAAGAGGTGAGATCTACACAGGTGAGGCACTGGAGTCAAGTGCACTGCAGCCATTGTCGGGACCAAGATAGCACAGATACCAGCTTACCAGAGGGTGATGTAACAGGTTAATTCTGCTGCAGAGATCTCAGATGAAGACTTTAATGGGCTGGGATACAGAAGCAGGCTGATGGCTGGACATAACAAAATGCTTGGTACATTCGGAAACCAACAGAAAGCCTGAGTTCAATGTCAGGGAGCATGACTGAGCCAAGCACCAGTTTGGCACAGGGCTTTGCACAGAGCTTGGAACCTATCCTTTCCAAACATAGAACTGCTGTCCCAACTCCATCAGCACATTTGTGGAACCAACTATGGTGCAGTGTCTGATGACTGATGTCTTAGCTTCTGTTGCAGCACAAGCAACCTTATCCAAAAGCCTTAGTAATGCAGTGGAAGCTTCGACTCCTGTCTTGAAAGTTCACCTTGCAGCATGCAAGCTCAGACTGCAGCCATTGTGATTGTGGGTACCAGCGTTCAGAGGAGCTTCCAGGGTGTGACGGCAGTCCAGAAACTGGTCTGCCAACAGATTAGTAAAATTGCTGAGAGAATTGGCAGTGGCTCCATGGAGCATGAACATGCTGCCCTCTCTCAGGGCGACAGCATTCAACTTCCCACTGCTGCCACCAGTGCCCTTGCTGTTGCTTGTCAGTCAACCAACCCAGAGTGCTGCCACCCATGCTGGGATGAGACAATCTGAAGCCAGGCACAGAGTTGCTCGAGATCACTCCTCTTCCAAAGGCTCCTCGATTGAAAGTCAGCTGCTTCCACCAGCCGTACTGCAGCCACTGGGGTAGCATTTTGTAGACGTACTAGGATAGGCAAAGGCATGGAACACAGGCATGAAGGGCATGCACAAGAATAACTCGTTTAAATTTGCAAGCAATATGAACTTAATAAATTTGATCAGGAATGTGTATTTTCTGTTGGCTTTTATTTTTGCATTGTGGCCAACAGGACGGTATGATGGTGAGTGACAGAGGAAAGGTAAGGAATGTAAGACTTTTGATGAGTGGGCAATGTACCCTGGGCAGAAAGGGGTTATCCAGGTTGCATCTTCCCTTCCTCTTCCTCTTCCTCCTCCTCTGCATCTCGCCTATTAAGTAGTGACAAAGGCTGTTCCCTCATGATAGCAAGGTTGTGAACCTGTAGCAGACCATCACAAATTCTGTACCTCGCTCAGCCAAGGTACTGCAGGACTTCTGCACAGCCATCCATAGAGCATAATCGTTGCTTCAGGACACTAATGGCCGCTTTACCAGATTTCTCTCACTGTATGTATACTATGCACATTTGCATGGGTTGTGATTTGGAGTCATGAGCCATGTTGTCAGCAGATCCTTGTTGCCCAGTGGCCACCCTTTGTTTTGGTGTAGTGGCTGAAATAAAGCTGGCACAGAGGACTGCTGAAAAATGAATTTATCATCAGGATACTAGGTATTAATCTTTATGATGCGCTGCCTGTGGTCACACATGGTCACTCGTACGTTGAGGAAGTGAAATCTATTTTGCTTCAGGTACACAGCATAGTTGACATGAGGTGCATGGAAAGCAATGTGCATGTTACACATGGCACCCTGCACCATTGTACAATTCTATAATCCTTGCAAACCTTGAGGTTGCTCCGCCTGCTTCTCTCTAGTGGGAAAAAATGAAATTAAGTTATCTCTCTTTGCAGAGGGAGTCTCCCTACACATTTCATTGAGATGAAGATCTGTGGGATCTTCCCAATACTCCAGTGATAGCCTGAAAGGAGCCAGGTACACGAACATTCATAGCCACAGTCACCTTCACTTCCACTGGCAATGTGGTCCTTGCGCAGCTCTGAGACTGGAGTAATGGCTGCAGTAGTTGGCAGATTTCAGCAACAGTCATCTGAGTGAAGTGCAGAGATTTCAAAAATTGGCTGTCGCTGTGTTCGGGTAGAAAAATTGATCATCTAATACTCTGGGAAGATATGGCCTAATGCTGAGAGCCCTATTCCCTCTTCTCCTCCTCCCTCTTCCAGCAACTTGTACTGCTCTGCATAACCTCTGTTCATTCTTCCAGTTATGCCTCATTCCAAGAGGAAAGCCTACTAATGCAGCCTCATATCTGCGAACAGCTGGTTTGTGCAGAAGCCTTGTAGGCAGCAAAAAACACCTCAGTACCTGCTTTATCATTCCCCTTCGACTATTTAAACTTGAAACAACAATGGAAAGCACCAAAAATATGTAAAAATTTAGCAACAGCCAGAAGAAATAAACTGGCAATTAACCTGTAAGTAGCTGATGATCCTTGGGTTTTCCTTTTTGGAAATGAATAATAAGCAACAAAACAGTAAAGTTCTGTCAACACAATCTTTCTCTCCTAAAGCAATGTAATAATAGAACATAACTGGATAATTCGCACACCTACAGAACTGCAGTTATGTTGAATAATTTGCCATCATGGGTGTGAATTTTTAGTGCAAAGTGGTAATAGTGGGATCAGCACTTGTTAATTCTGCTTTCTCACTGAACTACTGATCCCTTCCTACTATATTTCTGATGTTACCAATGCAAACTGAACAAAGGTAAAACAATGGGAAAAAGCAAAATTGGGGATATGAGTCAAAGGCTCTGGCAGCTTCATACTGATGTGTAATGAGCAGAAGCCCCTGGAAAATCACAGAGACTCGGGTTGCAATGGACCGTCGTCATTTCCAGCAGTTTTTGACTTGCCCCTTATAAAGTGGATGCCTTTGGGGAGCGAAGACAGGGCCAAGTACTTGGTATTATACCAAGAGTTAACCACTTCAGTGAACCAGGCAGGAGCCAGTGTATTCATGGAGGCAGATAGACACCAGTGAAGTGCTGTGTACCAGTCTCCAAGCGGGTGGATGTGGGTCCCATGGCCAGGAAAGTGACATGAACCTGTCAAGAAGAATAAATAACTTCATTTTTTTTTACAGGCCAACCTTCTTGCTCAGGGGTTCAGATGAAGGGGAGGGGGTACGGTTAGTTTGGGGGGTGGGGTCGTGGTCAGCCCCACATTGGCAGGTGAGTGCTGGCGATCACCTGTCCCATAGTAACTAGATGCTGCCTTATCAGTCGGAATCTAGACTGGGGGAGTGTGGTACTAATGAATTTTAGCCCCAATAAATGGAAGTGCCATTCTTGTTGATTGCTGTTCATTAAATGTGTTAGTGATGGTAAGATTGCCTCCGTAAAATAATTAGGATTTCGGTTGGGTTTTCAAAAGTATAGTAAAAGTAAAAATTAAATGTATTTTCCCTAATCTCTTTCAGATTCATTTTGATGGATGGAGTCACAATTACGATCTTTGGTTTGATGCAGATCACCATGATATTCACCCTGCTGGATGGTGTGCTAAGACAGGTCACCCACTGCAGCCGCCACTTAGTAAGGAAATTTTTTAAAACTTTCAGATTACATCTCACTTCATACTTAGAGTAACACAAATGTTTTGCATAATGCAAAAGATATAAATCATTTAGTTAAATAAATCTTGACCCTTTACTTAAGGAGATACAATACCACATCAAGTGATATAGTATTGCCATTCCCAAATTTCATGATTCAATCATTGGAGCTGACTACCCATTACTATCTGCCTTGGCATCCCAGCCAGCAAACAACGCCATGTGGAAAAGGCTCTAAAAATCAACCTCGCCAGCACCTTATTCTGATATTTTATCTGCATTCCCCCCGTGAGGACCCCCTGGGGTCCAAGATGTAGATGTCTCCAGCAAAGTATTATGAGCCTGTTGGGATGGAGGTGACTCTGTTCTCAAGGCTCTAAGTCCTGTGATGGAAGTGGGCCCCTTGAC
The DNA here is from genome assembly GCF_964194155.1 of Cetorhinus maximus. NCBI lineage: Eukaryota > Metazoa > Chordata > Chondrichthyes > Lamniformes > Cetorhinidae > Cetorhinus > Cetorhinus maximus. The sequence continues at coordinate 63,408,826 of NC_135882.1, forward strand.
ATCCTGGTTCTGTAAAAATGAAGATTTTTGCAGGAACTTCTGATCCTCATTCCTGCTGATGAGGAGAAGCATCCTCACTGATATGAACACCCCAGCTTGTCCACTTTGCCCAGGAGCAGGTTTTTGGTTGCTGGAGATCAGTGTGAGAATGGACCCCACGGAATCAGGATTATTATTAAATCCTTGAGGTTGACTCCACCAAATATCCTTCAGGTCCTTTGAAATTCTGCTCTGTATACTTTGCAATCCAATTTGCACCAACTTTGCCAGATGGCCTCTTGAGACCTGTAATCTATTATTCAATGCCTTCACATGGAATTTATTTTTGTGCTTAGATCACAAGGAAAGGGAGGAAATTTGTAGATCCTCCTACAGTTGCCGCTTTCTCTAGACTGCAAGTCTTGTAAATACCAAAGTCGATCCTTTCTGCCACTTTTTCCTCACGTTTTTCACGCTCCCCTTGGCATATCTGGCCCATGTGAGCTCACCCCAGTCACACCAACGTTATTTAAAATAGTTGACCACGGAGTTTTTGCTGAGGTTCGCCTGTTCTGCCACACTTGTGCTGCTGGACTGGAGGCTCTGGATTTTTGAGGCCTCAGCCACAATCATTAAGTCCTTAGTGTGGGCACATCAGTGTGCATCAATCAAACTATCCATCTCTGTCTGTCGTGACACCCAAAGTAGAAAAGAAATCAAAAAGCAACAAAGTTCCTATTAAACATCATGAGATATATTAGATGCACGGAATGGATTTCGGACCATAGCCTCAAAGTTCCAGTGTTGGCAAGTGCTCAGCTCTTTGCATTTTGTGATGCTATTAGAAGGCCCTGGTGTGATTATTGTTCAGCAGTTGATGTGTGTCATTATGCTTTGCTTTTACTTAACAAACTTGAAAAATGATTGAAAGGAAATTCTGATGTACTCAGTCCAAAAACCAGATTAATCCCCCAAAGAAAATTAAAGCTATTATCTTTATTTTTTAAAAAGCCCAGTGTTATCAGGCAACGATTTCAAGGCTATTGTTTAATATAGACAGTTATGAACCACCCAAACCTTATTCTTTTGGTTTCTTCAATTTCTTGAATTTCCAGGGGGATAATATCGCATGCTTTTGCATCAGCTTTTTCTGCCTTTCTTTTTCCTTTTCAGCTTCACAAGACCTTGTGGCAGCTCCGAGTCCGGGAGGATGTCCAACGCCTGGATGCAAAGGTGTTGGACACATCAAAGGTGCCCGATACACAGGTCATCATAGGTGAGTGATAAATGCCTTCAGCTTCAGACATGGGACTGCATTTTGAATGCTCCTTGATGTTTTCACAATTGTGTGCAGAGTAGAAATGTCCCTTCTTTTACACTGGATTAACATTGGCATGGCTGGAGATGAGGTACGGCTGTTTGCAGTTTCATTCAAATAAAACCCGCTTTCCCTTGCTATGTAAACAAAGGTGTTGAATGGAGTAGCACCCCAATTTGCAGATTTAAGCAGCCTCCTGTCGGAATTAGGTGGGGGCTGCTCAGCCATCCACAGGCCCACCTGAAAATTGTGTCTATGAGGCTGAGGTGTCTCTCCTCCTACACGCTCCTCCCCCACCAGCATGGGCACCTGGCAATTGAACGTCACCCTCAATCTCTCTTTTCCAGCATAATTCAACCGTTTTGGTTAAGGGTTGAGTTGTGAAAAGAACGGGGTTGGTGGGATGTTGAAGATCTGGGGCTATTAGGAACACTAGGTGGGGTGTTCTTGAACCTGGGTGCAGTGGAAGGAATGGAGCAGTTCCTTGTCCTGGCCCAACTGGGAATGGTGGTCTGCAAGCATGGAATCTCATGGCAATGCTCTGTTTCTGGTTGCAAGAGCAACTCACTCACCTGCGGAGATGGAGGAAAGAGCACCAGTGGTTGGGTGTAGCAAGCCAGGGTACAGGAAGAAGTTGAGAGGGGGGAAAGCTAGTATGCTGGAGATAAATAGAGGCAGGGCAGCAGAAGTGAGAGGTGGCAGGGAGAGCAGGCCAGGAGCAAGCAAAGGCATTATTAGGTAAAGGCAAAAGGTGATAGTAATTAGCTTCAATTTCAGGGGCTAGACTTTTAAAGCCCTTCGACTTGTGATGATGTGAAGAATGGTGCCATCGGCCTTGCAAATGCAAATCGATTACTGGGAGGACCCAAAGCTGGATTGAGGCATGTGGGAATAAGGTTTAGAAATAGCAAGTTTTTTAAAAAATTAATTCACAGGATGTAGGCTTCGCAGCTGGGCCAGCATTTATTGCCTATCCCTAGTTGTCCTTGAGAAGGTGGCAGTGAGCTGCCTCCTTGAACTGCTTCAGACCATGTGGTGTAGGTACACCCACAGTGCTGTTAGGAAGGAAGTTCCAGGATTTTGATCCTGCGACGGTGAAGGAACGGCAAGGTATTTCCAAGTCAGGAAGGTGAGTGACTTGGAGGGGACCTTCCAAGTGGTGGTGTTCCCATCGATCTGCTGCCCTTGTCCTTCTAGATGGTAGTGGTCATGGGTTTGGAAGGTGCTATCTAAGGAGCCTTGGTGAATTCCTGCAGTGCATCTTGTAGATGGCACACACTGCTGCCACTGTGCGTTGGTGGTGGAGGGAGTGAATGTTTGTCGATGTGGTGCCAATCAAGTGGGCTGCTTTGTCCTGGATGGTGTCAAGCTTCTTGAGTGTTGTGGTAGCTGCACTCATCCAGGCAAGTGGAGAGTATTCCATCAGGCTCCTGATTTGTGCCTTGTACGTGGTGGACAGGCTTTGGGGAGTCAGGAGGTGAGTTACTTGTCTCAGGATTCCTAGCCTCTGACCGGCTGTTGTGGCCACAGTGTTTATATGGCTAGTCTAGTTCAGTTTCTGGTCAATGGTAACCCCCAGGATATTGATAGTGGGGGATTCAGTGATGGTAATGCCATTGAACATCAAGGGACGATGTTTAGATTCTCTCTTGTTGGAGATGGTCATTGCCTGACACTTGTGCTGCGCAAATCTTACTTGCCACTTGTCAGCCCAAGCCTGAATATTGTCCAGGTCTTGCTGCATTTGGACATGCTTGAGTATCTGAGGAGTCGCGAATGGCGCTGAACATTGTGCAATCATCAGCGAACATCCCCACTTCTGACTTTATGATGGAAAGAAGGTCATTAATGAAACAGTTGAAGGTGGTTGGGCTGAGGACACTACCCTGAGGAACTCCTGCAGCGATTTCCTGGAGCTGAGATGACTGACCTCCAACAACCACAACCATCTTCCTTTGTGCTAAGTATGAATCTAACCAGCAGAGTTTTCCCACTGATACCCATTGACTCCAGTTTTGCTAGGGCTCCTTGATGCCACACTTGGTCGAATGCTGCTTTGATGTCAAGGGAAGCCACTCTCACCTCACCTTGGGAATTCAGCCCTTTTGTCCATATTTGAGCCAAGGCTGTAATGAGGTCAGGAGCTGAGTGGCCCTGGCGGAACCCAAACTGGGCGTCAGTGAGCTGGTAATTGCTAAGCAAGTGCCGCTTGAAAGCACTGTTGATGACCCCTTCCATTACTTTACTGATGATGGAGAGTAGACTGATGGGGCGGTAATTGGCTGGGTTGAATTTGTCCTGCATTTTGTGTACCGGACATACCTGGACAATTTTCCACATAGTCAGGTAGATGCCAGTGTTGTAGCTGTACTGGAACAGCTTGGCTATGGGCACGGCAAGTCCCGAAGCACACGTCTTCAGTACCGTTGCCTGCATATTGTCAGGGCACATAGCCTCTGCACTATCCAGTGCCTTCAGCCATTTCTTGATATCATGCGCACAGAATCGAATTGGCTGAAGACTGGCATCTGTGACGTTAGGGACCTCTGGAGGAGGCCGAGATGGATCAGCCACTCGGCACTTCTGGTTGAAGATTGTAGCAAATGCTTCAGGCTTATCTCTTGCACTAATGTTCTGGGCTCCCCCATCATTGAGGATGGGGATATTTGTGCAGACTCCTCCTCCAGTGAGTTATTTAACTGACCACTACCATTCATGACTGGATGTGGCATGACTACAGAGCTTAGATCTGATTCTTTGGTTGTGGAATCACTCAGCTCTGTCTATCACCTGCTGCTTATGCAATTTGGCACGCAAGTATTCCTGTGTTGTAGCTTCACCAGGTTGACACCTCATTTTTGGGTATGCCTGGTACTGCTCCTCGCATGCCCTCCTGTACTCTTCATTGAACCAGGGTTGACCCCCTTGACTTGGTGGTAATGGTAGAGTGGGGGATATGCCTGGCCATAAGGTTACAGATTGCATTCGAGTACAATTCTGCTGCTGCTGATGGCCCACAGTGCCTCATGGACGGCCAATCTTGAGTTGCTAGATCTGTTCAAAATTTATCCCATTTAGCATGGTGGTGGTGCCACACAACACAATAGAGGACATCTTCAATGTGAAGGCGGGACTTGGTCTTCACAACGACTTTGCGGTGGTCACTGCTACCGATACTATCATGGACAGATGCATCTGTGGCAGGCAGGTTGGTGAGGATGACGTCAAGTATGTTTTTCCCTCTTGTTTGTTCCCTTACCATCTTCCCCAGACCCACTCTGGAAGCTATGTCCTTTAAGACTTAGCCAGCTCGACCAGTAGTGGTGCTACCAAGCCACTCTTGGTGATGGATATTGAAGTCACCCACCCAGAGTACATTCTGCACCCTTGCCACCCTCAATGCTTCCTCCATGTGGTATTCAACATCTGGAGCACTGATTCATCAGCTGAGGGAGGGCAGTATGTGGTAACCAGCAGGAGGTTTCCTTGCCCATGTTTGACCTGATGCCATGAAACTTCATGGGGTCCGGAGTCGATGTTGAGGACTCTCAGGGCAACTCCCTCCTGACTGTATACCACTGTGCCGCCACCTCTACTGGGTCTGTCCTGCCAGTGGGACAGGACATAACCAGGGATGGTGATGGTGGTGCCTGGGGCATTATCTGTAAGGTATGATTCCGTGAGGATGACTGTGTTAGGCTGTTGCTTGACTAGTCTGTGAGACATCTCTCCCAATTTTAGTGTGACCGGCAGGCATGATGAAAAATGACCGACTGCAAAACCTGAAAGACTGTTGTAAAGGCGGGAGCACTGCAAACTCCCGCAAATAACAATGTGACGATGACCAGGTAATCTATTCTTGTGATATTGATTGAGGGATCAGTATTGGCCAGGACACAGGGATTAACTCTCTGCTGCTCTTCAAAATAGTGCCACCAAAATAGTGGAATCCTTGCCACCTGAGCAGGCAGCTGGGGGGCTTGGTTTAACATCTGATCTGAAAGTATTGCACTGGAGTGTCAGCCCTGGAGTGGGACTTGAACCCGGAACCTTGTGATTCAGGCGAGAATGCTACCAATTGAGCCTTGGCTGAGAATATGTTTGAAAATATGCTTATTTGCAACAAGAGTATTGTCATGTTCTGCCCTGTAGCATTATCAAGGCCACTACCTATCGTGACTGATTTACTCAAATCTTGTTTTGTAAAATTAATAGTGGGACAGAAGAAGTATTAAAAAAGATTAAGCGTAAGTCTTACAGCAAGTATAACATTCACAAAAGGCATTTAATAAGGATGAATGAACGAATGGCTAGGGTGCCACCATGAATGCCAGGGTGGATTTGAGTGCATGTGGAGTAGTGAAACCCAGGAAGCTGGCTCCAACTCACCAACTTGTACATTTAATTCGTGTGCATTAGGCTGCCTGCTTGCAACCACCTCTGGAAAGGTGGCTTGCCTTTTAACATATGTTAATCATTCAATTGGAACCATATTTCAACTGACTTTCAAACTTAACAGAGCATCCATGGGCTTCCCAAGCTTCCTGAAATTTACTGGTGAAAACAAGGAGTGAACACGGTGACAGCTGAGAGGCCTGATTCCATCACGTGGAAATGCTGTACTAAGTACACAGCAACCAAGCTTCTTTCTTATTTGCTTGTGGGAAAAGGTTTGTTCCCCGCACTTTTGTTGTTGAGTGTTTATTTTCTACACTTTGCAGATTTTCTGAATCACATCAGGATGGGTGATGCTTTAGCTGCTTTAGGTTGGACCTTAGATGAGGGCAATGTGACCAGCAGCAACATGCTGTTGAGTTACCTGTAGCTGGATATCAGAGAGGGAACCAACAGCAACAGCAGCCTGCTGTTCGGACATCTGCAGCTGAACATCAGAGAGGGACTAGCAGAAGGGTGCAATTCACAGGAGGAGCGACCTGCAACGCAGTCTACAGACAGAGGCTGATTCCCTGACATGTCAGAACAGCAGTGCTTCACAAGGTTCAGGTTGTCAGGTCAGGTGGTGGCAGATGTGTGCCACCTGCTGGAAGAAGACCTGCTGCCAGCTGGATCACATGGCCATGCTTTACTGCTGGTTGAAAAAGTCACCACTGAACTCAGCCTTTTTTGCCTTGGATCCTTCCAGCGCTCTGCCAGAGAAGTATGCAGGATCTCCCAGTCAGCATCTCACAAATGCATAATTCAAGTGACTGATGAGCTGTTTGCCAGGACCAGTAATTATGTAAAGTTCACCTGTGATGATGCCATTCAGATTAAGTGGGCATTTGAATTTGCATCTCTGGCTGGCTTTCTAAAGACACATATGTGTTGGCAATCTACGCAGCCCCCAGTCCAGACAGGAATATTCATCAGCTGTAAGGGCTTCTCTCACTGATGTGCAGTTGGTGTGCAACCAAATAAAGATATCTGCAGCTAACGCAAGATTTCTGATGAGCTGTTGTGATGCTTTGGTCCTATGGCTGTCTGAACTGCCTGACATCTTAGGACCTGCAAGTGGGTGGCTGCTAAGAGACAAGAGAAACCCTCTTCAAACTTGACTCCTGATGCCTATCAGAAACCCGACCAATGCATCCCAACAGCGCCATAGTTCACAACACTCTGAGAGAAGGAATTCCTCCTCCTCTGTCTTACATGGGCTACCCCTTCTTCTGAAATGTGCCCTCTAGTTCTAGATTCTTCCATGAGGGGGGTAACATCCTCTTAGCACCTACCCTGTAAAGAATCTTATATGTTTCAATAAATCAACTCTCATTCTTCTAAACTCCAATGAGTATAGACTCAACCTTTCTTCATAAGACAGCCCCTTTATCCCAGGAATCAACCTAGTAAACCTTCCTGAGTTCCATGCAATGAATGTATATTCCTCCTTAAATAAGAAGACCAAAACTGTATGCAATACTCTACATATGGTTTCACCAACACCCTGTACGGTTGTAGCAAAACTAACTTTCTTTTATGCTCCAACTTCTTTGCAATAAAGGTCAACATTCCATTTGCCATCCTAATTACTTGCTGTACCTGTGCTAATTTTTTGTAACTCATGTATGAGAATATCCAGATCCCTCTGTACAACAGTATTCTGTAGTCTCTCTCCATTTGTATCATATTTTGCTTTCCTGTTCTTCCTACTGAAGTGGATATCCTCACATTTTTCCATATTACACTCCATCTTCCAAATTTTTGCCTACTCACTGAACTTAACTATATCCCTTTGCATACTCTTTGTGCCCGATTTTCATGGTCCTAACCGGGACCAAACAGTGGCGGGACCGAAAGAAAAATGGCCAAAGAGCAGGGTAGCCAGAGGTCCTGCCTCTGTTCCTGCCCTCGGCCATTTTCACGAGGGTTGGGGAAAGAGTGGACCCTGGAACCAACCCACTCCTATGAAGGAGGCAAGTGACAGTATTGTGGGCTCATTGAGAGCCTGCCCCAACTAGGTTTTTTAATTTTCATGGAGGCATGCGGACTTTAGCAGCTGTCGGGTTCTACACCAGCTGTGTAGAGGCGTGAGATATTAATTGAAAGCGGAAAGTATTTAAAAGACAAGTAAAATGATTTTTCCTCCTCAACAGCTCTTCATTAATGGCTGTGATATGAGATGTACCCGTGTTCAGTAAGGTGAATTGTGACAGTGCTGTGATTATTTAAGGGATCGTAACATCATCCTGTATTTTTCATAGATTATTACTTCCCCAACTAGCAAGCTGTCAAGTAAAAGATCAACATTGTAAATGTAGAAAAGCCTTTGGATGAGTTAGAAAACATTCATCTAATGAATAAAAAGGTAGAGTACATTTCAAAATATTGAAAGGGTAGCATAGTATGATAACCCAGGTGTAAATGTTTCATCTTTTCCCATTTCTTTTCTGTGTTCAGTCTAAACTTACGTTGAGATAGCAGCCCTGAAGTCCACTTGTTTACTTGGAGCTTTACGGGTTCTTGGCTGCAATCTAACAGACTAACGGTTTATGAGTGCTTCACATTGTTTATGTAGCTACTTTGAAGAGTCTGTTTGTTTACTTTGAGGAGCTTTATGGGCTATTCAGTGGCTTCCAACTGTTATAATAGGGCTTGTGAGTTCTGTTCATAAAGTGAATAATTGGTGAAGGGGACAGTTTAAAGTAGCCAGGAGCTTCACCTACATATAGCTTCTAAATTACCAGACTTGAGGCTTTTTTGGGAAAGGAGGAGGGCTTTTTAACCTGCCCACTCTGGATTTAGCCTGCTTCCACTCCCCCCTCCAGGCCACTTAGGGCCTGGACCCTGGAAAATCCTGCCTAGTGGCAGTCTCAAGGCAGAAGCAGGATTGCGACAGCGGGATTAGTCCCACTTCCTGATTTCTGCCTCCGAAATGAAAATCCAGCCCTCTAAGTACTTCTCACAACTTGCTTTCCCACCTACCTTTGTATCGTCAGCAAATTTGGCTACAGTACACTTAGTTTCTTCATCCAAGTCATTAATATAGCTCGTAAATAGTTAAGGCAGCACTCATCCCTATGGCATTCCACTAATTACAGTTGCTAAACTGAAAATGACCCGTTTATCCCAACTCTGTTTCCTGTTAGTTAGCCAAACCTCTATCCATGCCAATAAATTACCCCTAGAATCAGGTACTCTTATCTTGTGCAATAACCTTTTTATGTGGCACTTTATCGATCATCTTTTGGAAATCCAAATACATTACATCTACTGGTTCTCCTAATCAATCTGCTTGTTACAACCTCAAAGAACCTAATAAATTTGTCAAACAGGATTTCCCTTTCACAAAACCAAGTTGACCATGCCTGATTTTATTATGATTTTCTAGATGACCTGCTACAACTTCTTTCATAGTAGATTCTGGCATTTTCCCAACGACAGATGTTAGGCTAACTGGCCTACAGTTTCCTGCTTTTTGTCCCTCCTTACACCACATAAACCAAGGGACCTCATACCCTGAGCCTTGCAGAACACTGTTGGAAAACACCTTCTAGTCATTAAAACAGCTGTTGATCATTACACTTTTGTTTCTGCCTCAGTGCCAATTTTGGATCAACCAAGTCAATTTCCCTTGTGTCCCATGAGCTTTTTATTTTCTAACCAGTCTTCCATGCTAAACTCTGATGTGGATGACATCAAATCATCCCTTCATTGACCTTCCTTGTTACCTGCTCAAAAAATTCAATCAATGAGTCAGTCACAATCCATGATCCATGCCGACTCCCCTTGGTTAATTCATGCCTTTCTTAATGATGATTAGAAAAAATTCGAAAAGACAATACTAATAATTTGCCCACAACCAAGGTTAGGCTGACAATTTTGCAATTACTTGGCCTTTCTTCCTTATTAAACAATGAAACAGTATCACAACTATAGCTGGAGATGATTGGAAAATGATGGTCAGAACCTCTGCTATTTCCTCCCTTCTCTTCATAGCGATACATTTACCCAGTATTTTATCTAATTTCCAAGATACTAAGTCCCTCAGAATTTCTGCCCTCATTATGTTTATATCATCTAAAATTTCACAGTCCTTCTCTTTAACTATCTGATTCACTTGTTCTTTTGTGAAGACAAATCCAAAGTATTCATTAAGAACCATGCCCACACCTTCTGCCTGCACACGCACGTTATATTTGTTGTCATAATTGGCCTTATTCTTTCCTCAGTTGTCCTTTTGCTCTTTACGTGTTTATAAAACGTCTTTGGGATTCCCTTGATTTTACCAAACTCACTTTACTTTCCTAATTTTCTTCTTAATTTCTCCCTGCACTTTTTATACTCCTAGGCTTTCTGCAATAGTGAGCTTCAACCTACCCAGTGTGCTCCAAGACACCCAGGAGGCTCTAGATTTGTGAATTCCCCCTTTTCTTTGTGAGAACATATTTGTTCTGAACCCTCACTATCTTTTCATTGAAAGCTTCCCATTGCTCTGGTGCTGATTTGCCTTCAACCAGCTGTTTAGAGTCCAATTTTGTTAAATCACACTTCAGCTTCATAAAATTTGCCTTTTCCCAAATGTGAACCACCATTGCTGCTATAGATACCCGCATTAATATAAAGTTCACTTAGAGGCTGCAACAGCAGGACAAGTATCATGCAACACATGCAGCAGCAACTCTTGCCACTGCCAATGCCACTAACACAAAGCAACCCTGCAAAAAACCAATCACCCCTTGAACATCACCTGTCAATTACATGTTCTCATTCATCATCAAGCAAGTTAAAAAGCGACTTGCTACCCAACAACAAAGAATGGTGAGACGGGAAAGCCATGCAAAAGATTATTATTTATGTGATTGAACCAAAGAACAGAAACTTCCAAAACAACGTATTCTCTTAAACCTCTAAGTGCTTATGCTTGTGCAGCTGAAAAGCTTCACTCTCCCTTTTCCTACTGTTCCTACATGGTGTAACCCTGTTATTTCAGCAGGGGTAGATATCAGCTGCTCAGACCCGTGCTCTGACTGCTGAAATGCACTTGACCGATGTTCTGAGTTTTGGAGCCTGCCAAAATCTGCACCACTTGCAGCTGTGCAGAGCAGACTCAACCATCAGAATGTAGAGCAGCATGTGGTGTCCTGATTCGGGGTGGTGGGGACCACATTGGGGAAGAAATGAAAGCACTTTGAGTGGTTCCTGCTTCCATGTCACTTTTTGCTATCATACCTCTCATGGCCCATCTGTACTTCATCTGCTCGAGAGCACTTTGGTACAGATGGTTGCAAACAAAGGTACCTATCGTCCTATTTAAAGTGCTGCTAACACTATTGGCACCAGAGTCTGCATGGCTGTGCTCAAGGCCTGCCTGAATTCATGATTACTATCTTTGATGTTCCACAGAGTTGGCCACTCGATACATACAAGGCATCGTTGCAATGCCCTGTGACATGAACACACTAGTGCTCGAGCCGGACTCCCCCATTTTCTCTACCGTTGTAGTCAATGTATATGAAAGGTCTGTCAATGTTCTGCACGTTCTCTGCTGATGCTTCAATGATGGCCCCTGGGTACAGCATCTGCTTCCAACTGAGCAGAGCTTGGAGAGGACTGTACCCTCCGAAGCAAGCTTTCCACTGCTGTCCCTGCAACTCCCATATACTCTTTCTCACTTTTGAAGTGCAAGTCACCAGTTGAGAACCCAACTATCTGCCTTGCTGGACCCACCAAGTGCGAGTATCTGAATTGGTGCATGGTTAGACATGAGTCCTGTGATGATGCAACCTCAGAACAATTGGCACTTCTCTGAATACTGATTGTCTGTGACCTCCATGACTGCTACTGCACAAATAAAGATCCCACAGGAGATAAAAGATATGACTTACTGGCAAGTTAAGACTGCAGTAATTTTATCATTATGAAGATGATCATATTTCACTTGCTGTTGATATCAAGTCTGATAGATGTATGATGTGGGTTACTGACATTTAATTGTGTCACCAAGTAGCTGGAAGGTCACCATCTCCCCATCTTCGATGACTAGGGATGTTGAAATGCCATTGGTTTCTAGCACTACCTCCTCTGCATTGTGAGCTGTGAGATGTGTGAAGGCCCACTTTTAATTCTCTCCCTGTACCTTGTATTTTGCACTCTCCTACAATTGGGGAAAGAACAGACCTATAAGTGAGTGTACGTGTTCACCTGATGGGTGCAATGCATTTGGTGAGGATGACTATCAGGGAAGAGCAAAAAATTGCATAACGATCGGAGTGACCAGCAGTGGTGGATAGATAGATATACCGAATGTGAGGAGGTTCATAGAAAGAGAATGAAGGGTATATGTGTAAGGATGTGAGACTAGGCTTAATGCTTGACAAGGCAAAGAGAGGGGTAGGGTGATGGGCGCTGCAGAGTTTAGGTAAACATGCAACCATACTCATTATTCCTAACGTATGAACAAATATACTAACAAGGAGCAGGAGTAGGCCATTCAGCGCCTCGAGCCTGCTCTGCCATTTAATAAGATCATGGCTGATTTGATAGTAACCTGAATAGATCATTAAACAGCTTCTTTCACTGAAGACATGAAGCAATGCTTCTGCTGATGAGCTCCTGGGCTACCTCCAGCCAAACCTTCTATTGTGTTAATAGCTGGTATTTTCCTCCCATTGCTGGGGAAATGTATCACCCTCCATCTCCTCATTGTCCCGGCTGTACATCAAGGAAGTTGTCGTTAAAGAGCGTTGCAAACTTTGATTGTCCTAAATCTATGCTGAGAGCCCTTCCCCTGTTGCTTCAAGCTCCAAGCTCTTGTAAATTCCACCCTTGTATTCGCCTTTTAAATACTTTAATTAAGATCCCATCATGCAGTTCTTCTTCGCACCAGCAGCCAGACAGCACACAGTATGTGAAAGTAAAATAATGATGTGACTGTGTTAAAAAGCCACAGCCGCACTGAAAGTACTTCCAAATTTTACATGCAATGTTGAACCCCTGCACTCTTAACATGTCTCCAGGTTACTATCGGGGCCTTGAAGCGTGCATTAATTTCTTACCTGCAGCTTATTAATCATTTAATTGTGTTTCATTATGCATAGATCTACATTATAATGCGTTTTTAGTGGAGGTTCCTCTTGGTTCTATTATTGAATCCAGATGTCAACAAGTCAACAAATTAAAAGCAACAGCTTTGACTCATTCATTAACATGCATTTTAAATATTCATGAGAATTTCTGTCTGATGAAGGGTCTAGTTAATTCCAAGCAATTTACTTTGACGTGCTGCATTTGTGAGACAAATTATGCCTCATAGAATATTGATTTTCTATCAGTACTTGTACAATTTGCTGCTATTACCTTCGTTGTGTTTAATCTTTGGTGAGATAAGATTCTGGAAGAACATTAAGAATTCTCTTTCATATTTGTGCCAATGCAAATATGTTTCGTAGAGCAATTTAATTTCTTGATGTTGTCCCGCAAAGAGGGATACTAAAGCTCTGCACGAGTGTAATTTTCCACTTGCACTGTAGCTATCAATTTGTATTTGCTGTAAATGTGCACATTTGATTTGCAGTCACATTACTAGTTTCATTCCTCATTAGTATTCACATAAATATAGGAATTGATTTAGGAATTCAACATTTGAGTTGCTACAGTGTAATGAAATCACCCAGCTTAGGTTGATTTCACCATCCAGCATCTAGAGAAAACCTGCTGTTATTGTGCATGCAGATACAAAGTTAAGATTCAGTCAACCGCCCAAAGGACAGGAAGAGGAGCTCATGTTAAATCACACCGAAGCCAAGAATTCTCTTGATTCTGTTAAAGAGCTCAGTGATTTTGCAGCTGTTTGCATCGATCGCTTTTCATCCTTAGATCAATGTTCCTTTTCATGTCCCTAAAAAGCATCAGTTTGTCTTGGAATCTGAGCATTTTAAAGATGATTTGCATGTGGGTTTGGGCACCATTCCATTGGAGATTCTTATTGGATGATCTCAGAAACCCAAGTAGAATATCATGGAACTAGGCCATTCTCCATTCATTGGACCTATTACATTTCCCACCAGGAGCAATTATACATACCATTTAGTGTATTTTAATGCTTTTTATTACAACAGTCTTCTTCTGGGCAGTCTGTAACCAATAATCAGTAATCAATCTTCTTTGCTAAAACATCATCAATTGAGGAGATTTGTGAAAGTCTCCTCCTCCATTCTTTACAAAGGAGCACTTACCCGCTTTATCAGCATAAAACTGATAAAATTCCTACTAGTCACCAATAAGCACTAAACTCTGTGAGGTCTGCCAAGCTGGATTTTCAGTTCACAATCAGTTTCAAACTTAATCCTCCTGGTTCAGAGTCTGATACTTCGCCACTATAACTACAGGACTACTAATCACAAGATATTTTAACGCAGTTATTAGTAGCGTACTGCAACAAAAAGAAAATTACCATCGATCGTGGCGTACATGTCGACTTATACACCGAGTATAAAACATGTTAAGCTTTGCGAAAATCTAATTCATATGTTTTAGAATATAACTTTTAATTTGAGGAATTAAAGTTTCAACTGTAGCTTAATGGACAAGACTTAAGAAACTGACAAACAACCCTAATGTAAAGGCAAATCAAACAAGTCGAGGTTTAATTAACCTGTGTTTATCTTAGAAGGTCAGAGGTGATAGTGAAAGCAACCTTAAACAATGGATGATCCATCTCTAAGCTTGTAAATGAGCCAGAGGTTCTGAAGAAAAGGTCGTAAAACTCCATTAACAATACAAATTATTCATATGGGCTACAAAATCAAAGAGTAGCATCAAAGGTAAAATAATTTGTTCATATTTCTGCTAGAGTGCATTCCGAAGAACGCCACATCACCATGGAGATGTGTTGGGAGGGTGGAAGATTACTTTGTTTAATTTTTCTGTGTGTTTGCTGGCAGTTTAATTTGGGAACAGCCAGTGTCAGTTGCAGGTTTGGTCTAGGCTGAAACTCACTAAGTGGGTAGAGCAAATGTGTGTTAGTCAGGCCTGCATTTGTTTACTGTATGGGTTACCAATCTCAGTTTGAGTTTTGTGAGGGAAAAGCGTCTAGGATTTTCTCAAGCTTGAAGAGTGCTCTACGCAAAGCCTTGTGGCAGAAAGCAGTCAGCTTGAGCAGTTAGCTTATAAAGAGCTGTACAGAGCCATGGGAGCAGAATGGAAAAAGGCCTATGTATGTCCAAAGCCGGGGCAAGGAGCTGAAGAGTCCATAGCCGTGAGGTCTTTAAAGAAAATTGGAAGATCACTTAAGCAAAAGCAGGATGGAAGGATCACCATGAAATTTGCACCTTGAGGAATAGTTGGAATACTAAGGAAAATTAGAGTAAATTCCAGAGGGGTGTGGCATACCTTTAGGTTGGTCCCAAGAAAAGTGACTAAACCTTCAAGATTTTGTAAGATAAGGAAACCCTTGGGAGAGTAGTGTAAAGTAGAACTGAGTTTACAGCATAAGTCTTTATAAGCTGCAGTGTCAAGGTAATAGTGCTTACTTTGTTTTGATATACAATAAAGTCTTCATTATCTTCCCCAGCATATGCGGGGAATGGGTGGTGCTGGTTGATCAAAACTGCCAGTTAACCGAGAGTTCCATTTACCAATGGAATACAGCACAATACCTGTAGCATGAACTAATGTGCAAGTACTCAGGAAGTAAACAACAGTATTCCTTTTACTTCTAATCTTCAACAGTACATAAATTAAAGAATAAAATAATACAGTATATAGGTGCAGGTTCAGGATAACTTTGTAATTGCTTCCGATTGGTGACATGTTATATAAGGGGAACATTAGAAATTCTGGTTAGGAGAGAACTCAAGTTGGTAGAGTGCCAGATAACACGTTTGCTGTACAATAAAGTTTATTTTTGTTTAAAACATCAAATCGTGTGGTGTAGTCTGTCTGAGCACTGAAAAACTTCACCACTTACATGGGAAGGTAGCAAAGCTGAACTCTGCTCTTTGTGGGGAGGAGGAATATTTTCAGTATTTGATTTGATAAATCCAGTTTGTTCTGGTGCTTTGCAATAGGTATTTCTATTGAAAGGAAATAAATCACTTTCTGCCTATCTAACTGCACCCAGCAAATGAAACGAAAGATGTGCCAAATATTATTAAATTCTATCGCAAAAATTCAGGCTTTTTCTTCCCTCTCAATTATAATCTACCAATAGAAAAACAACTTTTGGACCTTCAATCTGTACTTGACTAACTGATGCACATGTAACTCTATTAAAAACTCATGTTCCTGTTTTCAAAACAAATTGACTTTGTGCACGTTCAGTTAAGATAAAAACAATTCATTTATTAATATGACTTAAAGATTCTTCTTAGACATACACTGAAACCCAACTCCAGTCGCCTTTAAGGCACTTTTACTGTCCGCCAGTGTCACTGCCTCGAGTTTCAGCAAATAACAAGAGCCTCACAGAACTACTGTAGGTTACAGCAATCCTCAGAACCAATGTGATAAAATGTGCGCATGCCACCCATAGAGCTGTGTCCAGTGGTTACTTTTACAATTCAAATGAAATGGTAGGAGAAAAGTTAGTAACCAAGATGGAAAATTTAACCTGCATTTTATGTTAATTCTTGCCATGGTTTCAATAAATGATTTATTTTAAAGCTGTAAATCATCTTTCTTTCATATAGGTATAACGTTCAGTTATGTTTCCCCACGGCATGATTGAATTCATGCTGCATTGAAACATTTTTAAAAACTGATGCTTTCAAAATTGGTATAATCCAGGTAGATTGCGGAAATTTATTAACAGAACAGGGGCGGTGGGGGAAAGGGGCGGTGTTGATTTATGTGCCGAGTATAGGCCTAAACCTGCATTTTGATACCCAAATATTGGGTCATCTTGGACGCTGGGTCAAATTATACGCCGCAATCTGCGATGAACACAAGTGCCAAAAAGAATCAGCTTTCATTTCAATAGCAAATTGATATGTAAAATACCAGTGTGCGTTAGGAACATAGGATTTAGGAGCAGGAGTAGACCGTTTGGCCCTTCAATCCTGCACCGCCATTCAATTAGATCATGGCTGATCTGGTTGTGGTCTCAGCTCCACTCTCTTGTCTGTCCCATAACCTTTGACTCCCTTATCTATCAAAAATCTTTGTAACTCAACCTTGAAGAAATTTAAAGACCCAGCCTCCAGTACTTTCTGGGGAAGAGAATTCCACACTCTAACAACCCTCTGAGAGAAAAAGTGAACCTTCTCTGAATTGTTTCTAAAGCAATTATATCTTTTTTTCAAATAAGGAGACCAAAACTGTACACACAACTCCAGATGTGGTCTCAGCAAGGCCCTTACAGTTGCAGCAAAACTTGCCTACTTTTATATTCTTTTATATTATTTCTTTTATATTCCAGTGGAGCTGAGACCACAACCAGATCAGTCATGATCTAATTGAATGGCGGAGCAGGCTCAAAGGGCCAAATGGCCTACTCCTGTTCCTAAATCCTATGTTCCTAACGCACAATGGTATTTTACATATCAATTTGCTATTGAAATGAAAGCTGATTCTTTTTGCCACTTGTGTTCATCGAATATTGTAGCGTATAATTTGACCCAGCATCCATGAAGACCTAACATTTTCGGTATCAAAATGCAGGTTTAGGCCTAAACTCGGCATATAAATCAATACCACCCCTTCCCCCCACCACCCCTATTCTGTTAATAAATTTCCTCAATCTACCTGAATTATACCACTTTTGAAAGCGTCAATTTATTTTCCGTTCCTCTTGCAATAAATGCCAACATTCCATTTGCCTTCCTAATCACTTGCTGTTACAATTGTATTTTTCTATTCATAAAAAAGATCTGGGTTAATTTTTGTCGTCTTCTCTTGTGGTAATCTGGCAGAGCAGATTGTCTATTATAGGACCCATCAATTTTCATTCTGTTAATTTTGATATTTCTTTGTATGTTGTTGAAATTTTTCCCCCAGTTTTCTTGACTGATGGGCTGAGATTAGTTCAAAAAGCTTATTAAAATCCATGAAAATGGAAGTAAGATCGTCCAACCTAACATGCTATATTTTAAGCCCTTTTGCACATGCAGAGGCTCCTCTTGGGTGACAAGTGCTTCATCTTATTGTGGAAATAGTAATCCAGTAATGAGCCTTCTCTTGCCTCTAGCGTTACCATCTCTCACCCCTTCTTCTCCCTGTCTGCCTGTTGTCTAGAAGGTTCCTCTCCATGAGGACACAAATTAAATTTGGCTAGGTGGGTAGAGCAAAATAATAGCAAATCAACATTTCCATTGGCATCAATATTGAATGCTGCTGAAACTGTATAGTGCCCTGGCCAGGCTGCATGATAAGTACTCAATTCAATTTTCATAATCAAAATCACAAGAGAAACATTCAAGCCCTGGGGAAAGGTGTAAAGCTATATATTTTATCCATGGTGTCAGAGGACAAGTTACTAGGAAAGTCCTTCAGTATTCACAAGAGGCAGCTTTATAAAAGTCAGAGGCAGCTTTATAAAAGTTACAATACTAAACGAGATACATAATGTGAATCCATAGTGCTACTTCAAGTTGAATCACAAGGAGATATAGATACAAATTGCTAAAGGCAGGTTATGAACTGATATTAAGTAATTCTCTATGTGAAGGATGGAGAAGCTAATAAAACTGTGAAGTGATTAAAGAGGCAGTTTGATGGTGTGTTGAAATTGTAGGTTTCTGTGGGAAGGTGAGTTAGATAACTGAATGGTTTCCATATCCATAATTATCTTTGCAAACCTTAGAGCGAACGTGAACACATGCATTTCACTTGAACTTAATGAATACTAACAATGAGAATCATGATCATTTCCTTGTGGCCAGCTGAAAAAAAATTGCAAAATCAGGAGAGCTTAGAAATTTCAAAGACAACAGATTTCTTTTATGATTGAGGGGCAGGAAGGTATTAGTGATATCTTCAGGGAATGTGCAAATTTAGGAAGCAGAACAGATGGCCTGTAAAAGGCATTCATCATTTTCAAGTGTGGTAATAATATAGCTAATTAGTTAGAATTATTGCAACTCTGCTGCATTGTCACACAGTTATAAAAATGTGCTGTCTACTGCATCCTTTCAAATTTCACTGTGATTAATTAAAGTGAGTGGTCTTCCTCCAATATGATGACATTTGCCTCTATGATCATATACCCTGTGATCAAATTGGCAAACATTTGGTGGATCAGAGTTGCAAAATGGATTGATTCAAACGTTTTCTGTGGGTTCCCAGATAGTTCAGTGAATTTATCCACCATCTACAAGGCACAAGTTAGGAATGTGATGGAATGCTCTCCACTTGCCTGGATGACTGTGACTCAAACAACACTCGTAGCTCAACACCCTCCAGGACAAAGCAGCCTGCTTGATTGGCACCCCGTTCACCATTTAAAACATTCACTCCCTCCACCATCAATGCAGAGTGGCATCAGTGTGTGCCATCTACAAGATGCACTGCAGCAACTCACCAAGTCTCCTTCGATAACACTTTCCAAACCCACAAGCTAGAATCACCACCTAGAAGGACAAGGGCAGCAGACACATGGGAACACCACCACCTGCAAGTTCTCTTCCAAGCCACAAACCATCCTGATTTGGAACTATATTGCTGTTCCTTCACTGTCTCTGGGTCAAAATCCTGGAACTCCCTTCCAAACAGCACTAAGGTACACCTACAATAGATGGACTGCAGCGGTTCAAGAAGACAGCTCGGCACCACCTTCTCAAGGGCAATTAGGGATGGGCAAGAAACACTGGCCTTGCCTGTGACATTCACAACCCATGAAAGAATTAAAATGACAGCTGAGGATACTGCACCTCAGCATTCCTACATTACAGAAGGGAAAAGCAACCAAGGTGCTCACTCCCATTTCCTAACCAGCATCCGGGCTGGAATATTCTGTGTATTTTTCAGTTGAGGATGGCACTGGACTTAGTTCCAGAGACTGAAAAACTGTTCATGTTCACTGATTAAGCTGACACATGATTAAAGTGACCATTTGGAAGAGATACCAGAGGTAACCCGTGGAACTACACTGAAAGTTCCTAGTGTTATCTAATTCTCTGCCCATATAAAATGCTTCAGAAATTCTCCACTGCTGTTCTATTTTTATATATAGTGATGTTGGTGCTATGGAACACTGAGAATGTGCTGTACTTTCAGAGGTGCTGTTTTTTGGATGAGTCATTAAACTGTGGCTCCATCTGTCCTTTCAGGTGGATGTAAAAGATCCCATGGTGCAACTCCAACAAAGAGCAGTGGAATTATCCCTGGTATCCTGACCAATATTTATCCCTCAATTGACACCACTAAAACAGATTATCTGATCATTATCACATTGATGTTTGTGGGATCACCTTGTGCACAAATTGGCTGCTTTGTTCTCTACAATGCAACCGTGCTACACTTCAAAAGTATTTCATTAGATGTAAAACTGTTTGGGACGTCTGGTGGCCATGAAACGCACTATATAATTGTTAAACTTCTTACAGCCAGTTGGTGAGGGAGGAAACCAGAATTCAATCTTTACTCTGTTTTAGATTTATTCACAGAATGAGACACTACAAATGGAGAGCTCCTAACTCGATAACCCACCAGCCAACAAGTGTCTCTTTATTTGTTTTTAATAATGGAAAAGGAGCAACAGAGGCAGGAGGCGCTGAGAGTAAGACACTAAGCAGTGCCCTTGCTATTACCCATTTCGGTGGTGCTGCGCTTGTGCTTGTTTATTGTCGGGCATTAGCTAATGAACTTCACAGAAAATCCATTGGCAAGATTGGCATAAAAATGGGGTCTCTCTAGCAGTCCCTCACAGTGGGGAGGACACTTGGCATCGAGCCCATGGCAAGGGCTTGCACGTAGAGTCTTTTAACATGGGGATACTGATGCACTGCAGCTACCACACAGTTCTGGCTGACCAGGAGACACTCCCACTCTTACTGCCTGCCATCAGATGTATCGGCAAGATTTACAGGTTGACAATCAACCTGCTTGGGCACGCCACAAACACACCACTTGTGGCCATTAAGTCCTGGGGTGGGACTCGAACCCAGGTAGGGATGCTACCCACTCTGCTATAAACCTCAAGTGTCTCTTTATATGTGCAAAAGTAATTATTCAATGAGTGCCCCTCATCTGTATACACTTGACCTTAATTTATACAATTAATAATAATACAAAGCCTTTCTTTCTTTACCCCTGGAACTTGCTCTGTTTTTGGGTCATGCTTAAGTGTTTTCTGTATCTGTGATGCTGACTATACCTGTGATTGCCAGCAAGAGCTGGGACCATCACGTTCACAGGTACAATCACAGGTGCAGTTGGCGAGTGCACTGAGAGCATTGACAAAAGTGGACTGATTTCAGCAGGTTCTGAAACTGAGAGACTGGACTGTTTATTGCATTCTTCAAATTAACTCAACCAATTCAAACAAAAACATCTTACTTCACGAAGGATGGAAATTCTGCCTTTTTATTTATTGCACACCCCACTTGATCAATTATAAAGATGCAGCAGTTATTTTCAATGCTATTGATAATCAATAAAAGCAATCATTTTTCCTTGATAATGAATGAGGTTAGAATATGCAGGTAACATTGCCATGATTGACTTTTGCTAATTTTTGGTACACTGGATTCTGTGCATCCCAACAACAGCTATAGAATTTACATTCTCCTGGCGCATTTGGTTGGGCTTGCACAGAAATCAGTTTTTAACAAGCCTGTTACAGCAAGGAGTCAATGGCTTTGGGTGCAGGGGAGAAAGTTGGCAAGAAAAACAAAAACTGTTTTACTGCAAAGATTGCATTTGAATATAACTTACGTTGATCAGATGACAGCATCTGCCAGCCAGAAGTAAAATAAGATTGAGGAGTCTCAAAGAAGATGCAGCCCATAAACCGTCAGTGACGTGCTTAATTGCCAGTCGTATTCAGAGCACTGACTGAAGAAAATTGAAGGGAAACATCACTTTTGGCTGAAGGATGTTGTTTTGAAGGTTGGAATTAAGACCTATTGTTGAGTCAGTGTAAAGGGAGTTCTTTCTACTGGTTAACCTGGGAGCTTTACTAAGAAGGGAAATATCCATCATGTACTGGCATTGTGTTTTCATTAAACTGATGATTTTTGATTAGGAAATCCCAGTCCCAGTGCCTTTTCACAATTAGTGTGGACTCTTCTAATAGCCGTCACCTCCTCATATACCAATCAAACTATTCAGCTGACCTCCGTGGGAATTTCCCAGGAAGTTTCAACCTACGATGGGCAATTCCCCTGCTTCCCGGCACCCTCTACAAATGTCTCCGGCTCTAAATTAAAGTTGAAATTTCAGACATTTCCGATTTACTTACCTGGGTAGTTAACCAGGAAATATTAGACAGAAAAATTCTAGTCTAAAACCTGGGTGACTCCAGAATAGACTCCCCATTACTCACAATGGCCCCCCCGCCACTGACACCCTGACTCGTTCTGACCCCCCGACTGCCTCCTTGACCCCCGACTAACCCTAGCCACTCCCCCGTCCACTCAACTACCCCCCGACCAAACCCAACTACCATCCCGACCACCCGACTACTTCTCTGACCCTTTGACTACCTCTTCTGATCTTATGTAACTACCCCCGACCCACCTACCCACTCACCCACCTGCCACCTTACCCACTTACCTCACCCACCCTGTCACCCTGCCCATTCACACATTAATCCACTCACCCATTCACATGGACTAACATTCACAATGGACATATAAACTTATCATATGGCAGCTAGTACCATAAAAAGGGGGTGTGGCCTGTCTACCCCCAACTCTACAGCGTTGCGACAGAGCTCTTGGAGGGGCATTTATGGTAAAGCCGAACTTGGAAGTCCCAGCAAGAAATGCAGAGCAGCATCCAGGTGGGGAAAAGTTCGAGCAGAGTGGCAGTCGGACGATGATTGTCTCTCCGACCATGATTGCCACCCCATGGAAGATTGAGCGGTTATTTCATAACTCCAGTATTCTGTTCAATCTATCGGTTTGTAAAACTTTAGGAATAAAAAAGTATATGGGCAGAATTTTATGCTTGCCATTCAGACGGCTGTCCCTCCCACTCCTCTGTAAAATCGGGCATCATGACGTCGGGTCTGGTCCTCAACATCGTCGTGCTTGGCTGCAATAATGAGGAAGGCGAGTGGGCCACAAAGCTGGAAGTCTACCCGCCTGCTGGTAACTGCCAATCAACTGATACTGAGGCAATTGTCCACAATTTTTCACTACCTGTGCAATTTTATGCTAGTCGCACGGGCTCAACGTGGGAGAGGGAATTGCAGCAGGGTCTACATAGCACAAGGGCAGGATAGAAGGGCAGATGAGAAGAGGACAGTGAAGAGTTGAAACTGCATGAGAGGCTAGGGAATTGTTCTTGGATCACGTTGTGCATAATTCTAAGGGGATTATTGAAGGGTTCATCTTGAAGGGAGTGATTTGGAAGAGAGGCTGCAGCCAAAGAGGCACCCTTACAGGGGCAGGCTGACAGAAAGGATTCACAGGAAGTAGGGGATATTGTACTCTGGTGGAGGATTTGCATTGTGAGGAGGAGGAGGGTGAAGAGGGCAGATAGCCAATGGCAGCAACAATCTTCTGGCCAGCCACTTGTGGAGCATGGTGAGGCAGAAGGGGCCATCAACAGTGCTATCAAGCAGCACTTGCTTAGCAGTAACTTGCTTACTGATGCTCAGTTTGCGTTCCACCAGGGCTACTGAACTACTGACCTCATTACAGTCTTGGTTCAAACATGGGCAAAAGAGCTGACCTCCCGAGGTGAGAGTGACTGCCCTTGACATTAAGGCAGCATTTGACCGAGTGTGGCATCAAGGAGCCCTAGCAAAACTAGAGTCAATGGGAATCGGGGGGAAAACTCTCCGCTGGTTGGAGTCATACCGAGCACAGAGGAAGATGGTTGTGGTTGTTGGTGTCAGTCATCTCAGTTCCAGGACATCACTGCAGGATGTCCCCTGAATGTCCTGCTGGTTCTGAGTCTCCATGTGAGTCACCAATCTCTCAGTAAAGGAAGCTATGCATTCTGTAGAGGGGGTAATCACAGCACTCATGGCCTTGATGGGCTCCTCTGCTGTCCTTGCCAGGCCACACACACTCTCTGGAATCTCCACCAGATCTTCATGCATCTCCCATCGGACATCCAACACCTGTTGTCTCACGGACAACTACAGAAGCTTGTCGTCTCCCACGCTCCTCTCCTTGTCAGAGGCCTGGACTGCCACCACCTCCGAGAGCTGGTCCGATGTTTGTGTGGCGCTAACATTTCGGCCAATGTGCACATACCCTGAGTATTTGAGCCGATGGAAGCTGCATAGCAAGGATGGACAGTGCACCCTCTGAGGACCCCGCCTCTTCCTCAGAGGTCAATGCAAGCTTCTCAGGGCTGGTGGCTGCTGAGGCCAATGACTAACCTTTTGAACAGCACAAAAGGATGAGTACCACTCAAAACTGCAGTTGAAGACTGAGCTAAGATCATTGCATCTCGGACAGAGACATTCTACATATGACACTTGTCACAGAGGTGTTCGTCTCCAGCCATTGCCACGCACAAACCCATCCTTTCCCCATCCCAGCCACACACCTTAGCCCCCCTTGAGCTTAGAAATATACCCTCAGATACTTACTAACACCGACACGAACATCTCCTTGTCCAATTGTACTGGCCCCCCTGTTGATTGGCCAAGTCTAGGACATCCTCCTCCATCATTGTCAGCATTGCCAGATTTGGCACTTTCCCCAAATGTCTTCGTCCTCTCACATGCGTTGTGGACCCTCTTCTCCTGTGAAGACAATAGGACAGTGGTGAGTTCCATGCCTTGAGGGATCAGCCCCACAGGGCAGTTCCCACAAGCTGTGGTGCTTCTCTAAGCCGCATTGCATCATACGTCCTGCATCATGTAGCCTTTCCTACCTCCGCATCCCAGTCCCTGAAAGCTTTGCAGGGTGCAGATGCTCCTTGAGTTGTCATTGTAAGAGTGTGGGGATCACTCATCCACCCTCCTGGCTAATACCTCCTCTACACAACACATGCATTCCCTCACATCAGTGTGCACCCACATCAAGTGTTTGGATCCTCACTCACCCTGTAGCATGGAGAAGGTCAATCAACTTTTGTGGCACTGCAGGCAGGTCCTATAGATGACCCACGACTACTGACCTCCTTTGCGACCTCCATCCAGGTTTGACTGGTCAGGTGGGGATGTCTCTTCTTGCCATCCCATGGGATGGGAACCTCCTGCCATTCAGTCACAACCAGGAGGAGGGCACTCAGGGAGCCATCATCAAACCATGGGACCGCCCGTGACTATGCCTCTGCCATTGCTCTAGGTAGACAAGTATATTGCCCTCTCTCAATCTGTACCAGTGGGTGAAGAACTGGCACAGACAAAATTCGTGGTTAGCACCTCAGGAGCTGTCGAGGTTAGCAGTAGCCCCACTGTGCACAGCAGATTTTTACTGACTTCTCCTGCACTGCATGCTGTCTTCCTGATGCAGCTCCTCTATTGCCCTGTGGCACATTGCTGGTGGTCCTTTCACCCGCCCAATGGCAGCTGCTCCCTGTTCAGTGTCTGCCCCCGCCACCATCTGACATCCTACCCTGGGATTAAATATTGCAAATTATATCAAGTCTGTAGAATGACGTGTAACTGTTCTGACTATCACAAAATAGATCACAAGCAAGTTATTCCTGGGATATGACACTTATATAAGAATGAAGTAATCATCCTACAGCTGAATGGTGTTTACCAGAGCATCTTTCTGTGATACTAATTGTCAGTTTTCAGTAGTTATATTATTACATTTCCAATGACTCAATGGTTCTGTTTATTTTCATGAATACATTGACAGCTTTTCCTCAAAAACATGTTATCTTAAAACATGTTATCTCCTGTAAAATGTATCAGGTCCTCACCTGAATTACATGGAAAGCTTTTGTGACTCATTTTGGAAGTGTCAAGTTGGAATCATTAAAAGAAGATTTGACTTCGGGGTAACGATATCTTAGTGCAATTATATGGAGCCTTGGTGAGACCACATCTGAAATATTGTGTGCAGTTTTGGTCTCCTTACCTAAGGAAAGATATACTTGCCATAGTGGGTTTGCAATGAAGGTTCACCAAACTAATCCCTGGGATGGAGGGATTGTCCTATGAGGAAAGATTAAGTAGACTGGCCCTTTATTCTCTGGAATTTAGAAGAATGAGAGGCGATCTCATTCAAACATGCAAAGTTCTTACAGGGCTCGACAGGGTAGATGCAGGAAGGATATTTCCCCTGCGTGTGGAAGGGGGAAGAGGCCCATGATTGGGAGGGAGAAGGCCAAAGACTTCATTGTGAGAATCAGGGGCCCCTCCTCCTCCTCCTCCTCATGGCCCACAAGTAGTGCCGAAATAGACACTTGACCTTGCACAACTGTCCGCTCCCACCTCCCTTTCATTGCCAGGTCTGGTGACCATAGAAAGACCTGTGTAATAAGTGTAAATTTTTAAATTGGACTCCAAATTGCAGTGTGGGAGCCATTTGAAATATGTTAATAGAGTGTTCTTCATTCCGCGATGGAATATCCAGTTACCCCCATCATTTGCACTGTGAAAAGTGCTGCGGCTGCATGTACAGCAACTAGAGATTGCATTCCCCTATTTAATGCCCTAACTTCTCCCTCTTTCCTGCCTGTTACGGGATGGGTGAGGTAGAGTAGGGGGTGGAGTGGTAGTAACATTGAAACCACTGTCTTTGGTCTCCGCCACAAAATTCTGTTCCCTGATTTGCAACCTTGGCATCCCATCTGACCCACCTTCCCATCTCATGAGCTGAATTTTATGCTGACTGCAGAATTCCCCATCATTTACTGTCGCTGCCTCAGCCTATTACGATCCCAGCGGATGTTACTTCTGGACATACCTGAGTCCAGGGTGGAACCTGGCTTGATAGATCCTAACTTTCTTTTTTGTTTAGATATGTGGAGATAAGTCAACTAATGAACTTTTAACAAAAGAATAAAACATTTATTTAACAAGAAAAAATGAAATAAATGGGGGAGGCGATGGCATAGTGGTATTGTTGCTGGACTAGTGATCCAGAGACCCAGGGTAGTGCTCTGGGGACCCAGGTTCAAATCCCGCCATGGCAGATGAATTTGAATTCAATAAAAATCTGTAATTAAAAGTCTAATGATGACCATGAAACCATTGTCAATTATTGTAAAAACCCATCTGGTTCACTACTGTCCTTTAGGGAAGGAAATCTGTCATTCTCACCTGGCCTGGCCTACACGTGACTCCAGACCCACAGCAATGTGGTTGACTCTTAAATGCCCTCTGAAATGGCCTAGCAAGCCACTCAGTTGTAACAAACCGCTACAAAGTCACAAAAAAGGAATGAAACCGGACGGACCACCCGGCATCGACTGAGGCACCGGAAACAATAACGACAATCTCAGCCCTGTCGACCCTGCAAAGTCCTCCTCACTCACATTTGGCGGCTAGTGCCAAAATTGGGAGAGCTGTCTCACAGGCTAGTCAAGCAACAGCCTGACATAGCCATCCTCATAGAATCATATCTTACAGATAATGTCCCAGATACCACCATCACCATCCCTTGGTATATCCTGTCCCACTGGCAGGACAGACCCAGCAGAGGTGGCGACACAGTGGTATACAGTCAGGAGGTAGTTGCCCTCAGTGTCCTCAACATTGACTCCGAACCTCATGAAGTCTCATGGCATCAGGTCAAACATGGGCAAGGAAACCTCCTGCTGGTTACCACATACTGCCCTCCCTCAGCTGATGAACCAGTGCTCTTCCATGTTGAACACCACTTGGAGGAAGCACTGAGAGTGGCAAGGACACAGAATGTACTCTGGGTGGGGGACTTCAATGTTCACCACAAAGAGTGGCTCGGAGCACCACTACTGACCGAGCTGGCCGAGTCCTAAAGGACATAGCTGCTAGACTGGATCTGCAGCAGGTGGTGAGGGAACCAACAAGAGGGAAAAATATACTTGACCTATCCTCACCAACTTGCCTGCCGCAGGTGCATCTGTCCATGACAGTATCAGTAGGAGTGACCACCACGCAGTCGTTGTGGAGACGAAGTCCCAGCTTCACATTGATGATACTCTCCATCATGTAGCTACCACCGTGCTAAATGTGATAGATTTCAAACAGATCTAGCAACTCAAGACTGGGCAACCATGAGGTGCTGTGGGCCATCAGCAGCAGCAGAACTGTGCTCAAACACAATCTGTAAACTCATGGCCCAGCATATCCCCCACTCTACCATTGCCATCAAGCCAGTGGATCAACCATGGTTCAATGAAGTGTACAAGAGGGTATGCGAGGAGCAGCACCAGGCATACCTAAAAATGAGGTGTCAACCTGGTGAAGCTACAACACAGGACTACTTGTGTGCGAAACAGCATAAGCAGCAAGTGATAGACAGGGCTAAGCGATCCCACAACCAACAGATCAGATGTAAGCTCTGCGGTCCTGCCACATCCAGCCGTGAATGGTGGTGGGCAATTAAACAACTCACTGGAGGAGGAGGCTCCAAAAATATCCCCAACCTCAATGATGGAGGAGCCCAGCACATCAGTGCAAAAGATAAGACTGAAGCATTTGCTACAATCTTTAGCCAGAAGTGGCAAGTGGATGATCCATCTCAGTCTCCTCCAGAGGTCCCCAGCATCACAGATGCCAGTCTTCAGCCAATTCGATTCACTCCAAGTGATATCAAGAAACGGCTGAAGGCACTGGATACTGCAAACGCTATGGGCCCTGACAATATTCCGGCAATAATATTGAAGACTTGTGTCCCAGAACTTGCCACGCCCCTACCCAAGCTGTTCCAGTACAGCTACAACACTGGTTTCTACCCGACTATGTGGAAAATTGCCCAGGTATGTGCTGTACAGAAAAAGCAAGACAAATCCAACCTGGCCAATTACTGCCCCATCAGTCTACTCTCGATCATCAGTAAAGTAATGGTAGGGGTCATCAAAGTGCTATTAAGCGGCACTTGCTGAGCAATAACCTGCTCACTGATGCCCAGTTTGGGTTCCGCCAGGGCCACTCAGCTCCTGACCTCATTACAGTCTTACTTCAAAATGGACAAAAGAGCTGAACTCCCGAGGTGAGGTGATAGTGACTGCTGTTGACATCAAGGCGGCATTTGACAGAGAGTGGCATCAATGGGGGCAGCAGGGGCAAAACTCTCTGCTGGTTGGAGTCATACCTAGCACAAAGGAAGATGGTTGTGATTGTTGAAGGCCAGTCAGCTCAGCTCCAGGACATCGCTGCAGGAGTTCCTCAGGGTAGTGCCCTCGGCCCAACCATCTTCAGCTGCTTCATCAATGACCTTCCTTCCATCATAAGGTCAGAAGTGGGTATGTTTGCTGATGATTGCACAATGTTCAGCATCATTCGCGACTCCTCAGACACTGAAGCAGTCTATGTCCAAATGCAGCAAGACCTGGACATTATCCAGACTTGGGCTGACAAGTGGCAAGTAACATTTGCACCACAGAATTGTCAGGTAATGACCATCTCCAACAAGAGAGAGTCTAACCATCACCCCATGACATTCAATGGCATTACCATCACTGAATCCCCCACTATCAACATCCTGGGGGTTACTATTGACCAGAAATTGAACTGGACTGGCATATAACTACTGTGGCTACAAGAGCAGGTCAGAGGCTAGGAATCCTGCGATGAGTAACCCATCTCCTTACTCCCCAAAGCCTGTCCACCATCTACAAGGCACAAGTCAGGAGTGTGATGGAATACTTCCCACTTGCCTGGATGAGTGCAGCTCCCACAACACTCAAGAAGCTTGACACCATCCAGGACAAAGCAGCCCACTTGATTGGTACCATATCCACAAACATTCACTCCCTCCACCACCGACGCACAGTAGCAGCAGTGTGTACCATCTACAAGATACACGCAGGAATTCACCATGGCTCCTTCGACAGCACCTTCCAAACCCACAACCACTACCACCTAGCAGGACAAGGGCAGCAGATAGATGGGAACACCACCGCCTGCAAGTTCCCCTCTAAGTCACTCACCATCCTGACTTGGAAATATATCACTGTTACTTCACTGTCGCTGGGTAAAAATCCTGGAACTCTCTTCCTTACAGGACTGTAGGTGTCCCCACACCACATGGACTGCAGCAGTTCAAGAAGGCAGCTCACCACCAACTTCTCAAGGGCAACTAGGGATGGGCAATAGATGCTGGCCCAGCCAATGAAGCCCACATCCTGCGAATGAATAAAAAATAAAATACTCCTTCGCCGCAACTATACCTTTACAGATGTATACAGATTTGTAAGGATAACACAAGTTACAAAAGCTATCTTATACTCTAATGTTCACATTAAGTACATAGTCCATGTAAGCCAATAGGCGACCTGTGGTCAGACACACCACACTCTGAAACCAAGTGACAGATGTCACCTAACCAGACGCTATGGATCTTTCCTCAACTTCCCCCGGAGGCTTGTCACACTGTGAGCCAACCGGTCTCACTGAACTCAGTCTTTCACTCTTCACTCTTGAAGAACTCGCTCTGGAATCTTATCCCTAACAATGCTTTCTCTCAGTCGCCTTCCACAAGGGTCTACCTCCTGGATTTTGAACCCTCCTTCCGATATTCCTCTCGCCGGATCGCCATGTGCATTCGTGCTTCCTTCCGCACACACTCTTTCACTGACCCCAGCCATGCCAATAGAACACTACTGCTTCACGTGCCCATAGTAAAGAATTACAGACCTTCAGCTGTCTCCTTGGACCTTCCGGCTTCTCACACACCGATGTTGCTTTAAATCTGCATCCTGCAGCTTTCATCTCTTTAAGCTTGAAGCTTGGAACCTTCCTCTCTGCTCCTTACTTTCACTTCCACAGAACAGGACTTTTTGCAGACTCCTGTTCTTTTCTACTGAAAGGTCTTCTTGGGACCCCTTCTTTCTGTCCTTGTCCATGGGACCTTTCAGTTCTTTTGGGGAGTTGTTCTCTCTGCGGTTCCCTCTCCCAGTATTCAGTCTCTCTGGAATCCAGGCTTCAACTTCAGTTTGGGACTTGTTATCACCCCCTCTGCTGTCCAGTCTGTCTGGCAGATGCTTCCAATTGAACTCTCACTACTCCTTTTTAGTTTTTTGTCTGTGTCTGTCTGTGTGTGTGTGTGTCCTCGCGCTTGCTCGCCTTCAGGAGTCGTAACGGTCTAATCAGCAATCCAGGTCTCCGAACAGAGCTTTAGCCCTGCTGTCTCTACTCAAAAATGAAACTATAAAGATGTACCTTATTCCTAACATGCCCAAATACACATGTAACTTATTTAAACTATCTCTATTTTCTAACACTATTTGCTGTCGAAACCCTCATCCGTATTTTACTTGCCTCCCAACTTGGATTATTCCATTGCTCTGCTGGGCAATCTCCCACCTTTTACTTTCCATCAGCTTGAGCTTACCCACAATTCTGCTGCCCAAATCCTCACCAAATCCCATTCATCCCTCCTGCCAGTGCTCAATTTAAAATTAAATTGACTGTTGTTTTTGAAGTTCAAGTTCATCTATTAATCTGTATATGTAGCCAGTGCAAGACAGATGGTTAAGCTGCTTTATAGTGAAAGCAAACGGACGCTGAAGTGAAGCCTCTAGCTACTGTTTCCTGAGTTTTCTGATATTATATGCAAAATTCCTTCAATCCGCAGTTGTAAATTTGAAGTAACTACTGCTAAAAGGAAAATTGTAGCCAGGAAGTTCCTCAGAGCTGTTCTTGCTCTGCCAGTGTAACTTCTCCAGAAGTGCAGCAAAAACCTTCTTTACCAGAACAGAAATTTAATGGTGCACTAGAGGTAAGAACAGCCAGGGAGACATGCGCCACAATGCAAATTAATAAAGTTGATTCGTTTTGCTGTACCTTAGGCATTTTTTTTATTTTTGAAGAAAATTGTAAAGTGTCCAAAAGGCAAAGAAAATTGCTTGCTTAGGCGATATCTGCTGGAAACTCTTGAACTTTAAGAACAACAGTCAATTTAATTTTAAATCGTACTTCAGACAATAGTTCAATAATATGCCTTTATATTAATAGTTGACCAATTTAAGTATAATTAAATTCTGCTGTTAAACTTGTAAATAAGTAAAATGTGATCAATATCCTTCCAGCTACTTGTGCCAAATAATTAAACTGTATGGAGAAAATCTGGCATGGTTTACTCTAATGATTATCACCAAGATGAAAATCTGACCTGTCCTCCTTAGCACTGAGGGCACTGGTGAGCATGATTGCCATTAATAGTGCATCACAGAGAGCTAACTATGCCTTTGTGTCTTTGTGGCATGTCTCAGACAGGTTCACTCATCAGACTGTGCTTCCACTTGAATTGTTGGTCTGCTATGCTTATGTAGCTAAGTCTTGTGTTGGACCACTGCCTAGTGTAGTATCCACTGGCAGTTTGTACATGCCCCCTATGCCTTCAGACCTCCCAGCCTGCCCTTTCCTCGTGTACTCTATGATGTATTCATTCTCTGACAAAATAACTCCTGTGTGCAGTTTATTTCCACAACTCCTGTGGTGATCATCTGATTTTTTTTTTCCTTTTAACTCATTGATACCAGCTGTGACCTGGAGTCAAATATTCCCTTTCTAATTTCACGATGTAGCTGTGAAATGTATTTTCCCTCATTTTTCATTATTAATCCATTTTAGGAGTTTAGAACCACACGTGAGCAAACAGTTCAGTGCTTTCTACTTAAGTTTCTTTTTTTACACCAACCTACTGAGACTAAGTACAGTGACATACAATGAGCTGCTGCTCTCACTCTCTGGTTATTGAGTGAATGTACACAAGGAACCAGAGAGTGAGAGCAGCAGCTCATTGTATGTCACTGTACTTAGTCTCAGTAGGTTGGTGTAAAAAAAGAAACTTAAGTAGAAAGCACTGAACTGTTTGCTCACGTGTGGTTCTAAACTCCTAAAATGGATTAATAATGAAAAATGAGGGAAAATACATTTCACAGCTACATCGTGAAATTAGAAAGGGAATATCTGACTCCAATCACAGCTGGTATCAATGAGTTAAAAGGAAAAAATATATATAAGGGATCATTTTCTGCCTTTGCACCTCCAGTGGGGAGCTTTGCCAACCAGCAGTACGTATCAGAAATTTGGGCATGCTTCACAAGAATTCCCCACCAGTGAAAATAAATGGTTGGAAAATCATGCATAATCTTGCCTAAATTTCCACTGTGCATGGCTGACAGGCAAGGCTCTGCTACAAGCAACAAGTTGGAAATTACTCCATTCTTACCTATTTGATAGCACATCTCCTGAAATTCCTCCTCTTCATTCCCACACCATTACTTTTGTAGATCCCTTTCTTTTCTTCATCAACACAATGCCCCTTGGCAACAGCATCTACAACATGGGCAGCTTTGGTCCCACCTCAAGCTCTGTTCCCTTGCTGCCCATCCTGTATTGCTTCCTGTTGTCAAGCTGATCCAGACTGTTCATGACCTTAACATCCTATCCAACCCTAAAGTGAGCTTCAAATCCATTATCCACGTGATCACCAAGGCCACCTACATCCATCTATAAAACATGATTCATCTCCATTTCCAGCCTTGTAGCAAAAGCTGTTAAAACCTTCATCCATGTCTGTCTCTTGACTACTCTAATACTGTCTTGGCTGGTCTCCCATCTAACAACCTTCTTTAAACATCAGCTCAACCTAAACTTTGCTGCCTGTATCCTATCATGCATCAACTTCAGTCATTCATCACTGCTGTCCTTGTTACCCTACATTGGCTGGTGGTCCCCCAGTGCCTCAAATTTAAAACTTTCATCCTCATGGTTATTTCCCTTTGTGCCTATCCTTTTTCCTCTCTGTGTATTCCCTGTGTATCCTTTGTTCCTTTGACTCTGGCTCTTTGAGCAACTGTCTCCCTTCTCTCCAGCATTGCCTGTTGTGCCTTCAACTACACTGACCATATCTATGCTGCTCCATCAGGTTTGAGTGGGATATCTGAAACATACGCCTTCAAAATCCAGAGCAGTGTCAAGCAAGGCTGTGTGATAGACCCCACAATATTTAGAATCTACCTGGCGGTGGCTATTTACCTCATCAAAGATCAACTGCTCTCTAGTGCCAGTATTAAATACCGTCTAGATGGATAGCTCTTTAACCTCCATTACCTCTGTGCCAAAACTAAAGTGACCACCGTAAACACATATGATCTACAGTTAAAAGCAAAATACTGTGGATGCTGGAAATGCTGGAAAAATGCAGCAGGTCTGACAGCAGCTGTGGAGAGCGAAACAAAATTAACGTTTCAAGTCCGTATGACCTTCTTCAGAGCTGAAGAGAATTGAAAATGTGAAGAAATTTATACTGTTTAATATACTGTGGGGCAGGTGGAGCTGGATAGAAGGCCAGCGATAGGTGGTGACAAAGGAGGGATTGACAAAGGTGTCATGAACTAAAGGACAAAGGGAGTGTTAATGGTAGTGCTAAGTGCTAAAAATGGTGCTAATAGTAGCATAAAGATAAGAAAGCAGAATGTGATTATAGCAGAACAAGGGTAGCATTGTGTGAAAGAACAACATGGAACAAGTGACAGATGGCCCTGTAGGGGATGGGGTGGGGGAAGGGGCAATGATGAGGGGGGGAAAGGATAAAAAATGGGATAAAGAAGGGGATAAAACCATGGAGAAATCAATAAAAATAAAATTAAGTGGATAAAAAATAAAAATGAATGTAGAAGGGGATTAAAAAAGGGGATGAGGATGGAGGAAAGGGTTCATGGCCTGAAGTTGTTGAACTCAATGTTTAGTCCAAAGGCTATGAGGTGCCTAATCGGAAGATGAGTGCTGTTCCTCCAGTTTGTGTTGGTCTTCATTAGAACATTGCAGCAGGCCAAGGATGGACATGTGGGCATGAGAGCAGGATGGTGTGTTGAAATGGCAAGCGACCGGAAGGTCTGGGTCATGCTTGCAGACAGACTGTAAAGTGGTCACCCAGTCTCCTGAAAGGAGTGTCTGGGCCCTTGGACGGTGAGGAGGGAGGAGGTAAAGGGACAGGTGTTGCACCTCCTGTGATTGCATGGGAAGGTGCTGTGGGAAGGGGAGAAGGTGTTGGGGGTGAAGAATGAGTGGACCAGGGTGTCCCAGAGGAACGATCCACATGGAATGCTGACAGGGGGTGGTGAGGGAAAATGTGTTTGGTGGTGGCGTCATGCTGGAGTTGGCAGAAATGATGGAGGATGATCCTTTGAATGCGGAGGCTGGTGGGGTGAAAAGTGAGGACAAGGGGGACCCTATCATGGCTCTGGGAGGGAGGGGAAGGTGTGAGGGCAGAGGTGCTGGAGATGGGTTGGACACAGCTTAGGGCCCTGTCATCCACAGTGGGGGGGGGGGAACCTCGGTTAAGGAAGAAGGAAGACATGACAGAAATGCCATTTTGAAAAGTGGCATCATCGGAACAGATGCGACAGAGGTGAGGGAACTGAAAGAATGGGATGGAGTCCTTACAGGGAGCAGGCTGTGAAGAGCTGTAGTCAAGGTAGCTGTGGGAGTTGGTGGGCTTGTAATGAATATTGGTGGACAGTCTATCACTGGAAATGGAAACAGAAAGGTCAGAGAAGGGAAGGGAATTGTCAGAGATGGACCATGTAAAGATGATAGAAGGTGGAAATTGGAAGCAAAATTGATAAAGTTTTCAAGGCCCAGACGAGAGCATGAAGTGGCACCAAAACAGTCATCGATGTACCAAAAAAAGAGGCACACTATGCTACCCTTGTTCTGCTATAATTATATTCTGCTTTCTTACCTTTATGCACTTTTAGCACCTTTTTTAGCACTAAGCACCACCATTAATACTTCTTTTGTCCTTTAGTTCATGACATCTTTGTCAATCCCTCCTTTGTCCCCACCTATCGCTGGCCTTCTATCCAACTCACCCTGCCCATACCCACCTTAAACAGTATAAATTTAATCACATTTCCACTTCTCTTCAGCTCTGAAGAAAGGTCATACGGTCTTGAAACGTTATCTTTGTTTCTCTCTCCACAGATGTTGCCAGACCTGCTGAGTTTTTCAGCATTTTCTGTTTTTGTTATGATTTACAATTTATGGCTGACTTCTGTCTCGTTGCCCACTCTAACCGGATCTGCAAGCCTCTGTCGATTTCTTCAATTCTGCATACAAGAAACTCGGTCTGTCCTTGAATGTTGCCAAAACAAAACACATATATTAACCCAAGCCTGGTCAGCCAAATATTCTACCTCATTCCTTGCTGAAGGGAGAGGCTTTGGAATAGCACTTCCCATATTTCAGCAGCCACCTCTCTCAAAAGGCCGCCATTCATGAAGAGATGCAACACCAGATCAGCTGCCACAGGTCAGCCTTCTACAAATTACAGCAGCAAGTGTTTGACAACAGTAGCGGGGCCTCCGGCAGCAGTTGGCGATGTTGGGGGAGAGCACCAAGCAGGGGAACTGGTCAGCCCTGTGAACCCCTCCTTGTAGGGAGCAGTGTCTTTGACAAGCTGAGGGGCAGAGCCAGATGCCAGGAGTTAAGGGAGAAAGCAGCAAGGTTAATCCAGGGTTTGTGAGTGACAGGAGCCTACGGCAGCTTGAAGCCCCTGAGGGTGGTTAAGGAGCTAGGAAGGGAATGGGAAAACTAGTCAAATTGGCTCCTTCTTTGGCTCTGTTGACAATTATTTCCTCCAAACATCCACACCATCACTAAGACTGTCTATTTCCACCTCCATAACTTCGTTCCACTCATCCTCACCTCTGCTCATCTGCTGTTGAAACCCTCATCCAGGCCTTTCTTTCCTCTAGACTTGACAATTCCGGTGCAATCCTGGCCAGCCTTCTGCATTATAATCTCTGTAAACTTCGGGTTATCCAAAACTCTGCAGTCATGTCCTAACTCGTGCCATGTCCCATTCACTCATCAACCCTGTGCTCATTGACCTACATTGGTTCCCAATTTAAGAAACATCTCGACTTTAAAATTCTTATCCTTGTTTTCAAGACCCTTCACGGCCTTGCCCCCTCTCTATTTTTGTGATCTCCGCCAGCCCCACAAGCCTCCAAGATATCTGCATTCTATTTAATAATGGACTCATGAGCACCCCTGATTTTAATCGTTCCCCAATTGTTATTTGTGCCTTCAGTTGCTGAGGCCCAAAGCACTGGAATTCCCTCTGTAAACTTCTTTGCCTCTCTACCTCTCTTCGCTCATTTTAGACCCTCCATAAAAGCTATCTCTTTGACTAAGCTTTTGACCATCTGCCCTAATATCTTCTGGTGTGGCTCCGTATTAAAATTTGCTTTGTAACACTGCTATGAAGTACCTTGAGATGTTAAAGGCGCAATATAAATGCAATTTGTTGTTTTGATTCTGTGAATCACTTGGTGTGATTTCTTCTACATTAAGGGCACTGTATATAAGATGCTATATACCAAAACCATAAATGCATAGGTTCTAAAAGAAGAGCTTACTGTCCAGGAGATCAGCAGGGTTGAGTTTATAGGGAATGAGATCTCCTAGGAGTAGATAATACTAATAATTTATTATTCTACAGGGCAGAAAACTTGGACTCCCTATAAATATCTCAGCTGGCACATGATTGATTGTTCCCTAGTTTATTTTGTCCCTTTTAGCATCGATCTCTATGGGCAGCAACAACAGAAAACATGTCCCATAAAGATGCACAATTGTTTCAAATGGGAATCAGAATTGTGTTTATAACATTGTGATCAAATCAAATGGTTTCTATTTTTACTTTCATAAGATAGAGTTATAATGCATGCTAATTAAAAAAATTGGCTCAGAGATAGCACTATCCCTCGCTTAGCACTGCTAACGTGTTCTTAAAAAGTGGCATTATAAACAAAAATTTGCAAAATGTAAATCACTTTCCCATAAGAAAACTTCTGACCTGTAATTAGTACGTTAAACCTATTGGCTGCCTTGTACCTAACTGGCCCAGTTATCCCTTTCTAACTCTGATTAACTTAATACCTCTTACTCTTTCTACTTAACTCCTGGTTGCCGCTTCCCTCACCTGATCCTCTCCTGCTTCCTCTCACCCATTCACTGCACTCTCTCACTCCCTTCTTCACTCACTCCCTTGTTCATTCCCTTCCTTTCACTGCTTTTCCCCTGAGCCCTTGTTCACAGCAAAAGCTCAGGAGAGCGGTGGTGCACGGGAATCAGCGAGGGTTGGGCAAGAGAAGCACTGAGAGGGAGGCTCAGGGGAGGTAAGTGGCAAGTAGGAGGGGTGGAGGAGGAGGGAAGGGGCAAGTGGGAAGCTAGAGGAAGCGAGGCGGCTAGCAGGAAGCTCAGAAAGGAAGCGGGAGGCCCAGGGAGGGAATCCGTGAGCAGGAGGGTCAAGGGATGGAAATGGCAGCGGGAGGCTTAGTGGAGGGAAGGGACGAGCGGGAGGTTTGATGGAGGGAAGGGGTGAGTTGGAGGTTCGATGGAGGGAAGGGGTGAGTGGGAGGTTCGGGGAGGGAAGAGGTGAGCGGGAGGTCTGGTGGAGAGAAGGGGAGAGCGGGAGGCTCGGTGGAGGGAAGGGGTGAGTGGGAAGCTTGGGGAGGGAAGGGGTGAGCGGGAGGTCTAATGGAGGGAAGGGGTGAGCGGGAGGTCTGGTGGAGGGAAGGGGTGAGTGGGAGGCTCGGTGGAGGGAAGGGGCGAGCGGCAGGCTCGGTGGAGGGAAGGGGCGAACAGGAGGCTCGGAGGAGGGAAGGGGCGAACGGGAGGCTCGGAGGAGGGAAGGGGCGAACAGGAGGCTCGGAGGAGGGAAGGGGCGAGTGGGAGGCTCGGTGGAGGGAAAAGGTGAGCGGGAGGTCTAATGGAGGGAAGGGGTGAGCGGGAGGTCTGGTGGAGGGAAGGGGAGAGTGGGAAGCTCAGAGGAGGGA
The DNA here is from genome assembly GCF_964194155.1 of Cetorhinus maximus. Lineage (NCBI taxonomy): Eukaryota > Metazoa > Chordata > Chondrichthyes > Lamniformes > Cetorhinidae > Cetorhinus > Cetorhinus maximus. Next base: position 63,447,578 of record NC_135882.1, read on the forward strand.
AGGGGCGAGCGGGAGGCTCTGTGGAGGGAAGGGGCGAGCGGGAGGCTCAGAGGAGGGAAGGGGCGAACGGGAGGCTCGGAGGAGGGAAGGGGCGAGCGGGAGGCTCGGAGGAGGGAAGGGGCGAACGGGAGGCTCGGTGGAGGGAAGGGGCGAGCGGGAGGCTCGGAGGAGGGAAGGGGCGAGCGGGAGGCTTGGAGGAGGGAAGGGGCGAGCGGGAGGCTCGGAGGAGGGAAGGGGCGAATGGGAGGCTCGGAGGAGGGAAGGGGCGAACGGGAGGCTCGGAGGAGGGAAGGGGCGAGCGGGAGGCTCGGAGGAGGGAAGGGGCGAGCGGGAGGCTCGGAGGAGGGAAGGGGCGAATGGGAGGCTCGGAGGAGGGAAGGGGCGAGCGGGAGGCTCGGAGGAGGGAAGGGGCGAACGGGAGGCTCGGAGGAGGGAAGGGGTGAGTGGGAAGCTTGGGGAGGGAAGGGGCGAACGGGAGGCTCGGTGGAGGGAAGGGGCGAGCGGGAGGCTCGGTGGAGGGAAGGGGCGAGTGGGAGGCTCGGTGGAGGGAAGGGGCAAGTGGGAAGTTCAGGAGAGGAGAGCAGCAAGTGAAGCTGCGGCTTGTTCTATAAAAAACTGAACACATACAGTAACGTGTTAAAACAAAAATGGACACAGCACTTTTTTGGGAACTTCCCTAATGTACAGACCACACTAAAAAGAAAACATGCCATTAGAACATAGTTTATACAGGGGATACCTCTACTGTCACCTCTGATTTAAAAGATTGTTGAGTTTGCGCTTTAGTCCTGGACGTGAGCACGTATTCTAGGCTGATGCTTTAGTGCAGTCCTGTATTATCAAAAGTGTTACTTTTCAGCTGAGTCATTAAACCATCTGCTGTTTAGATAGCTGTAAAAGATATCTTGTGCTTTCTTTAAGAAGTGTACTGGTAAGGTAACTGGACAGAAGTTTTAAGGGGTAAAGGGCGCAGGCAGTGGAGTTGATAGTAAACAGAGATGTGGATGGTGAGGGAGACGAGATACTGATCAGAAATGGCTTTGCTGCTGGATCAAAAACTCGTGCAATCACAAGGCTTCCTGGTTGTAGATTTGAGAAGGGGGTCATAGATACAGCTGGAGGAGTTCACGTCCACTGTAAGGTTGACTGAAGGGAAGAAAATTTTGATAAGAAGGGTGATAGGCAATCTAGATGACAATTTAGGTAATAACTGCATTTGAAAAGGGTAGGTATCAAAAAAATATCTTCAGAGTTCACCGTTTGTCATTCTGTTGCTGATTGTAATTGACAGGATAATATAATGAGAAGAATGGATGCTGAGGTTTGCTCACAAAAGCACTCATAAGATAAATGAGCATGTAGATAATCTATTAGGCCATTGAAAAAACACTATTATCTTTTGGTTCAGTTTTCAATTATCTCCACATTAGTCTTGGCTTGATAAGTCCCATCTATGGTTCAGAATCCATTCAGTTATCATTTTCTTGATTAATGGATAAGCTATTTTTTATGATGTGGATTTTGTTGTAATTGCCTGTTCTTGTACACCATGCTGTGGGAATTGAGTTCACTTTTGAAAGGGGTGGAAGGTAAAAGATCTGATGTGTGATTTTTGTTATAACTTGGGATAGCCAGGTGGTGAAGGACAGAATACTGACCGCGCCCCCCCCCCCCCCCCAACTTGATTCAGTTACAAGTTTTTATTTACAAAGATGCACATTGCACACTGTGCACCTCCAACACGTGAGCTCCAATTAATATTCACCACCTGGAAACAATTAACATTCCTGGATACAGTTAACACCCATTTGATATACAATTACCACTGTTGGGGGTGGTCAGGTTATCGATTAAGTTTAATAAAAATAACACATTATTCTCTGTTCTCTTGTGAAATTAGTGCTTTTGGCTGCCCCTATTCAGAGCTCAACCTGAAGAAAGAGTCAACAATTCAGGACAGGCTGGGAGGAGAGAAACTGATGACCGTGGTGCCAATTCCTCTTGTTTCACGAACTAAACGTCTTGATAGTAATCATTCAAGTGGGAAGCCAGACGAGTGTGTTAATGAAACAAGGTAAGTGCCTTTTTCAAACTGCCCCAAACAAATTGAAAGCTGTTCTGGACATTATATTTTCGTGTAAATTTCTGAGAAAAGATGCAAAATCTCCTTTAACATGGCATAAGCAACATGACTGGGTTGTTCGATTTTGCATCTTTGCAAAGGCAGTAGTAATAAATATTAGGTTTTTTTATGATCATTCTTCTGATGGAGGCATTTGTGTGTTATTTCTGCAATTGGGATGATACATCATTTGTAAATTTTGCTATAGTTAATGCTTTTGAAAGCTGCTAACATATATCAGCAGAAACAAGTACAGTTGTGTCGTACTGTCAGAATGGGGTTCTTAGCAAGGTTCGAGCCTCCTCACATTTTTTTAAAAATCATTCACAGGATATATGTGTTGCTGGCAAGGACTGCATTTATTGCCCAGCCCTAGTTACCCTTGAGAAGGTGCTGGTAATCTGCCTCCAGTCTGTGTGGTGAAGATGCTTCCTCAGTGCAGTTAGATAAGGAGTTCCAAGATTTTGACCCAGCAACAATGGAAGAATGATGATATATTTCTAAATCAGTATGACGTGTGACTTGGAGGAGAACTTTAAGGTGGTGGTATTCCCATTCATCCACTATCCTCATTCATCTAGGTGATAAAGGCCACGGATTTAGGAGATGCTGATGAAGAAGCTTTAGCAAGCTATTGTAGTGCAACTTGTAGATGGTACACACTGCAACCCCATAGCAGCAATGGTGAAGAGATGCTCAAGGTGGTGGATGGGTACCGATAAAAGGGATGCTTTGTTTTGCGTATTGGTGAGATTCTTGATTGTTGTTGGAGCTGCACGCATTCAGACAAATCCGAAGTATTCCATCACACTCCTGACTTGTACCGTGTAGATTGTTGAAGGCTTTGGGAGTCAGGAAAAGAATCACTCACTGACATGGATGCCCAATTTTCATCTGCTAGACCTGTTCGAAATTTATCCCATTTAGCACAATGGTAGTGCTGTACAATATGATGGAAGGTGTCCTGAGTGTGCAGATCACAAATGCTGCATGCTTGGAGATCGCACAACTATAAGTGACTGGGAGTGATTTTATGCACATAATTTGTATTTTTGCTGGTGAAGTAACCCTGCTTTTATTGGGAGACTTTGCTTTGTTTCGGCCACGCGTTTAGCTTGCTGCAGATTTAATAGATTATTTTTGAGTAAACAGACGATTTGCTATATGTCCTACAGTAAGTCGCACTCTGCCTCCAACTCATTGGCTGGCACAGTGGTGCCAATGGGCACTTTGAAAAGTTGACACAAAAGTATGACAACAGGAAGTTTTGGGCAGAAAATGCGTGCAGATAGAAAGGTTTTGTGACATTGTGTATAAAGCCTCCTGATACTCTTGAACCAAATAAACATAAAAACATTACATTACATTGTGTATTGATATCTTTGGACAGCCATCATTGAGACTGCATGGTTTTTGTTCCATGATTTGTTAGACTTTGTTATGCTGAAATCACCAAATTGGTTACAATATCATTTCTTATAAATATAGCTGCTGTGCCTGTTATAATTTGGTTTTAAAAATAAAAAGCATATTCAAATACACATTCAGTGATTTTACAGCCCCAATGTGAGCATGGGTTTGGGTTTGGTCTAAGCCAGCATAGTGATAGTTTATTGATTTGTTGTTCCTTTGAATGGAGCTACACAGTGAAATTCACCCTGTAGTGCAAAGCGCTCTAATGAATACAAAATAAAATGATTCTATCAAAGGGACAGGAGCATGGGGCTTCCAAAAGAGCCCGTGGTGAGACTGGTTGTTGATTTTTTTTAATGCATCAATTTATAATCTGGAATGTACTGCCTGAAAGGGTGCTAAAGCCGATTCAATAGTAACTTTCGAAAGGGAATTGGATAAATACTTGAAGGCGAAAGAAATATTGCTGGGTTCTGGAGAAAGAACAGGGAAATGGAACTAATTTGATAACTCTTTTAAAGAGTTGACACAGGCATGATGGACTGAATGGCCTCCACCTGCCCTGTAAGCTTCCATGATTCTCTGGGTTCTGTTAGAAATCTCATAGAAGTTTTCCTGTATCTAATGTTACAGAAAATGTCCCACTCCTGGTTGCGATGGATCAGGTCACGTAACTGGGAAGTACACTGCACACCACCGAGTCTCGGGTTGCCCTCTAGCTGAACAAAAGCAGATAAAGATCAAAATGGAACCACAGGATGACGAGGGGCCACCAGAAAATAAATCAGTATTTTCATTTGTTCAGCGTAAAAGGACAAAGCAACAAGGCAGGTGAGCAAATGGATTAACAGTTCAATAGTTAACAAGAGGGACCAAATACTGTATTTAATTCACTTCATATTTTGTGGTCATTGATAAAGTAGTTACCTGTTTGGGACGATTAACAAGTAGCAGTATTGCCTTTGGATTGACAGAACAATCTGAGCATTATCAAAGAGAAAGCACCATTAATAGGCACAGGTAGGATTTGCAGTACAGTATTCTTGTACAGATGAACCTTTTATACTGGATGACACATTTATAACTAGCTCCAGAAATCTCCCCAAGCTTCCATTCAGTTTATTTACCAGCATATTCTATCAGAAACTTTAAAATAATCCTTCCGAGACTTTGAAAATAATTAAATCTTAATGTTAAACTAGAGTTTAATTCCACTTATATTAAGTCTTCTCAGAATAATTACAGCCACCTGATACGTGTCAAGAAAATATGATATTGATGTGACTGAAGCAGCTGTTCATCGACCTGAACTCATGAAAAAAACATGGTTTTAGAAATTAATTTGCGTAGAAGCATAAGCAAATATAATTTCTTTAAGCTAAATCAATTTTGTTAATGATACATGCAGGCACCATTTTTGATATAGAAACAAGTCCTTATTCATTTAAGCTTCAGATTGATTTAGGAATTGCTGCCTTCACTGAGTGCATCTCAGGGCTTCTCCTGGAAAATGCACTTTCTTAGCCATTCTCAGTAGCATCTTCCTGCTCGATTTTACACGTTAGAAAATGTTTCCCATCCCTATTAAGCTGTTGTCCAAAATTTCTCCTGCAGTCCTCGAAAGACGTTTCCTTGGATTTCTTCTCAGGTTTCTTCAGTTTTATTTATAATTTAATCATCTAAATTCACAAATTTTCTTTAAATTAATGCCATCCCCCATAGTGGTTCACAGTGGCATTTCCCAAAAAGACTGACTCTGGTTAACTCAGTCATTGGCCAAAATCACGGATTCCTTCCAACTTACTTTCAAACTTACGAGCCTCAGTGTTGTATTTCATTTGTAGGATTCCCTTTTGAAGTGCAAAAATAGAATAAGGCTCAACTTAAGGGTGTAGTGACCAGCAGCAATAACTTATATTTATATAGTACCTTTAACATACTAAAACATCCCAAGGCATTTCACAGGATCATTACCAAATAGCAAGGTAAAACAAAATGAGACACCAAGTCACAAAAGGCAAAATTAGGGCAAATGACCAAAAGATAAGCCAAAAGGTAGGTTTTAAGGAGCATCGTAAATAAGGAAAGATAGAGAGGCGGAGAGTTTTAAGGAAGGAACTCCAGAGCTCAGTGCCTAGGCAGCTGAAGTGGTGGAGTGATTAAAATTGGAGATGTTCAAGAGGCCAAAATTAGAAGAGCACAAATATCTCGGGAGGGTTGTGGGACTGGAGGAAATTACAGGGATAGAGACGGACAAGGCCGTGGATGGATTTGAAACAAGGGCGATCATTTTTATAATCAAGGCAATGCTTAACCAGGAGCCAATTTAGGTGAACGAGCATAGAGGTGATGGGTGAATGGGTCATGGTGTAGCTTAGGAAACAGACAGGTGGAAGATGGTCAGGAGAATATTGGAAAAGTCAAGTCTAAAGGTGACAAAGCCTTGGACGAGGTTTGCTGCAGCAGATGAGTAGAGGCAGTTGATCGTACTGATATGTGGCAGAATCTCAAGTCAGGTTCAGATATGACACCAAGGTTGCAAACAGCCTGTTTCAGTGTCAGACAGCTGCAAGGGAGAGGGATGGAGCCAGTGGCTAGGGAACAGAACGGAGCTTGTGGTGGGACTAAAGATGATGGCTTCAGTCTTCCTAGTATTTAGATGGAAGAAATTTCAGCTTATCCAGTACTGGACATTGGATAAGCAGTCTGACAATTTGGAAACATTGGAATTGTTGAGACAGGTGATGATGAGGCAGAGCTGGGTGTTCGTAGTATGCATGTGAAAACTAACATGTTTTCAGATGATGATGCTGAGTGGCAACATGCAAGTGAGAAATAGGAGGGACTAACATTAGATCTTTGGGGGACTCCAGAGGTAACGGTGCAAGTGTAAGTAGAGAAACCATTGCCGGTGATTCTCTAGTTACAGTTGGACGGATACGAATGATACTCGGCGAGTGCAGTCCCATCCAGCTGGATGACAGTAGAGAGGTGTTGGAGAGGAGAGTGTGATCAACCTTGTCAAAGGCTGCAGATAGTTGGGACTGACAAGGAGGGATAGTTTACTTTTGTCAGAGTTACATAGGATGATCTTTGTGACTTTGATAAAAGCCATTTTGGTACTGTAGCAGGAACAGAAACGTGAATTAGAGGGATTCAAACATGGAGTTCAGGGAAATTTGGGCATGGATTTGGGAAGGATAGGTTCAAAGACTTGGGAAAGACAAAGAAAGGTTGCAATGGGGTGATAGTTTGCAACAATGGTGGATCAAAGGTTGGTTTTTTGAGAAGGAGGTGATGAAGGCAGATTTAAAAGATTGTTGAACAATACTTGAGAGAAAACTGTTAACAATATCAGCTAATATAGGGGCCAGGAACAGAAGTTAGGTGGTCAGCAATTTAGTGGGAATAGGTTCGAGGGAGCAAGAGGTGGGTCTTATGGAACAAGATGGGTATAAGTTTGTCTGGGCTTATTTTCAAGGCAAAGAGTTGGAGCAGGCTACGATGATAGAGAGTTTGAGAGTCCTGTGGAGTCAGTGACACTTCTGTTCTTAAGATAAAATCAAAATACTGTGGATGCTGGAAATCTGAAACAGAAACAAAAACAGAACATGCTGGAAAAGCTCAGCAGGTCTAGCAGCATCTGTGGAGAGACAAACAGAGTCCGTATGAGCCTTCTTCAGAGCCGCCTTCTGTTCTTCTTGGTTCCTCAGGAAGGTGTTTTTTTTTTAAATTAATAAATTACCTTTGATTGGCAGCCACTTGTCCTGCTCATTAGTCACTAATTTCTGAATGGGGTTCTATATGAACAGGCCCCTATTTTACATATTCAAGGGATATGTAAAATATGGCCCACACAAATTTGGCAGTGGACCAATGCCTGTGAAAATTGGGTACAGGCTGTCCCACTGATGAAATGTTATGCTTTTATCCCCCATTTTATGTTCAAAGTATAGGTGCAACACATTCTAATTTTTACTCCATTCTCTTGCAAAAGGAATGTCCGTGATGTGGGTTTTTTTTATTTTTAGTACTGGGTCCTCCACCACTGAAAACCTATTCCAGCTTAAGATCATCGTACTGGTCATAATAACATCCTAATTGAACACTCACAGAGCCTCAACCCCAGTGATTGTGCAGGCATTGTTAGATACCATGCCAACTTCAGTATCACCAAGTTAGGTACCCTATAATGGCAACAAATAACCCAAAGCAAATAGTTTGTTGAAGGGGAAACAGACTCCATCATCTTCTCTGGATGAAAAGAAGGAAGGAAGAAAGAGATGCTGAGGAGGGTATGAGGGAAAGCCTTCCATCAGCAGAATACCTCCAGGACTCATGGACAAGGCCTGGATAAAGGCCCTACTTTTGAACATGGATAATTTGATGTCGATAGTGCAAGAGTGGCTTCTCAGTGAAGACCATGAATGATCAAAAATGTCATGATTGACACTGGAGACACGGCTTGTTGATCATCTTTTCAGAGAGTTTCCACTTATATGCCTGTATGTGGATTGCATTAAAAAATTTTGGAAAAAATTGTTCCTCAGGATCAAATCCAGCTGATTCCAAAGAGTCACTGTAGATTCAGCTGCCTGCCAGTCTGTCGCATTCCAGGAACAGATGGAATATTTCAAATCTGAAGGAAAAGTTGCAGAGCCTTCACAGTGGGAGCGAAACAATCGGATACATAGAGAAGACGACTTTGTTCAGAAGGAATACTCAAAAATATTTTATATAACTTAGCAAGTTGCACAAAGTTATGTTATTTACAGAGCCTCGCTAATCAGCTTGATTTGGCTGCCACTCAAACTTCTTCTGCAGCTAAGAATCAACTACCAGGGCTAAGGAGAGGTGGCTAGAATATTGAGTTTCACCTTTTTACATGGCCAGGCTTCCTGTCATATTTTCAGAAAAGGCTGATGGAGCTGCCATTTAGTAGCATCATATTTAGAGACCAGTCAAGATAAGTGGGAAATCATCTTGGAGATTTTTAAAACACACCCAGAATCTGAGAGGCATTCCTGATACAGGGACTGCCATGGCAAGCACAGCATCAAACCAGGCCATCCTTTATCTAGAATGAATCATTCTTTTATACTGCAGGATCATTCCTGGACTAAGCATCCCAGGTCAGTGTTGACAAAGGAGCCTTCCTATAATTATTTATTATAAGCATTTAGTTGTCAGTGGTAGGGACTGAGATCTGATGATGGAAAAGGAGGGTATTGAAATTCATGGTGTATTTGATTTTTAGCACCATCACATCATGAGTAATCACTAATTTCAAATGTTCCCTTATATCATTATGCTGCAACATTCTAAATCCTGCTGCTTGATTTTGGGATATTCTCCAAGTCTCTCAGCTATACCAGAGCAGGTGTTTCAATAGAAAAAATACATCCTGATGGACCTCATTTTATTACTGCTAGTTGCAGTCTTAATAATGTTTGAACCTTCCTGACTGCAGATGGTATCTTTTGGGAAAGTAAAAAAAATCCACTTTATAAGCCTGGAACTTTCTATTGGTGTAAACCTTTACAGCATTGCAAGTGTGTGATAGTGGCCAGAAATTTGGGAAATATAAACTCCTCTGCCCATATTCACAGCCACATGCTCTATTTCTCCATCACACACATTCCGAGATAAGGCCATCTCTGATTCCTTGAATCCCTCTCCGTTCACATTCCCCTTCCACTTCCCAAACCCACTTCCTCCTGTATCTGTTCTTGGGAAAAAAAAACTCTGGCGACTGTTATGATCCCAGCTGATGTAACTACTGGACAAATCAGATCCCAGGATGGAACCTGGCTTGATAGATCCTAACTTTATATATTTGTTTAGAAACGTGGAGGGCAGCTACTGAACGGAGTCACAGAGTCCGTTGATGAACTTTTAACATAAGAATAAAACATATATTAAACAGGAACAGATGAACTATATTACACTACCCCTTCACCCACAAGTATACCTTTACAAATATATACAGATTCGTAAGGATAACACAAGTTACAAAATCTACCTTATACTCTAATGTTCACTATAGGTAGACAGTCCATGTAAACCAATAGGCGACCTGTAGTCAGGCGCCCCACACTCTGAAACTAAGTGACAGATGCCACCCAAAGCAGATGCCATGGATCTCTCATCAACTCCCCACAGATGTTTGTCGCACCGTGAGCCAACTGGTCTCACTAAACTCCGTCTTTCTCCCAAGGGGTTCCAATCTCAATGCTTGAAGTATTCGCCTTGGAATCTTCTCCCAAACGACCTTTTCACTTGGATTTCTTCAACAAGAATCCATCTCCAAGGGTTTGAATTCTCCTTCCAATGTTCTCCTCGTCTGGATCTCTCCATGCATTCAGGCTTCACCCTCCACACGCACTCAGGTATTCGGCTGTACCAAGCAGGACACCACTGCTTCGCAAGCCAATTTGCCTTGATTCTGCTTCCTGCAGCTTTCTCACTTTAATTCAGAGTCCTTTGCTCTGCTCCTTATTTTAACTTCACTGAACAGGCTCTGGTCCTTCGAATTAACTGTCATCTTGGAACTTTTCCCTGATTTTAGGACTTTTTTCTTTGCTCTTTGGAACCTGCTTCCTGCAGTTCCCTTTCCTGTGTCCAGCTTCTCCTGGCACCTGCTTCCAACTGCACTAAAACTGCTTTCTGTTCCTCCGTGTGTCTCCATGGGCCCCCTGTTGCTAGGCAACAACACAGTTTTTCCTACTTTGTTTTAACTTCTCTAAACCACTTCAAGGGTCGTAAAACCTCACTGAAATGCAGGAACACAAACAGAGCTTCAGACCTGCTGGCCCCAGTCTAAAGTGAAACCATAGTCTAGGCTTCACCTTTCCAACATACAGATAAAAAAATGAATTAATTAAACTTAAAGCTATAGCACACAAAAATACATATAAATTACTTAAAACTATTTCTAGTTCCTAACATGATGTTTAATAGCACTTTGAAATTCCCAACTGTTTAGCTTTTGACCTTCCATTCACCATGACATTTCTATTGCTACCCATCTGCTCAATTGCTTTTTCACAACTGCCTTTAGTGCCCTCGTCCCCATTACAGTCAGGACTCTGTTTCACTCTGATCATTCTCCTGATACAACCTTCGTCTACATTCCCTTAAACCAAGGGATGCAGACTTTGACAACTGATTAAGCAATTCATTACCAGATCTGGCTGAAGCACATAAAGCATGATTGAGTCCTGCTCTTATCTGCCAGAACAACTCGCTATTCCAGCATTATGTTGGAGTGCAAAGATAGCCTCCGGCTTCTCTTCTTTACTATAAATCATGTCGTAAACCCCTCTTCTTCCCCTTCCATCATCATTTCCAAGAACAAGTGCGAGAAGCTCACAGACTTCTTTGTTACCTAAAATTGAGACCCCCCCAATCAACTGCCTCTGCTGCCTCCCTCCATTCCACTAGCCTACCAAGCCAAACTCCCACTAAAGGTCTCCCCTGCCCTCACCCTGAACTTGCAACTTTCTTTAGTTTCTCTCCTATTACCCCTCATGGCCATCTCCACACTCAACTTATCCATGAGACCCAGTTCCTACTCCCTCGATCCTATTCCCACTAAACTGCTGACCACCCACCTTCCCTTCATTCTCGGCCTTATGTTAGCTGATACTGTTAACTGTTTCCTCCCCTCGGGTCCTGTTCCCCTAACCTTCAAATCAGCCAGCGTCACAACCTCCTCAAAAAACCCACTCTTGACTCCTCTGCCCTTACAAACTACCACCTCACCTCCAAGAATATGTTGTTGCTGTCCAAATTCTTCCCATCTTTCTTTCAACTCTGTAACATCGCCCATCTCCTGTTGCTGCTGAAGCCCTCATTCATACCTTTGTTACCCCTGGCCTTGACTATTTGAATGCTCTGCTGCCCAGCATCCACTTCCCACCCTCCATTGACAAAATCGAAAACTCTGCTGCTCATGTACAAACATGAGAAGTAGGAGTAGGCCATCCGGTCCCTCAAGCCTAATCTGTGATTTGGTAAGGCCATGACTGATCTGATTGTGACCTCTTACTTTCCTGTCTACCCGCTATACACCTTGACTCCCTTGTCAGTCAAGAATCTATCTAACTTGGCCTTAAAAATATTCAATGACCCTGCCTCCACCACTCTCTGGGGAAGAGAATTGCACAATTGAATGACCCTCTGAAAAGATTTCTCCTCATCCCCATCATGAATGGGAGACCCCATATTTTTAAACTGTGCCCCCTAGTTGTAGTCTCTCCCACAAGGGGAAACATCCTGACTCACAGCAAGTCCCATTCATCCATCACATGTGTGCTTTCTAACATTGGCTCAGCTCCGACACCATCCCTACAACCCATCTCAAAAGATTTCTGTGCTTCTCCAATTCTGTTCCCTTGTACAGCTGCTGTTTTAATCATATCATCATGGCAGTCATACTTACACCTGCCTTGGTCCTAAGCTCAGGAATTCTCACCATAAACCTTTCTACCTTTCTACTTCTCTCTCCTCCTGCAAGACATAGCTTAAAACTTACTTCCACCTATCCTAATAACTCTTAATGTGTCAAGCTCCATTTCATAACGTTCCTGCGAAATTTCTTCAATTTAATTCAAACTTTATTGTCCAACCGGAAATTCATTGCAGATACATGCACTGAAAATCATATGTTAATGAATACTTAACAAAAAAGAAAAACTACATCACCAGACAAACCAAAACAACAGTCGCAAGTTTCATAATCATCTTCAGAAAAGCACTGATGTCACTAACTTGCAGAACCCCTAAAATCTCTATACACTGGGCTCTTTCTAGACCAGCACTGGGAATATTTGAATCAATATTCAATATTGAGCGTACTGGCAACAGATGTTCTAAAGAGGTGATAGATTATTCAACAGAGCCAAAGGTTTTACTACTTTCACCACTGACCAAAAGAAGCATCACGAGGAGGTTAACAATTCATTGCTCGCCTTTCCAGAGTTCAGAAGGTTATTGGCTGTATTCATGCTGTCATTTGGACCTGCAAACAATCCTGATCCTATTATTATCTAAAAATGCTATTTTTTTTGTCACATGGTAGTTTGCAGCCACCAGCTACCCTGGAAGCTGGCAAGTGCCTTATTTTGGGTAATTAAGAACAGAAGGGTGGTCCAGTGAGATCGTACGCAACCATGTCTCATGACACTCATGCACTAACCAAGAAGAAAAGGATAGCACAGCTATAGCTGGATCAAACAGTGACATTCCTTCGATACACTGTCATTTCCTGGGTGTCCAAGATAATGGTCATCTGTTGCATGGTTCATAATTTGGGCCTGAAAAAGGCCTGAGCATTAGGTAGATAACCAGGATACCAAATCTATAGCAGAGTAAGGAAGTGGACATACCAATAGGGAATTAACAGTGATACCAACAGTGAAGGAAGGGAAATTAATTAGTCTGCTACTAATTGCAAATTAATTCCAAGAAGGTACAACATTTCTAAAAGGAACAAAGCTCATCTGCCTAATAATCATGGCAAAACACTTCTCTACAATTTCAAGCTTAGCTCTACAAATATATCACGTTGAACTTGCTCCATGTTATATGAAAAGGAAAAAAGACCTACATTTCATATCAGGATGTCACAAGCAAGAAAGTAGTTTGAAGGGCCTGTTTTTACATTGGCAAGCACAACAATGAATTTGTGAATGACAACGTGTGTAATGATACAAATGTGTAACTAATTTGTTGGAGTTTTTTGGTGGTGATATTAGTTGAGGTACGTATGTTGGCTAGAATTGGAATCACTCCTCCCCTGTTCATTTGATCTTTTATGTTTACCTGAACTGGCTGATACTGCTGTTTAATATCTCATTCAAAAGATAAAACTCAGATGATGCTGCATTCTACAGTATTGTAGTAAAATGCCAACCAAGGTTATTTGAGACTTGAGCGCACAATCTTCTGACTTAAATCTGAGAGTACTATCACTGAACCAAGACAAAATGCTCAACACAATGTTCAAAAAATGTGCATTGCATTTTTTTCCCATTACATTGCTATTGACATAAGGATGGGGTGAGAATTGCCTAAGCTTTGAGTTCCTCTGCCCCTGTCCTCAATTAGGATGCAGCATTGGATTGGTGCAGGTACTCCTGGTGAGACTAGGTACACTAGGTCTTTGCTGATGGGCAGATGGAAGACCCAATTGTTGGTTCAGAAAAATGCCAAAGGCCCACAGAGCTTTGGAAAACACCAAAATCATGACGTTACCAATAGGCCTTATTATTCCCAAAAACCTTTAAGAACTCACAAAATAACACACCAAATGCAATTTCAAAGCTCTAGTAATGTTCTAAACTATCGATTGGATACTAGCATTTTTAAACATGCTTATTTGTTGCCATATTTTGTTCTTCAATTTGTCACAGTTTACAATTTATTTGCATAATTGGTGGAACTTGATCGTAATAATCAATTGCGCAAATATACTATTCAAATTGTTTGAGGTGGTAAAAATGTTTTTCAAAGTAGACAATAAGCTAAGGGCATTCATAAGCAAATTATTCCCCTTATAAGGGCATGTTTCCGTCTCTTTTTCCAGAAATTTCTTGCATCCCTAGTCCCTCCTTGTACAAACACCATCAGCAAAGCAAATGTCCGCGCTTCCAGGATTGCCCAGTGCTGCTGATGCTGGAGCAGTAGAAGTGGTCTCTAAATCAAAATAGCTCAATGGAGTTGGGAGAAGCAAACCTGTACAGTGATCCAATATTTTGTGACACAAGATCATGCCAATGAAGTGTACAGCCACCGTGCTGCCAAACCCACTTAATTTCCTTCTGAGAAAAAACATGTTTGCTTTGAAATTCTTCTCCCATAAAACTCAGTATTGGGTCACAAATATAAATTCTACTTCAACTTTAACATAATGAGCATAAAATAAACTAGAACTTTTGTATAGGCACTTCATCATAGTACATTGGAACAAGATTTGAGTAACCTTCTTGCTCTGATGCATATCCAAATAGATTTAACTCACTGCTACATTCTAGCGTAGCGTATCATTAACATAAATCTGAGGTTCTACTGCTTACTCTGTATCATTGTGAAGACCACAAGAAATTAACATAGTCCAACAATCCAACTATTAGACACTTGTTTAACCTGATTATCACTTAACAAATCTATGTTTGAGGCCTTGTGACAAATGTTATATGCACATATTTATTTTATACTGTACCTCCAATCTCTAAATATAAACCTTACACATTGAAAAAAAATCAAGACAGATTTTAGGAATTATGGTAAACACTCAGTAATTAGAATTTACTTTCAGGCTCAATTTTAGTTCTGTTATGCACTTTGTCTATTATTGAGGATGCGTCAAGTTGATGCCCTCCATAGTGGACTAGCTTGCTGCCATTCATTGCCTTGATTTAAACCAAAAGAAGGATCACTTGTGCAATGCACTGCAGGAATGTAGGCATATTTGGAAACATACCACAATGTGGGATGATGTTTTCAGGGGAGAAGGGGTGAGGAGAGAGAAGAAGCATACATTTTGAGAAGGTTTGCTTTTAATTGGTTTATGTTTAGAAGAGAAATGGATTAATTACTCAGTGATACATGGGTATTTAAAATATATGTATGTCTCGATTGTAGCATCCACCTTTGAAACAAAAGGTTGTGAGTTCAAATGCTATTTCAGGACCTGATAACATAATTTAGGCGGAAATTCCAGTATTGTACTGAGAAAGGGCAACATTTTCAGCAGCCTAGATTACCCTCTCTTTAACCTTGTTAAATGTCAGTGGATCTTCCTTTGTTGTGTTTATGTACTTTTTAAAAATTGTGTGTCTTTTGTTGTGTTATTAATTATGTTTGGTTCTCACATTCTCGCTGCAACTCTGTGCTGGATTTTAAGGGGTGGGTGTACTGCTCGCCACCTATACTCCTCCAACCCCTCGGAAGGAAAGTCAGTCCCATACACACTGACTTTTAAAAAGCCTTCCCTGCAGCGATAACACACTGGGGGCAGGCTAAACAGGCTCAGGGTTGGACTTCCTGGCCCTCAGTGAACAAGAAGATCCACCCTCGAGAGCTGCCAGCTAATCTGATCGGCTGGCAGTTCTAGCAGTCCCGGTAATGCCAGAGCTCAGTAGTGGGCGTTGCTGGGACTGCAACAAGACCCAAAAAGGAAATGGAGAGAGGTTAGTCTTGAGGTTTTAGGGTAGGGAGGGGAGGTTGGGTTCTGGGGTTGGAGGGGGGGTGGGGGGGTGTGCTGTGGTGCAGGTTTTGGAGGGCAGGTGGGAGGAATGAAAGCAGGTGTGACATCTTGAGCGGGGCATCCCCATTGCGAATACGGCACCCTCTAATTGATATGTCCCCCCACCTCTTCCAAACTCCCTTTTCAAAAGAGCCCTTTCAAAAACGGCCCTTGCACTGCCACTGCCCAGTGTTTAATGGTAGTGGAGGCTGAATGTTGCTCTTAATTGCTAATTAATTGGGCAATTAATTGTTAAGTTAAGGGCCTCAATAGACCTAAGGGTGGGCAGCCAACTGGGTTATTTACTACCCCCCTCCCATTATGAGGAACAGGTTGGGGGTGGGCAGGAATGAGGTGGCCTGGGCACCCGACATATTTTACATGCTACCCCAATGAAAACATGCCCGACAGGGGCCAATAAAATCTAGCCCTCAATGTTCAACTCTTTCTGTCTCCCTTTTTCTCCATGGGCTCGATTTTACGGGCCACAAGCGGGAAAGTAGGTGGTTGGACCCGTCAAATAGGGTGCTGTGCCATTGCGGCATGCCCATCACACCCGCTCCCATCCTCGCTGCAATTTTACAAGCAGTTGAGGCCCTTATTTGGGCAATTAATGCCCAGTCCTAATTCATGGGCCAAATTTTCCTTTTGGCGTGTGGGGGCGGGCCTGTAAAATGACGCACAGTGGCATCAGGTGAACATCCCGACGTCATTGCGTGCCGCCGTGATATTTTGCTGGTATGACGTGCGATGATGTCCGACACACGCCCGGCATTAATTAACGGGCCACTTAAAGCCCTTGAGGCGCCAATCGATGCCGATTTTTCGGCGCCCGTGCGATCTTTGCCTCGGCGCACGGGCAGGCGGGTAGGACACATTTGTATTCACCTCATCCACAGGCGGGATAAGAGGGCTCAGTGGTCTCACGAGTGTGCACAGTCAAGCATTTATTTCTGAAAGTTTTTGAAACTTGCCTGTGTGATCCGCAATATTTCAAAACACATACCAGCTGCTTTTTCTGGACTCTTAACCTTCAGGTCAGCACTCTGCAATGAGTAATTTTTTTCTGGGCCTGCAGGTTTCAGGGAGCCTTCCCTTAGCCTGGGAATGGAAGCTGAACTCTCCACTGGAGGCAGCTCCTCTGAGGAGGAAAGGAGGGCTAGAAGGGGTAGGAGGCCAGGAGCGCACATTCAGCCTCCAGGGGGAGCCACCTTTGGGAGGACAGGCACAGGCACAAGGGGTGCAGGGCCAAGAGGTAGTCCAAGTCAGTAGGGACCGCAGAAGACGCCACTATCCTGCTGCCAGGGTATACAGGCGACGAAGCAGCTACCTCAATATGACTGAGGTCCAGTGCCGAAGGAGGCTCCGTCTCTCAAGGGAGACAGTCAACTATATCTGTCAGATGATAGGGCCTGAGATCTCCACTAACTGTGTGGGTGAACACCCCATGCCAGTGGCTCTAAAGGTCACAGCTGCCCTCAACTTCTATACCTCTGGCTCCTTCCATGGGTCGGTGGGCGATCTTTGCAGTGTCTCCCAATCAGCTGTGCACACTTGTGTCAAGCAGGTTACAGACGCTCTGTTCAGGCGTGCATTGACCATCATCCACTACCATTGGGACCAGGCAAGCCAGACACAGCGAGCCAGAGGCTTCGCGGCCATTGCTGGCTTCCCCCGCGTCCAGGGTGCAATAGGCTGCACACATGTGGCCATCAAGGCGCCAGCAGATGAGCCCAGTGCCTTCCTCAACAGGAAGGGCTTCCACTCCATGAACGTGCAGATAGTGTGTGACCACACGATGCTGATTCTACAAGTCTGTGCAAGGTAACCAGGCAGCTCCCACAACACCTACATCCTCAGACACTCCCAGGTGCTGAGGCTCTTCGGAGCTCCAGCCCGATTGGATGGATGGCTGCTGGGTGACAAGGGCTATCCCCTCAGACACCTCTCCACCATCCAAGAACAGAAGGTGAGCATCGGTACAATAGGTGCCACTCCCCCACAAGGGCTATGGTGGAGAGAACTATTGGTCTTCTCAAGATGCGCTTCCATTGACTGGACTGCTCAGGGGACGCACTCCAGTACCCCCAGATTGTGTCTCAGTGATAGTGGTAGCATGCTGCGCTCTGCACAATCTTGCGCTGGAAAGGGGGGATGCTGTGGACGATGAAGACATCAACGCAGTGGCTGCGGCTGCGATGAGTCCAGCAGTGAGTCTGAGGATGAGCACTCACAGGGAAATGCTGAGGGGGTAGACGCATACTCCAGGGAGGCAGGGACACCCGGGAGGCTTTAATCCAACAAACCTTCAGCTAGCACACTACAGATCGACCTCCAGGACAAGCCTGGGCTGTAGGTTCAATATTCGACACCTAACTGCAAAATCTGCCAGGTTAGGAACAGTCACTAAGGGCCTTGTTAGTAAAGCGGAATGTCCAACCAAGCACTCATTATAGTTTTGGAAACCACACACATGCAGAAGAAAAGAGGCACCCTCAGCCATGGTGACATATCTGAATTTATTCTGTCCAGCAAACTAACTTATTCCAAAGTTATATTACCAAACAAAACAAATCATAAGGACCTCATCTCGGGCCAACACAAAAGCACCAGTGATAAACCCGTGGTGTGCCTAAGGTGCCTTATGTTTTTATTTACGGGTGCTACGTCTTGGTGCTGCCCCATCGTTCAGAGTGGTATCTGAGACAGCCGGCTGACTCTGCTGTCCTGTTGGCCTCGATGACCTTGGCGGTCATCCTCTGGCCCATGGAGCCTGTGCTGGCCCCGCCTGGGTGGGAGCTGCCAGCTGGCATCTCCCCAGTCATCGCAGCCTCACCGGATGCTACGGTCACTGGGAGAGAGGCGGAGGAGCTGCCGCCCTCATCTGGAGCGCCCTGAGAGGAGCCCGCAGAGATGCCAGGCAGCTGCTGCGCCGACGTGAGGTGTTAGTATCTGCGCTGGTGCCTGCCTCGCAGAAATGGTGTGGTGCTGGTGAGACTTCAGGGTCCTCAGGTGTGAGAGGGGGCCTCTGCTGCTTCTCCTCCCGGTCCTGCTCCGATGATGCTGAAAGGAAGAACAAGGACAATGGATCAGTTAACGTGGAGACAATGACAAAGTGCATCCCTGTCCCCAGAATCATTATGCGCTCATCCTTCCAAATGCAATGGTCAAGCCATGATGCAAAATTAAATCAATTAACATTCAGCAGTACTATGGCTGTTGGGAGAACAATGCTGACCTCATTGTTGGGCATAAATACCTGGCCGTGACACCCCAGCCTCACCGACACCAGTGGACCTTGGCGCACGGCACCTCTCCAGATCCAGGGCCTCCTGCTCGAAGCGGCTGAGAATGGCAATCTGCGCCTGGCCACTGCCAGTCCTCACACACTCTGCCGCGTTATGAGCATTCTTTTCCTGAAAATGAGAGACGAGCATCGATTAGTGAAAATTGTACATGGACTCTCTTTGCGCATGGCCCATCCCAACCAGAGTGGGACATATCAGGGCTCCAGACCCTCCTTACCCTGCTGCTGCCGAACACTCACACTAAGATGCTAGGCCTGTTCCCCACCAACACCCCCCCTTCCCCCGGCCACATGCTGCCTACATCACATTAGGCACCACACTATATCCTTCCATAGCAAGGAGGCGCAAGCACATGGAGCGCAGAGGGCAGCAGGTGGTTCGTTGCCACGCCATCTTGAAGCTCCCCTCCCAGCATGTCATCACTCTGACTTGGACATGTCCTGGAGTTCAAGCACATCGGGTCTGCACCCGCTCCCGCTCCGCCATACAGAAAATTTAGCCCCATATGTTCTTTTGTTTGTATGTACCAGTGCCGGCACAGTCAGAAACTGTTGCAACACACAAGAGTAACTGAGAAACTGAGCAGGATGGAAGGCCTTACCTGGCACTTGGGCCTCAGGCTGAAAGTAAGCTGGGTTTGGGGCATGGCTGGGAAGGATCAGGGAGCTCAGGCCAAAAGCAATGGTAGGGGGTGGCTGCATTTCTTACACCACCCACTCCCAAACGGAGGTACAAATCTGTTAACTTGCACACATGCTGCAGTGACTCCTCGCAGGCTATCCCTTTCAAACATCATTTTCCTTTCTACAGTGACCTATCCTGCCCTACAAAGCCACCAAAGAAATGGAAGTATGAATAGAGAAAGGAACAGGGACCCAGCACAGCATCGGTCTCACCAGAAGGAGCTCCCCAACACTTGATAGAATTAGAGCCCATCTGAAGATCAGAGAAGAAAATTATTTTTAATAAATGCTACAAATTACACCCTTACGCAAACTCTTCCCTTTATCCCTTACCAAGAATGGTGATTCCAACATCTTTGTTGGGGTGCAGGTATGGGTGGTGGTGAGGGTGGTATTGTAGGCGGAAACCCTTCCCTCCCCAGTTCACTGAAAGCTCGCTGTTTGTGGCTCCTTCCTTTGACTCTGCTGACTTCATCAGGTTCAATCCTGGTTGAGCTATTAAGATTGTATACCCAAGAAACCTTTAAGCATTTGTACTTGCATATGGTATTGTAGGGCCTGATTGGACCTATGGGGCTGTATATTTAATCAGGGGTCAGGAATGGGGAATGGAGATTAGTTCCGGGTCCCGTTCTTGCATGGCCACCAGGATTTTTGAATCGCCAGCCAATTAAGGTCACTGTCCAATCAGGGAAAGCCGGGGACGAGGGTACGGTGGGGAGAGGAGCGATGGGATGGGATGGGGCTCCTGACACAGGAGGACCAATGGGAGGCCCTCCAGCACTCAGTGACCCCTGCCAAGGCGGGAGCTGCCAATGTGGACATGGAGACAATGAGGAACAAGTGGGAGTAAGTTTATTTTTATATTTTAAAAAACCACAGCAACCTAGCCATGATCCTGGACAGGCAAGACCTCCAGGGAATGACCAGTAGCTGCAGCTGTGCCAGGCAGTTGTTATGGGCCCGAGAGGTGCCTCGCATGTTCTGCCAGCCCATCCCCCCCCACCCCCGCCCTGAACTCAGTATGCCGGCCGTGGACAAGGCCAATGTGGGCTGCCTGCATTTCCCCTTAATAGGCCAGTTACTTAACAATAATTAGCCTTGATCCACCCCTGAGCCGCCCTCATTCAAAATAGCTTGGGGTCGGGACCATGGCGAAGAACCAGTACAGAGGCTGGTGGTGCCAAAATGCGTGCCCACCCACCTCTGATCCTTCACCCTTTTAAAGATCCAGCCCATGGAAGCCTTTACTGCCATGATAGCTATGAATTCTTGGCTGGAATTTTCCTCCATGATCCCACCTAAAATCTGACACATCATGTGGTAAATGAAGGAAGATTCAGGCAGCGAGGCCCAGTGCTTCCTCACAAATCAAATCCTGTTTCCCTTCCTTTACAAACTAGGATTGCTGTTGATTTCTTGTTTCCTGTCCATCATAAGTAACTGAAAGTGAAGGAGAGGAAGTGTCTGGGTCCCCAAAGCATTGTCCTCCCTAGTGACATGTACTCTTTAACTTCCCAGGGCCACCATGGGGAAGATGACAGTAGGCCCAGCAAGCCACAGCCATGAAGTTCCCTGTGGAGGCTGAGGGTCTTGTGGCAGCCTTGTCTCTGAAATTCTGTCATAGACTTACACTGAGACCAGAAAGTAAGGCAGATATTCTTCCAATCTGCTGGGTGCTTCCCCCTTTAAATGCCCAACCACAACTTTGAGTATGTAGCATTTTAGCACCGCCAAGATTTTTTTAGCGAGGCATTGCAGGACACCCTGTTGACAGCGAAAACCTAGCTGGGTTCCTGCAGTGTATAGTTCATATACTCCAACTGACGAAACCGGGTTAGGGTTCTGGTAATATCAGAGACATACACACAACACCATTACTGGGAAAACAATTCTGGTCCTTTTGCCTTAGCTTCAGAGCTTACAGGGAAGGCATAATATACCTCTCTTGAAATATTGTGGGCAAGTATTCCTCTTTAGCATCATCTCGCTAGAGTGCGTGGAAAAATTAATGAAAATTTAAATTGGGCTTGTTAGGTATATTGTTAAAAAGAAGTGATTTATTTTTGTATCATAAAATGTAATTTCACACATAAACTACCTCAATTATAAATCTAATTGTGTCTAATTTAGTTGGTTGTTATTCATTCTTGTGAATTCCCTTTAATCTCTAATCTGCCAATGTAGGCCGCAGGAAGCAGCAGACTTCAAATAACTTAAAGTGGGCCAAATTGGCTAATTCAGAAGAATGCAATTTTGTCATCTCCTTTGTGCTGGCTTGAACATCAAACAAAATGAAGCATAGCTTCAATTTTCTATTTGTTGTGCAGCTGAAAGATTCATTGCTTATAATGGTTCCATGAAGTTGATTTTTCTTTACATGTTGGAAAAATGATAAGACTTAAAACTCTTTCATTATTTTGGACCATTGATTCATAGAATGCTATAGCACAGAATCAGGTTTTTGATCCATCAGGAGCCAATGTTTCACTCCACGGGAGTCATTTACTTTAATTTCACTTTCCTGCTTGCTCCCTATTCCCTTTAATATTCCTCTTTTTCAAGCAATTTCATTTAAAAGTTCTTATGGACTCATTCATAGTTTATGGCAGAGAATCCCACATTCTAATTAATTCTGTCTAACTGTCCTTGGTGTAAAGATTGGTGGTAGATGCCATTCAGTGTAGAAAAATAAGAAGTAATAGATTTTGGAACTAGGAGTAGGAAAAAGAAATACACTTTATATTGTAACATTTTTACTAGACTAGAGGAGTCAAGGGACCTTATTGGGGAGATACACAAGTCTCAAAAGCGGTATATCTAAATATACAAAGTCACAGAAAACAGAATTCTTTGTTTTGTATCTAGAATAACGTAGAATACAAAAACACTGAGATGTTGACTTTGTGCAAAAGCATAAAACATTTTTGAACCACTTAATTGTTTTTGTGATTTTAATTTTTACCCTCTTGTTACAATCACTACCTCATCATCACCCTTAATGGCCTTCAAGATCTCTGTAATGTCCTCCGTTAATCTTCACAAATCTGTTGAGAAAAGCTTTAATATAATTTTATTTCCTCATCCCTGGTAATATCTTGGTGAATTTATGCTGCACCTTTTCCAGCTGGTTTTATATCCTTCCGATAATAGTGTGCTTAGATTGTACACAATACTCCAACTGTACTAACAAAAACCCTGTGCAAGTGCAACAGGTTAACAGATGTTTCTGACAGACACCACCTTGCAGTTTATCAACTTGAAGATCAGTAGTGCAACTGACTTATCCCAATTCTTTGTTACCTGAAAGAAAAAAATATAAACATTTATAAACTCCTTTATCCCTTATTTCTAAAGAAAAACCTTAAACTGCTTCACGCACAACTATTTGTAGTTCTGTTATGTAAGTGAACAGTACAGCTATTTGGCATACAGGAAGACATCAGAGAAACATATCCGTAGTTTATCTGCACTCATACTCTCATTTACGAAAGCCCTGTTCCAGGAACATTAGTGAATTTTTCCTTGTGAGGAGAGCATACGCTTCTGACAATGCACAATTTCTTCAGTATTGTACTGAAGTGAGAACCTAGATTATCTTGAACTTGCAAGCTTTTAAATTGGGTGTCCGGCTATCACCTGAACCACAGTGGGTGGCAATTATGGTCACCATATTGTTCAGTCAGATTTTTTTTTCATTTTAAAACTTTATTGAAATACTTATACAGCTCTTCTTGATATCAGTTTAGATGATGCCAATCTTATTAGCAACATCCAATGCATCATAGTCTGGGGTCAGATGGACATAAGCTTTCTTCTCACGTTGGGCCTGATAAGAGTGTTGACTTTAGCTACATCGATATCATACAGTGACAGCCTGTTTTATCTAATGTTTATTGGCCTTGATGTCAACAATGAAACCAAAGTATTGTTGTCCTCGATTTTTTTCATTGCGGACTCAGTGGTCAGAGGAAACTTAATGATTGTGATTGAGCTTCATTATACGGACTGATTTTTACTGTTTTCTGCTAGGCTAGCCCGGCCAGCAAAATACTTGAAAATTAAAGAGGAAGCAGATGACATTGACCTGCATAGCCTACTCAAAGGTAATAACTTTTCTGGAACTAATTTGCTTGCATAAGCTATATATATAATATATATATATAGGTGTCAGCTGTGGATCAATGAGTAGTGCACTCCCCTCTCAGTCAGAAGGTTATGGGTTCAAGTTGTACTGCAGGACTTAAGCACAAAGATCAAGGTTGACACTCAGTGTTAAAGGAGTGCTACTTGGAGGAGCTATCTTTCAGATTATATGTTAAACAGAGTCTGTTCAGATAGCATGGTGTTGAGGAAAGCAGAGGAGTTTATCCCCTGGTGTCCTGGCCAATAGTTATCCCTCAATCAACATCACAAAAAACAGATCATCTGCTCATTATTCCATTGCTATTTATGAAAGCTTGCTGTGCACAAATTGGCCGCTGTGTTTCCTACAACAGTAACTACATGTTGAAAGTACTCCATTGGCTGTAAAATGCTTTGGGACATTTGGTGGCTGTGAAACATGCTACGTAAATGCAAATCGTTCTAACACATTTCTCCCAAAGACTGGAAAAATAAGATAGGCGAAGGTAGCCTAGATGAGGAGTTCATAGAATGTTTTCAGGATAGTTTCTTAGAACAACACATCCTGGAGCCAACCAGGGAGTTGGCTATACTAGACCTTGTATTGTGCAACCAGGTAGCATTAATTGATAACCTCAAAATGAAGACATCCCTGGGTATCAGTGATCATAATATGATTGAGTTTTGCATTCAGTTTGAGGGAGAGAAGAGTGAGTCCAAGACTAGTATTTTAAACATAACTATAGGCAATTATGTGGGAATGAAAGCAGAGCTAGCTAAAGCAAACTGGCAAATGAGGTTAGGAGATGGATAGGCCAATAGAGATGCAGTGGCAGACATTTAAAAATATTTTTCAGAATACACAGAATAGACACATTCCAACAAGAAAGTAAAATCCCAAGTGGAGGACCCACCATCCATGGTTAACTAAAAAAGTTAAAGACAGTATCAAACTTAAAGAAAAAGCATATAATTGTGCAAAGGTGGATGGCAGGTCAGAAGTTGGACAGAATATAAAGAACAGCAAAGAATGACAAAAAGATTAATAAGGAGGGAAAAATAAAAGTACAAGAGAAAGCTAGCTAGAAATATAAAGGTGGATAGTAAGAGCTTCCATATATATTTAAATAAGAAAATAGTTAACAAAGTGAGCATTGGTCCAATAACAAGTGAGTCTGGTGAATTAATAATGCAAAATGAGGTGGTCGCAGATGAATTGAACAGGTATTTTGCATCGGTCTTCAATATAGAGGATACAAGTACTGTCCCAGAAATAGCTGTAAATCAGGAATTGGAAAGGAGGGAGGAACTCAGAAAAATTACAATCACCAGGGAAGTGGTACTGAGCAAATTGTTGGAGCTGCGGGCTGACGAGCCCCTGGATCCTGACAGGCTTATTCTCGGATCTTAAAAGACGTAGCTAGTGAGATTGTTGATGCATTGGTTTTAATTTTCCAAAATTCCCTGGATTCGGTGAAGGTGCTATTAGATTGGAAAATAGCAAATGTAATTCCTTTATTCAAAAAGGAAGGGAGACAGAAACTACAGGCAAGTTAGCTTAACATCTATTATAGGGAAAATGTTGGAAGCTATTATTAAAGATGTTATGGCAAGAGACTTAGAATAATTCAAGGCAATCAGGTGGAGTTAACATGGTTTTGTGAGAGGGAAATCATGTTTAACCAATTTATTGGAGTTCTTTGAAGGAGTCACATGTGCTGTGGATAAAGAGGAACTGGTGGATGTGCTAGTTGTACTTAGATTTCCAGAAGGCATTTAATAAGCAGCCACATCAAAGGTTGTTGCGGAAAATAAATGTTCATGGTGTAGGGAGTAACATATTTGCATAGTTGGAAAATTGGCTAGCTAACAGAAATCAGTGGGTAGGCATAAATGGGTCTTTTTCTGGTTGGTGGGATGTAACAATTGGTGTGCCACAGGGATCAGTGCTAGGGCATCAGCTTTTTACAATTTATATAAATGACTTGGATGAAGGGAAAAGGTATGGTTACTAAACTTGCTGATGATACAAAGATAAGTGGGAAAGTAAGTTAAAAAAGAGGACATAAGGAGGCTACCAAGGGATATAGATAAGTTAGACGAGTGGTCAAAGATCTGGCAAATGGAGTATCATGTGTGAAATTGTCCATTTTGGCAGGAAGAGTAAAAAAAAACATATTCTCTAAATAGTGAGAGATTGCAGAGGTCTGATGTTCAGAAGGATCTGGGTGTCCTATTGCATGAATCACAAAATGCTAGTATGCAGGCACAGCAAGAAATGAGGAAAGCTAATAGAATGTTATCATTTATTGCAAGGGGAATTGAGTACAAAAGTAGGGAGATTATGCTTCAGTTATACAGGACACTGATGAGACCACATCTGCACAGTATTGGTCTCATTATTTAAGGAAGGATGTAAACGCATTAGAAGCAGTTCAGAGAAGGTTTACTAAACTAATAACAGGAATGGGTAGGTTGTCTTATGAGGAAAGATTGGACAGGCTAGGCTTGTATCTGCTGGAATTTAGAAGAGTAAGAGACGACTTGATTGAAACATATAAGATCCTGAGGGGTCTTGACAAGGTGGATGTGGAGCGGATGTTTCCTCTTGTGGGAGAATCTAGAACTAGGGGTCACTGTTTAAAAATAAGTGGTCGCCCATTTTAGACAGAGATGAGAAAAAAAATTTTCTGTCAGAGTAATGAATATTTGGAACTCCCTTTCTCAAAAGGAAGCAGGGTCTTTGAATGTTTTCAAGGCAGAGGTAGATAGGTTCTTGATAAACAAGGGGGTGAAAGGTTATCAATGGTAGGCAGGAGGTTACAGTCAGATCAGCCATGATCTTATTGAATGGCCGAGCAGGCTCAAAGGGCCGAGTGGCCTACTCCTCCTAATTCGTATGTTCGTATGCACACGATCTGGTAGCAACTTGAAAAAGATGACTGGGCAAGAAAAACAAAGTAACAAGGTGGCGATCATACATGTACCTTTCTTACAATCCTCAATTCCTTTCCTAATCAGATACTTGTGCAGCTCATTTTAAGGTGTTCCTAACACAGTATTAGCTGCCTAACCTGGGAGTTCTCATCCTGTCTTTCTATTCCCATTTTTAATAGAACCCAGATTATTTTACACATTTCTGTTGTTCTCCAGTAAGTTGACTTTGTGTTGCTATGAATGTATATTTTTTATATATATTATCTGCCATCTTGTAAGTTCACCTTCCTTAAGATCCTTTACACTGACAAGACTTCTACTGTTGAGCAGCTGACAGTGGTGTGCTAGAGTGACATGGTTTACTCGATCACTGATTTTTCCATTGGGAAAACACTCTGGACAGATGGAAGAGATCAGAAGATTAGGATTGTACTCAGAGTAGATTTTCTAAGATCAACTGTGGGGCAAGATACCTCATGCACCTCAAACATGCAGTGGAAAATCCCATGGTTTTCTCGGGTCTGTGAGATACCTCACTATAGGTGAGGATTTAGAAAATCAATGCTTTTCTGTCAGTTTTGTTCATTGAAAAATCTGTTTTCAAGCTGGTTGTTGAACAGGACTAGTAATCAAAAATCAACTGTCCCAAAGCAGTTTTCTCTAATGTTAGAGACTTTACAGTAGTTTATCCAAGCCCTAAACCATGTCATGGTACCTAGCCTACTGTAGCTTGAATCAAAAAATATTAGGCAGCACCTCAGCAATTTTCTGATCCATACTCAATCAGCAAGGACTCAAACCAGTAAGGTTCAAGAGATCAAACTTTTACGTGAACAGTATGTTGCTGTAAACCAAAGACAGGCTGTGCTAGGCACAGAGGTTAGGACAACATTCATTCCTGAGTGAAAAAATAATCTTGATTTCTATGAAGTAGTTTCCTTTTGAATCAGAATATTTTTTCTGACTTTCCAACCTTTCTGACTATATTTAGAGATATTTGTTTACGTCAACAGAAACTTGTTTGTCAGTTAAAGAAAATAATAAACTATATCATTTATACTGAGTTGACAATTTCAATTATACAAACCATCAATCCTTGTATATACGAACGTTGAGAAGTTTAGAATTTAACACATATGAAGTACAGGATCACAAAGTAACTAAGGATGTGAAAGTCATTTGCACCTCTTAGTTTATTCATTCATAGCTTCCCTGTAGGCCCCCATTGCAGCATCTAATTGTTTCTTTAAAAATTTGCCCTCAGTACCCTTTCCAAGATTCCACGCCAAGTGTTGGTCACTCTTTGTGTAAAGAAGAACTTCCCGATATCAAATCTAAATTTGTGTTCTCCTTAGAGAGAAGAAGGCTGAGAGGATACTTGATAGAGTTGTTCAAAATCAGGAGGGGGCTGGACAAAGTAGATAGGGAGAAGCTGTTCCCACTCGTAAAAGGATCAAGAACGAGAGGGCACAGATGTGAAGTGATTTGCAAAAAAAGCAAGTGTGACATGAGAAGAAACTTTTTCACACAACGAGTGGTTTGGGTCTGGAATGTACTGCCTGGAAGTGTGGTGGAGGCAGATTCAATCGAGGCATTCAAGAGGGCATTGGGTGATTATTTGAATAGAAACAATGTGCAAGGGTACGGAGAAAAGGCAGGGCAATGGCACTAGGTCATAATGTTCATTTGGAGAGCCAGTGCAGACAATGGGCCAAATGGCCTCTTTCTGTGATGTTAAGATTCTGTGTTATATTAGTTTGAAGTTGTGTCCCCTGGTCCGCCTTTTACAATTTAACAAAGTAATTTTCAGAATTTACCTGGTTCCATTCCTTTAACTTTATTATATACCTCTACAAGATTGCCTTTCAGAGCTGTAAAGCTTTAGGTTGAGAAATGTATGCCCTAATGTAGCTCGCTGGTCAGGGAGGTGGGAAATCAGCCAGTTCCTATGCTGAGCTGGCTGACGGCATGGGACTGGGAGGGAGGAAGCGTGTGGCTATTCCTGGAAGGAGAGGACTGAAATACGCTGGCAACAGGCCTCAGTTTCTTTGTCAACCCAGAATGATTGCTTCTCCTTCCCCTCGCCCCACAGAAATTAATACCAAAAATTGGTTTTGAGATCTTAAACTGGCATAGGATCCTAATTTGAGTATTTATATAGATCAGCACCTCTTTTAGGCTGGTGGCTTAAAATCATTCAAACGCCTATACTGATCAGTGCAATTCCGTTGTAGTTTGGGCACAACGAATGCGTCCTGAAATTTGGAGGTCTAATGCTGATTTTCACTGCAAAAATGTATCAGACACGAGTTGAGTTTTCCTGCCCCCACTATCTCTCCCAGCTTTCTTCACATTTAAGATCTCAGGCAATCTGACATTGTCAGTTAGCTTTGTATCTCTTCTCTGCTCTGCCTATGCTTCTTCAATTGAATTTCCTGGCAACCAGAACTGGATGTCGTATTCAAGGTGCATTCTAACTAGAGTACTGTACTGTTTGATCATAGCCAAAGTAGAAAATAAGTCAGGTTATTTAATTCAATTGGCTTCGTTTTTTTGCTGCTCTGCATCAGTTGAACATATTGAGTATACTAATGCTCCTGGTCTCTTCAGTGTCATCCTGAGTTAATTCAATACCTTTGTAGAATACGGGCATTTTTCCTTCACTATGGAGCACTTTACATTTTTCTACATTAAATTTTTATCAGCCACTGTTTGCCTATTTACATTTTTGCCAGTTTATTCTGTAACCTCTGATTCTCTTGCCCCCTCCTCATTTAGTGTCAGCTGCAAATTTTACCAACTCATTGGGTTTCTGAGTCCATTAGAAATGGTAGCACTTTCAAGTGAATTGCTGGGGTATCTTACTTGTTGTTTCTTCTCATTTAATTTTTGAAAAAGCATCTGCTATTCTCTATTCTTCAACTAATTTCCTATCAATGCCCAAGATTTTTATATATTTTCATAGGATGGTGAGCGTCGCTGGCAAGGCCAACATTTGTTGCCCATCCCTAATTGTACTTGAGATTTACCCAGAATATTCACAAATTTGAGCATAACTAATAGCCTTTCTTATGGAATTTTGTCGAGTGCCTCTGGAAGTCTGATTACAACATGTTGTAGGGCCTACCACTTTTCCATTTAGGATGTCACTTTCTCAAATAAGCCAAGAAGCTGGGTCAGGCAGGGTCTCCCCTTTCTTCATCCATGTGTCAACTGCTTTTTGATAAGTTATTGCAGTGTTAATTTTCAAGTTTACATCTGATACATTATTCCATTATTTTACAAAGACTAACGAGTCTCTAATTGCTTGTTTTGAATTTTGAACACGCACTGCTTCCTTTGAATCCACTGATACTTGACCAGTATTCAATGAGACCCCCATAATGATTGCCAATGTCTCACAAATATTACTTCTAATGTGCTTCAGCACTCTGGAATAATACCATCCATTCATGGGAATTTATTGCTTTAAATTTCCAACTTCATCACAGGGGTCATAATTTGGTAGAGTAGATCTCCTATCTGTTATAGAATCTGCCATTTTCTTTTCAATGGATTTAAAATTTGTTGGGTTCTGTAATGGATGGAAGGTCCACGCTGCTAGATTACCACCCATGCAGTGTGAATGAAATTTGCCCACTTGTTTTTTAGGACTTTCACCTCGATTATATCAGTCATTAATTTTCCCTGAGTTAGCCCTCATTGAAATGCGTATAGTAAATAGATACTTTTGGACAGTTTCAAAAGTACAACTTTGCAGAGAAATATTTCCCTTCAAAGTGTCCCTTAGAAATAGCTCTGAAATAGAAGGCTAACATGTAATTCACTATCAATAACACTCTAAACCTGCAGCTGTATGTACTCTATAATGTCTCTTTCAAACTGTAGTTACGTTAGTTTTAAGTGTTTGAATTAAACTGATATTTGAACGGAGACTGATGTTGTTAGTAAATTACTACCATTTATGTGAAATAATTTTAAAAGCACATTGGAGCTCTTATGCACAGCATCATACACTCTTGGGAATTAGTTGACTAATACTCCTTGAAATAAGCTCTTGATCTTAACTCTACCTCAGGGAGATGTGCTAAGCAGAGACAATAACCTAGGAATTGCTATTGGAGATATAGCTGATGAATACTTAGCCTTATTTATCGTAAAACAGGTTAACATCCCTGCTCAAGCAATAGTCAAAGCAATGTCACACAAACAAGTTAAGCACTCATCCGATAACATTGCCATGAGTTATTGCAAAGCTTATACACTTCACTACAGGGGTAGAAACAAAATTAATGGGAGTGATCACCTTTAAGTGTTTTCCTGTCTCGAATGGTTGCCAGCCAGTGAATGGTATTATCACAACTCTAGCAGCAACTTTCCAGCCAACCTGCTCAGCAAGGGTTATGCATGATTATGGAAACATTTAGAAAGGAAGTTGTGAGGGGGGAAAAAATGAATTTCAATAAAACGAAAAATGTCAAAATGAAATGTAGCAAGCAGAAACCTTACTTTGTAGTTTTCTCAATAGTTTGCCTCTCCTGTTCCTATCTGTGTAGCCTCATCCAGCTCTGCAACCCTCCACAATCTCTGAGCTGCTCCAGTTTTGGTCTTTTGTGCATCCCTGATTTTAATTGGTCCACATTGGCAACAACATTTTCAGTTGCCTGGGCAGTAAGTTCTGGAATTCTCTTCTTAAACCTCTCCATCTTTCTACCTGTCTCTCCTCCTTTAAGACACAGCTTAAAACCTACCTCTTTGACCAAGCTTTTGATCACCTGTCCTAAAATGCCCTTATCTGACTCAGTGTTACCTTTTGTTTGGTAACGCTCGAAGTGTCTTGGGGTGTTTTACTGCATTAAAGATGCTATATAAATGCAATTTGCTCTTGTTGTTGTAGACTATTACTCATGGTGAGATTTATTCACATTTATCAGATGTCTGGGTGTCATGCTGTAAATCTGAAATACTGTTCCAGCCAGTAGTTTGGGAAGCTGTGGAATGTAAAGTAATTGATTCTAGTTATCGCAATGGCCAATTGATATTACTTCCTCCCCAAAGCAGCTTCACAGACTGATCATGCTAGTACTTAATATTGCCAGTATGATAAAAGGCTTTTTTGTAGTAGTAGTTGCTACATAAAACAGCCATGTAGATGACTTTGAAAGCCCTGCTATTAATGTCCCACTTTTTATTCTGTTATTCTTGTGCCTGGTCAGTTTGTTTCACAGACTTTAATTTATCTTAATTTTCTTGCATACAGTGAAATGGAGCAAAAGAGCAGGATGTTACAGCTTGCCAGCTAACAGGCGTTGTATTGTAATAAAGGCATGTTCCAGTTGTCATGGGCAGGGGAAGAGAGAGAAACTGAAACCCCCAATTCCCTTCCCTTATTGTCAATAATTAGTGTGCTTTTAAAGAGGAAGATATGTGTGGTTCTTAGGCCCTGAGTATGTGGTCAATTTAAAAATAAGCAAGCTTTTTGTGGGTTTAAATAAAGAGGATTATTTATTCACACACTCACCCCAAAAATTTAAATGCTATGTCATTCACACATCACACACTCAAGAAAGGTACAGTTAAAGAAAATAGTATATTTTTACAAGTTCTAAAATCAAAAGAATAATTAACAGTTCACGTGTTGGGTTAATGTAGAAGAATAGTCTCTGCCGGCCCAATAAAGAATATCTGGATATCAGAATTATTGCAGGAGTCCCTCGAAGAGATGGCCTTTTCAGCAGATCACGAACCTGATTACTTGTGGTTTCTGTACCAGGAGGCCCCGTTTCAATACTGGTGGACTATTGAGAGGAAGGAATTAGGCTGGGAGGCTCTTGTAAGATGTATAGCCTCCAGGTACAAAGATACAACTATTTGCTGCAGCTGCCGTCTCTTTCAGTGTTTTCTGCAGACTGCCCAGGTCTTTCTGGGTCTTCAGATGAAAACTCATTATTTCCAGCCACCTTCAGTTACATGACCAATACTGGTAATACCCACCCAGAATGGTTAGCCATGTTATATAATGGAGATAATGGATGTGTTTTTCACACTCATTT
Organism: Cetorhinus maximus; assembly: GCF_964194155.1. Taxonomy (NCBI): domain Eukaryota; kingdom Metazoa; phylum Chordata; class Chondrichthyes; order Lamniformes; family Cetorhinidae; genus Cetorhinus; species Cetorhinus maximus. The sequence continues at coordinate 63,480,469 of NC_135882.1, forward strand.
AGGATGAATTGGTTTCTGCCGAGCCCTCATTGTTAGGGTTCCAACTCTAAGACATGGAGTCTGGACTTGTGCTTGGGGTAAATCCCCAAACAATAACAAGTGTGAATTCCACGGTTAGTATTCGTCTTGATATGTCCATTCCAGGGGGAGGCCCCCACCCAGGGTGATTTAATTATGAATGTTCAGGAAGCTTGAGATAGTCTTTTGAAGTTGTAAAAGTCACCTGACTCTTGGCGGTCAGCTTAACAGTTCATCAGTGCCTATTTTGTTTTTAAAAAGACAGTTCCCGAAAACTTCAGTACGAACACAGTCCATATTTACAGTGATGTATATGACATGCCTTTACTGGGCATAACACAAGAATAATTGTTTGATAATATAAATGTAAATTATTTTGCTACAGTATAAGGTTTAATGCTTGCTAATAGTGAATTATTAGTAAATGTGTCCAGACCTAAATAGGTTACACCGTGATCCCATGCTTCCAGCAGGCGCAGACAATGCGGGTTGGAGATAGGACAGCATTGCAGTGCTGATTCTCTGATCCACTATCCCTGTGGGTATGGCTGTCAGCTGGGTGAACAGGGTTCTGGAATCACCTCTTAAGTGCCTTTATTATTACTTGATTTGTATTAAATAACACACATTACTGCACAGGCACAGTTTATTGGATGATAGTCGCAATTATATTTTGTTCACAATTGAAGCTGCATTTGTTCATATTGGCATTTGAAATCATACACATGAATCAGAGAAAACTGGATACATGTACTGTATGCAATTTGTTTTACTTGCATGCGCAAGGCTAAATTTGCATGAGTCCAGTTGGGCAGTTTCATATTGTGCATTATAGTGCTAGATGACCCCCAGACTCGCTTCAGGGGTTCTTACTGACTCCATTGGTTATCTAGGTGCAATTGCAGCACTACCCAGCACGTGACTATTCATTTCTCTAATCTCTCCAAATGTTGGGGAGTCAGAACAGAATGCAATATAGCTGATCTATACTTTGAAGCTTACACAAAATTATGGCTATTTTATGCCATGATCTTAAAACTTTCATTCGTGATGCATAAATTCAGCACTTGTGGTTTAATAAGGAGTTCAACTAAACTCATTGTCCACCCATACAAATTCTAGAGTCGGCGGTATTTTGCATTCCCACAAGAATTTTTCCACAAAGCTATTTTTAAAGTTATCTATGGAATATTTAGTTAAGGTCTAGAGTGGAACATTAAATTAGCACAGGATGTTTAGGTAACATCTATGACAGAGCTAAACATTCCTAAAGTATGGAGCATCATTTAAATACAAACATGGAAAAAATTTTTTCTTTAGATGATTGCATTGAAAAATGAGAGGGGGAAAGCAGACGGATTAATTCTCTTAATGATGAGGCTTAATAATCTCAACATAATGAACTAAAATTCTTTAGTTCAAATTAAAGCACTAATTATAAATACAGATCTGCCGCTGCATATTTAGCTTGAAAATCCTGAACTGATCGCACAGCTATCGCTGCTGTTGCTATGGTAATGGTTCCCACCGTGGGAAAAGAGCCTGACTTGTGTAGCACTTGTTATTTATATTTAATAATTACTGTGTTTTGCATTGTTAGTCATCAAGAACACAGTCATTAAAAACTAATATTTTTAAGAAAGGATGTATACGCTTATGAAAAGAACTGTATTAGAATTTTGATCAATATACGTTCATTTTTGAGGTGACAGAAGATGTAGATCTTATCAGTATCAGATTTATTAACCATTTGACTGCTGAAAGTTCTTTGACATTCTTTAGATAAGCACAGTTTTTCTTTTATGAAACAATTAGAATATCTGCAGGGCCACACATAGGTGAAACATTTCTACAGCAAATGCATTGCTCACTGTTTTCTATACAGCCTGATATCCCCTAACTTCCCAGGATGGCTCTCATGATTTATTTACAGCGAGTTCAAGACGTATATTGTTCCTAGCATTGGGAGCTCACTAAAGGATCGGAGCTGATGAAAACATTAAAGGGATCCAAACACTTATCCTTAAGAGGCCGTATATGGGTGAAAAACACTTTTTAACCTTTTAGAAAGGCTGTGTTTATTTTAGCCTTTCCAAAGGATGTGTGTTGCACATAAAATAAATAGTAAAATAAACGTGAAAGCAGGAAAGAAGGCTAAATGATTTTCAACTTGCTGCCTGCATGTAAAATAGGCATAGCAATACAGTTGCCTGTTATAGAAACTGCCTGGTTTTTATTTACATTGGTATGGTGGGAAGAAGGCAAAATGGCTGCCTTACTTGCAACTACCCAAGATGCCAGTATTATACTACTTGAACCAAAGCAGAAATTGAAACCCATTATCTCTATCAGTTGGGCGTGTTGTTCATCAAAATTTTTCTAGACTCATCTCTTCAACTAAACTGTTGCGTAGCACTTCATCAAGAGCGAAGTGCAGCATAATTGACTACGTAACAGAAAATAAGTTGTGGGAGATGGTGACCTTGATTGTACTGATACCCTATGGTACAAGTTGCTTGCAGGTGTCTTTGAAGCAGATGGCATAGATCTGCAAATAGCTTTATGTTAACCTACAGAAAATTAGTTGCAAGTGCGCAAGGCCCTGGAAATATGGTTGGTGACATAAAGGGAATCTGGCTGTGACGCCCCCTGATCTCCCTGACAGACTTTGTCATCTTGTGGCAATTCAGCCATAAAATAATGTGTTTCAAATGCAAAAGAACAGCAGTAACAACTTTCCTTCAGATATGACATCTTTTATATAAGAAAACAAATCAAGGCACTATGCAGAGCTATTCAAATATGTGACCAATGCTGCCACTATAGTTTTTTTGAATGAGAGAATATCAGGCGGGCTGACACCTTCTCAAATTATGCTTGATTCTTCTTTGCTCCATCCATTGCTGCTGCTGCTCCTCCTCCTCCTCCATGATAATGGCATGAGGTGATATCCTCAATGTCCTGTGGACTCCTGAGATGCCCTGGCAAGGAGTAGGTGATCCACAATCTTCTGGTGGGCTGTCTCTGGAGGTGCAAGCAAAAGCAAATGCAGTTGTTTGTGGATTTAAATCAAATTAAGGGTTTTAAAAAATGTTTTGAGGCAACAGAAATCTGCGTGTAAATGAGCTAATTTTAACCCAACAAGGACGAGGCATCCAGTGAGCTAAAATAGAGGCAGGAACCTGCCCTCCAGCTTTAGTTTTAACTCTTAGGGTTCAGGAGGTGTGTAAGTCCCTTGCAGCAAAATTTTCAAAAATTGAACCATGACTAGATAGTCACAGGAGTGTGTTTGGCAACTGGTGCCAGCCTCACCATGGAACCTTTGAAATCACATGAGAAGATGCCCAGAAAAAGGGTGATAAGGAAAGTTACTTTTTGGATTCTTTATGGACTGCTTCAGGCCCCAAAAGGAAACTTGGGTCTCCCCTGCCTAGGGGTTCCCCACTTCCCCATTGCCATCCTTCGTTAACTGCCCCTTGCCCGCCCGTGCATTTAGCTAACTGCTGGTGTCCGTTTCTTTGGTCCCCAGTAGGAGTCTGTAACTGGGTCATTTTTCTATTCCAGTCCACTGGTATACATATCATTCCTCCCAGTTTTAACGAGTCAGTCCAGGAATATTGTAATAAAATCCTGGGACTAAAATGGCCCCACTGTTAGGCCAGCGGGTTAGAGGAAAGTGAGGCTGAATGTGTAATGACCTCATTACCAACGTATTTACATGTTAACGCATGGTTTAGCATAAGTGCTGTTCCATCCCTCAAGGCAACACCCAGGAAATGTGAGCAGTGCAAAAGGGTCAAGGCTTGACACCCGAGGTGTTTTGCTTCCTGGATGCAAAGCAGAGAAAAATCAGACCAGTTAATACTTGTCAACTGATAAACAGTACAAATAAACAAATTTAAGATGCAAAATATGTAAAACGTGTTTATATAGTGAATGGTAAATTGTTAACTAAAATGGAGCAGGAAAAAAATTGATCTGTAATGCACCAGCCTTTAATAATGGCATCACTCTGTATCAGTGCTTGCTGAAACAAAGTAAACCGAGGTGTTTAATTAGATCCATAGAATATATGAATATGTATGAATAATATGCTATCCTTCTCTGCAGAGATTATATGAAAATTCACATAGAAAACGATGTCCACTTTTAGACATTATTTCCAATGCACCACATTTTGCAAACAATTTAAGGAAGTACAGAGAACACTAAGTCCTACATCATGTAACCAATGAAGAAAAAGTATGAGAGGCCAGCCTTTTCTAAGTGGGATAAAAAGGGAATGTGGTAGAGAAGGGTGGGTGGGGGGCATAGAAATGTTGGAAAAAGCCAGGAAGAAGAAAATATAATTACCCTCCAACTTTTTTTTTCAACAGTTTCAATGAATTATTTTTCAAATGCATTTGGCTTTTTTTATTCTTCCTTTGGCATCTTTAATTAAACCTCAAGCATACTGAAGCATAAATTGATTTTCAGTGGATTAATGTGCAATGCCAAAAGCTTTTGAAAATGAAGGCTTTGTAGTACTGGAATGAATCCAATTTTTTGATTCTGTATTGCACTGCTCAAGTATGTTTGGTTTGCAGCCAACTTTTGAAAATACTTCTTGGCAGTCTCTGAGGATTGAGGATGACTTGCATCCACTGCAATTTGATGGGTTCTGAAATGGTTGCTAAGTCCAATGTGTGATCTGCCAATAGGGGCAGATGCTTGACATTTTGGGTAGATGGGTTGTTTGGAGGTTTGTGTGCTCCCTCCAACTCCTTGACCTTGCCTCTGCACGCTCCCAACAGAGTCTCTTGATGTGTTCGGTGCCTTCCTGAATGAGCATTCTCTACTTTCATCGGTCACAAGCCAATATCTCCCATGAGTCAGTGGGAATGTTTGACCTCTTCAGGAATGCTTTGAGGAGATCCGTAAAACGTTTCCTCTGTCCTCCTGGGTGTCTCCAGCAGTGACCAAGTACAGTACACAAGTAGATAACACCAAAAATATTAATAAATTACTTCATGGGCAGCATCTTCTGGTCGGTGAGCGGGGGCGGGGCCCACTCGCCGACGAGTAAAATGACGCGGGGATATGTCGGGCGTGCGTCCCGACACCACCCCAATAGTCAACGGCCTATTAAAAAACGAATTAACATGATTGATGGACCTGCCCGTCCAACCTTAAGGTTGGTGGGCAGGCTGAGAGCCCAGGCGGGCTTGTGAAAAAGCATGAAACCTCATCCACGGACGGGATGAGGTGTCAGGACGGTATTTAAATTTTTATGAAAGGTTTAAATAAAAGTTATGGACATGTCCTAACTCATGTGACAGTGTCACATGAGGGGACATGGCAGGGAAATTTTTTGATAACCTTTGTTGAAAGTTTTAAATCGGACCCAATCTCCCTGGGGCAGCATTTTGCCCCAGGGAGATCTGTGCGCTCTTTCGCGCGCATGCATGAAAGAGCGCACTCCTGGCTGAGGGAATCCCTCCCCTCCACTGCCCGCACAGGGAGCACATAGCACTTCCTGGCAGACGTCACACTAGGCGGGCCTTAATTGGCCTGCCCATGTAAAATGGCAGCGCCCCCTCCCCCCCCCCCCCCCCTGCCCCGACCAGAGGCGCCGATTGGAAGGCCACCTGCACACACCCGCTCCTGCACTTCCACCTGACGGGGGAAAATGTTGCCATCTGTAACTACAATGCTTTGGGAAATGAGCTTTTATTGTGCATGTAAATTAGTCAGCTGAGAAACTCAATATGCATTTAGCATGATACATATGCAAATTATGATAACAGCCGACAACAGAATGGTAATGATTCTTGAGAGTAATGACAAAAAACAGGCAGTGTCTGTCTGTATCTACAGTCTTCTGCATTAATCATTGTATTAGTTAGATTTATTTCTATTTTTGTTCGGATATGTTCATGGAGAAGAGGTTAGAAAAGGGCATGTGAGAATGGCTCTTGTGCCAAAATGCTCCAAATTTAGTCATTTGCAAATTCTTTCACTAACGTCTTTTCATGAAGTTGACTTTTTCCCAAATATTATTTAAATAACTGTTATTTTTACTTTGTCCCATTGTTAAAATTTAAATGCAGCTTAGTTATAGTTTTTTTAAACTTTGTTGAGTCTTGAACTGTTTCATAGTTTCCATTCTATCTAGCTCAAGTGTTGAAATCCTGACGGTACTCTGAATCACATGATTTGTAGAGGTACACCCCTAAATACAAGAACCGGATTTGAAGCCAGCAGCAAAGTGACAACACTCTCCATCGATTTTAAAGAAAGCTGCTTGCAAAGATCTAGTGATTTCTGTGGCTTGAATTTCATCTGTCCCCATGTTAATTTGGATCTGGCACCCACTCAAGGGGATCTCCAACAACAATGTTGTCATCAAGCAGGGTTAGCAGTCAATCACACTGAAGAATTCTCAGAGTGCAAACCAGAAAATAAAATACACTGATTATCCTTCATAGTTTATAAATTTTACAGAGAGAAAAATAAAGATTAGCTCCTGCAAATTACAATCTGATCTAACAAATGTTAAAAAACAATATGAATTTTTAATGCAATGGAAAATTTTGATATTGCACAAATATGAAAATTGTTTGCCAGGGTTAGTGAGGTTGTTCCGTAGTAATTAGGACTCAGTACACCATTAAAAACGTAGTTACACCTCATTTTTCAGGGGCTTTTAACTGTGATATTACAGTATAAATGGGGAAGCTCTTGTCAGCTCTGTGTTTCATAAAGATTGCCATCTGCAGGAACTTCAGTAGCACACCCTGTGGAGGAGCAGGGAATCATAGATAGCAACTTCTGGATCTCTGGGTTTTATTGCGCAGGTGTGGACCCCAGAAGTTCCTGTCAGCTTTGGAGGAGTAATGACAGTGAAAACTGACAGTTTCGCTGTCAACCACAAAATCAGGGCAATTGAAAGGAAATGCAATTCAGTGTAAAAATGCAAGTGAGACAATCAAAAATAGAACCTATGCTGCATTAAAAATGAAAAAACTCCTGGGATTTCCTTACAGCTGCAACCGGAGCAACTTTATGTATAATTTTTTTAGCATAAGTGCAATCTGAAATAGAACAGAAAATGCTGAAAATACTCAGTAAGTCAGACAGCATCTGTGGAGGGAGAAACAGAGTGAACGTTTCAAGGCCTTTCATCTGATGAAGGGCCATCGACCTGAAATGTTAACACTGTTCCTCTATCCATTGATACTGCCAAACCTGGTGAGTGTTTCCAGTATTTTCAGTCTTTATTTCTGATTTCCATCATCCACAGTATTTTGCTTTTTATAAATACAATCTGATACATTTTAGAATGCAGTTTTTGTCTGCAACTGATAATTGCAAGCAGTTAGATTTTTAAGAGTTAGTTAAGTTTGTAACAAAATCTGAAAATGTTGGAAATACTAAGCAGTTAAGGCAGCATTTGTGAAGAAATGCAAAAAATTTACTTGACCAGTATATCCCTAGGTCAGAACCAAAGGTGTTACAGATTATCAGATTCCTCTAAGAATGACCAGAACAAGGGGAAAGCCACATACACAAGAAAAGGAAAGATCTGTGAAATGATTAGGCATGTGTATGATATTTGTTTAACAGAAATGACAATAGCGTTAAGATGAAAAAGGACATGATGGGAGAAACTAAAACACATTAGTGGGACCCAGAGAATGTATGTATAATTAAAGTGTGTAAGCTATGAGAGTGACAAATGGAAATCTTGCAAAGCTGAGCAGGCTCCAGTGACCATGGAGTCTGATGGAAGTAAAGGTCAGGTGCCTGCCGAGTGTGTTGACTCTTCCACCCTCCCCCCACCCCTGCCCAGGTAGTGTATCAATGGGATATTTCCCCATCTCGGGCATCAAGCCACTCCCAACTCCCGTTCTTGGAGGCATTGGTACACCCATCCTACGTTACCATCAGTTACTGTCAGGGAAGGTAGCTAAGGTCTGAAGTTGTTAGTTTAATCTGTGCAAGTCCAGTGGTGATTTGCACCTTTTCGCTTTGACCCCGCAGCACAAAAACTGATATAGTTCTTCACATGCAGGAAATATGTGAAAATTATGCATGCACAACTATCTCAATAATTATTAAAGCTAATCAGATTTGTTTAACTTAAAGAATTATAATTTACTTGGCTGGAACCACTCCAACATGAGACTGACATGATGTTGTTGAACTTGTATTGGTTATCAGGTGTATTTTGTATTTGGTATACTATTTTAATCTATTTTTCATTCTATTGTAAAGTAAAAGACATGAGCATGCTATTTCCCAAGCTGCTTCCAACTCCTTATCTTCCAGGAAATGATACAGGTTTGTCTCCCACCATTTCCTGAGCCTCCCTGTGTTTTCTTATGGCATTGTCTGAATGTACAAGAATGGAACGTGCTTATGAATGTCTTTTTGGAGAGGGATTGGAGGAAAGATGGTGATGCAGGTGTGAGAAAATGATAAGCCTAAAATAATTAAACTCAGTTAGAGTTGAGGAAGAATTTAAGTTGCTTGCTCAAAGAAAGGCTCTGTGCTCCCTTTATTCCAGGTATTAACATAGTCATGGAATATGTGCAGGGATAACACTCCAATTCCCAGTGAGATCTTGATGGAGCTCCAAACTGTCTTTCTTCAATTTTTGTGCCATGTATTATTATTCTCTGAAAAATTCAGATCAAGAATTCAATGTACATTTTTCCCGAGCTGCTGGTACATGTCTGATTGACAAATCCTGGGGATTGTGTCATTAGCATAAAAGGAACAGATGCCAATTATGATATATTGTGGGTTGGTGCCAGAGAAGTCAGAATGGGAAGGTTGTATTAGCTACAGAGTTGAATTGTTTTTGTAAATGTAGTGATTTCCTAACATCAGTTGATTGCTATGTGATTAATTATCCTTAGAGAATCAGCATTGGGACTCCAATTTCACCATTGCTACTGTCACTCTGCTTACTGCATGCAGGTGTAATGAAAGAAACACAAAACCTACATTTATACAGCACCTTCCATGATCTCCCACATCACTTTACAGCCAATTACTTACAATTGAGTACTTGAGTAGGCACTGGTATAATGTAGGCAATGTTATCAAATGGCAGAGCAGGCTCGAGGGGCCCGATTGGCTCAGTCTTACTCCTAATACATATGTTCATATTTCATTTGGTGGATGAGATGAGCTGGTCTAGGTGGTCTTTGTTACCCATAATTATCTTGCAAACAGAGGATGAAATCATGGCTGGAGTTCTGTTTTTTTTTTGCTAATGGAAGTTTACTGAGTAGGCTTTCGGGGGTGAAACTGCCAGGATAGTAGTGCATAATGGGATAATAGTGAATCAGTAATCTGTTTTACACTGCGCGTGATTCTCAAGAGTCTTTCTGTTGACTTCAATCTTGTCCTTTTGTCCACTTACCTATTGTCCCACTTTATATTGGTATTTTTATGACTTTTTTGAGGTATTGAAATATCGTGACAAGTTGTGTTCCATAGTAGTTATTGAAAATATATTGTATTGAGAAACAGCAATCAGCAGAGACTTCAGACTTACTGATCAAGAAAACACAGAAGGAATTGTGAGCCATTCAGTCTTTGTGCTCTGGCCTCTTAAAAGTTGTGTCACACAAAGACACTTGAGGGCTCCAACTCTTCTCACTGACATAAAGGTCTATGTTGTTCAATCAATCCACTTTGTTGCTCAGGAGTCATTTGCTGTTTCTACCCTGTGAGATTACTGATGAAATAGAATTCAATTACACCCTTTGTATGAAATAATTATATTGAATAATATGTACCCAGGCAAGAGAAAGTCTTCTACTTCTACAAAATGGAAAGATATTGTGCAGTCTATCTGGGTTGCAAGTATTAATCTTCTCCCCAACTGTAAGTTTACTGTCACCATGTCCATATGGTGCAATGTGCAGAACACGCTAATGAAGGCTCAGACAGTCACTAAAATCAGTGTTATCACCTGCACAGTGTTATAAATAACTAATGCAGTCATCTTCACAATTTTTCAAGCAAGGGCCAATTTAGAAAAAAACCTGCAATGTGAGAGCCACATTAACTACCATAATAGAGACCATTGCCTGATTCACTCCTGCTTGAGATAACACAAAGGAAGAAAGGACATTATCAAAAAGCAGAATACATTGTTCTTTCAGGGGGAATGCAGACTTGAAGTGGACTGACTTGACCGTACCTCACAGCTAGGGTGAGGGATTTACCTGCAGAATGTGCTTCTCCATCCCGGGCAGCTGGTGACACACTCCTGAAAGTCTCACCCTACTGTGATGGCGGCTGCCCCTTGAACACGTAGCCAACTGCATCAAAATACTAGGTGGCACCTCACTGGTAGAAGCTGCTGTCAGGATTGGCTCACTCCTGATGAGTGGGTCCATTTCCTGGATACAAATGGATCTCTCACAAATACACACTCACTCTCTCAGTCTCTCTCTCTCCCTCATACACACACACACACACACACATTTGCTCTCATTCTCTCTCACTCCGACACACATGCTCAGCCTCTTTCTCTCCCAGCCGCCCCCCGCCCCACGACCTGGGGCTCCACTCTGCAGCAGCTCACTCCAGGACCTCGCAGCCAGCCTCTCCTCCCCGGGGCCTTGTACTTCGCAGCCAGCCTCTACTCCCCAGAACCCTGGAACTCCACTCCATCGCACTCTGCTCTCCGGGCCCTGGGAGCCGCACTTAGCACCGATGGGAGCCGCTACTGGCTTGTGGGCAGTGCAATGAAGAAAACTGAACTAATGAGATATTTTCCTGCCAAATGAACAATATTGCATGATTCTGTTAAAGTAAAATTTGTACTCACTGGTTTGTTTAATAGTCCAACTTCCTCCCAAAAGTGGAATCTGTCTCCCTTTCCCTTCAAGACTGCGTGTGAAAGATTAGGACAAAAAGATTTGGAATATAAGATTTGATTTCTGAAATGAAAATTTTAGAAGTAGAAGCTGGAGTGCACCATACAGCTTCTGGAGCCTGCTGCACCCTTCATTGATCATGGCTGACCCTCGACCTCAACTCCGCTTTCCCACACAATCTCCCCATCCCTTGATTCCTTTAGATTCCAAGAATCTATCAATCTCAACCATGAGTATACTCAATGACTCAACATGCACAGCCCTCTGGGGCATAAAATTCAAAAGATTCACAAAGCACTGAGTGAAGAAATTTCTCCTCATCTCAATCCTAAATAGCTGACCCCTTTTCCTGAGACTGTGCCCCCAGTTCAAGACTCTCCAGCAAGGGGACACAGCATCTCAGCATGTACAAAAACAAAATAGTACGAATGCTGCAAATCTGGATTAATAACAAAAAGCACTGCAAATGTTCAGCAGGCCTGGCAGCATCTGTGGAAAGAGAAGCAGAGTTAATGTTCCAGGTCAATAACCTTTCATCAGAACTGTCAAAAGCTAGAAATGTAATAGGACTTGAGCCAGTGAAAGGGAGAGGGGTAGAGCGGTGGGAAGAAGGACAAAAGGGAATGTCTGAGATATGGTAAGAGAGATTAAATGACAAAAGGTTCTATGGCGCAATGCAGTGTAAAAGGACTGAAAGAAGTGGGACAAGTAAACAAAAGATGTGTCTGGAGGATGTGTGAATGTAAGAAAAAAAGAGAAAAAAAAACCAAAGCAGCAAAGAAAAATAAAACAAAATGGAGGCAAAGGTTCCAATCTAAAATTGTTGTCCGGGAGGCTGTAAAATGCCCAGTCAAAAGAAGACGTGCTCAGAGAGCAGAATTTTGCTTATGCCATGCAGTGAAGCTGTCAGCTTAATGGATGCGGCTTCCTTCAGCAGCCTGTGAGGGCCATTGGAGCTGGAGGCTGCTTGGCCCATAGAGGGGACCATGGGCAGGGCCCATAGAGGGGACCATGGGCAGGGCCCATCAATCCTCCCAGAGGGCTTTCTCTTCTGGCTCTTGGCCCTATGAATTTTCTGTTTTTAATTTAATCACCTGGAGCTGCCCCAAGGTCTCTAACCTGCCTCAACAGCTCCTACCTTTTTTATTCTTTCACAGGGTGTGGGCATCGCTGGCTAGGCCAGCATTTATCACCCATCCCCCAATTTCCTTTGAGAAGTCAGTGGCAAGCCTGCTTCTTGAACTGCTGCAGGTCATATGGTGTAGACACACCCACAGCGCTGTTAAAAAGGGAATTCCAGGATTTTGACCCAGCGACAGTGAAGAATGATGATATAGTTCCAAGTCAGGATGGTGTGTGGCTTGGAGGGGAACTTGCAGGTGGTGGTGTTCCCATGCATCTGCCGCTCTTGTCCCTCGAAGTGGTAGAAGTCATGGGTTTGGAATATGCTATCAAAGGATCTTTAGTAAGTTGTTAAGGTGCATCTTGTAGATGCTACATACTGCTGCCACTGTGTGTCAGTGGTGGAGGGAGTGAATATTTAAGATGGTAGATGAGATGGCAATCAAGTGAGATGCTTTTGTCCTGGATGGTGTCGAGCTTCTTGAGTGTTGTTGGAACTGCACTCATCTAGGCAAGCAGGGAGTATTCCATCACACTGCTGACTTGAGCTTTGTAGATGGTGGACAAGCTTTGGAGAGTCAGGAGGTGAGTTATTTGCCGCAGAATGCCCAGCCTCTGACCTGCTCTTCTAGCCACAGTATTTATATGGTTGGTCCAGGTCAGTTTCTGGTCAACCTTTTTGGAAATGGTCCTTGCCTGGCACTTGTGTGGCGTGAGTGTTACATGCCACTTATCAGCCCAAGCCTGAATGTTGTTCAGTTCTTGCTATATATGGACACAGACTGCTTTAGTATCTGAGGAGAATGGTGCTAAACATTGTGCAGTCATCAGTGAACATCCCCACTTCTGACCTTATGATGGAGGGGAGATTGTTGATGGTTCAAGTGAAGCTGGTTGGGCCGAGGACACTACCCTGAGGAACTCCTGCAGTGATGTCCCGGGACTGAGATGATTGACCTCCAACAACCACAACTGTCTTCCTTTGTGCTAGGTATGACTCCAGCCAGTGGAGAGTTCTCCCCCTGATTCCCATTGACTCCAGTTTTGCTAGGGCTCCTTGATGTCACGCTTGGTGAAATGCTGCCTTGATGTCAAGGGCAGTCGCTCTCACCTCACCTCTGGAGTTCAGCTCTTTTGTCCATGTTTGAACCAAGGCTGTAATAAGGTCAGGAACTGAGTGACCCTGGCGGAACCCAAACTGGGCATCAGTGAACAGGTTATTGCTGAGCAAGTGCTACTTGATAGCACTATTGATGACCCTTTCTATCACTACTTTACTGATGATCGAGAGTAGACTGATGTGGTGGTGATTGGCCAGCTTGGATTTTCCCTGCTTTTTGTGGACAGAAGATATCTGGGCAATTTTCCATATTACCGGTAGATGCCAGTGTTGTTGCTGTCCTGGAATAGCATGCTTAGGAGCAGGGCTAGTTCAGTACTATTGCTAGAATGTTGTCCGGCCCCAAAGCCTTTGCAGTATCCAGTGCCTTCATCCATTTTGTGCTATCAGGTGGCTTGAATCGAATTGACTAAAGACTGGCATCTGTGATGCTGGGGACTTCAGGAGGAGGCCAAGATGGATCATCCACTCGGCACTTCTGGGTGAAGATGGTTGCAAATGCTTCAACCTTGTCTTTTGTACTGGTGTGCTGGGCTCTCCCATCATTGAGGATGGGGTTATTTGTGGATCCTCCTCCTCCAGTTAATTGTTCAATTGTCGACCACCATTCCTGACTGGATGGAGCAGGGCTGCTGAGCTTAGATCTGATCCATTGGCTGTGGGATCGCTTAGCTATGTCTTTCACATACTGCTTTCGCTGTTTGGCATGCAAGTAATTTTGTGTTGTAGCTTCACCAGGTTGACACCTCATTTTTAGGTATGCACGGTGCTGCTCCTGGCATGCCCTACTGCAGATTGTAGTTGAATAAAATTCTGCTAATGCTGATGGCCCACAGCACCTCATGGTTGCCCAGTTTTGAGTTGCTAGATCTGTTCAAAATGTAGCCCATTTAGCATGGTGGTAGTGCCACACAACACGATGGAGGGTATCCTCAACGTGAAGTTGGAAATTTGTCTCCAGAAGATCTGTGTGGCTGTCACTCCTACCAATACTGTCATGGACAGATGCATCTGCAACAGGTAGATTAGTAAGGATGAGGTCAAGTCGGTTTTTCTCTCTTGTTGGTTTCCTCACTACCAGCTGAAGACCCAGTCTAGCAGCTATATCCTTTAGGACTCAGCCAAATGACCTGCCCATAGGACAGGGCATACCCAGGGATGGTGCCTGGGACATCATCTGTAAGGTATGATTCTATGAGGATGACTATGTCAGGCTGTTGCTTGACTAGTTTGTGAGACAGCTCTCCCAATTTTGGCACTAGCCCCCAGAATTTAGTAAGGGAGACTTTGCAGGGTTGACAGGGCTGAGTTTGTTGTTGTCATTTCCAGTGCCCAGGTCAATGCTGGGTGGTCTATCTGGTTTCATTCCTTATTGACTTTTCTGTAGCAGTTTGATACAATTGAGTGGCTTGCTAGGCCATTTCAGAGGGCATTTAAGACATTGCTGTGGGTTTGAAGTCTCTTGTTGGCCAGACCAGGTGAGGACGGCAGATTTCCTTCCCTAAAGAACAGAGGTGAACCAGATGGGTTTTACGACAATCAACAATAGTTTCATCTGAGACTAGCTTTTAATTCCAGATTTTTCAATTGAATTTAAATTTTACCAGCTGTCATGGTGGGATTTAAATCAGTATCCCCACAGCATTAGCCTGGGCCTCTGGAATCGTAACCCAGTGATATTACTACTCAGCCACCACCTCCCCCAGCAGCATCTGGAGCCCCCCTGCCATTCCTAATTGGACACCAGAGCCGCAGGCAGCCAATTGGAGACCGCATGTGATACAATTACCGAACTGATCCTGCTGCCAATCAGTGCGGGCTCTGTACCCAGTAATGGTTTGACCCAGGACCCTGAAACCTGCGGTAAAATTCAGCCCATTGTGCTTGTTCACAGTGGAAGACATAAAAAAAATGCCATGAATATTGGGGAACCAAGGGGCTGATAAGAATGAGGAATTTAAAGTGATTTTGCCCAAAATATTGCATTTCCTGGATCAGCTACTTAACCCTTGTAGTTCGGAGGTCTACTCTGGATATCAATGACTCAATGTATGCTTTACTTACGTTACAAGCAACACTTCAATTAACCTAAATCTCTTAGCACATAAATTGACATCAATGTAAAAACGCTGATACAAATATCTGCTAATGTACACTCACAATCCGGTTGCTTGGTTTCTTGAGAGACAGATAAGATCGGGTAGTTGAACCATCCCGTTCTGTAGCTCACATTGATAGCTGACCAGGCTATCCGCCCTTCTGACTGCAACCCCGAGTCTCCTACACATCTGGTTCTTATACCCTTCTGTCGGACCTTCATACTACATTTGCAGCGATGTTGCCTTCTCATTGGCATAGTGCTTTCAACCTCAGGTTACCTCCCAATGAGATGATGGAACCTTGTAGTCATCACAAATGCCCGCATCCTGATTGCAGGATTCAAACCATGCTAGGCTGGTCCTTTGTTCCAGGGTTCTGTGTGTGTAGCTGCAGTTTGACATGTTTCTGCCTACATGTAGGTCATGTTCTCTCTCTTCTGGTCGTTGTCTGTCCACAACTTAACCCTTTTCCTACCAGCTCTCAGTCCACCAAGCAACCATTTTGCGTTACACTAAAAATACATTGTTCCATTCCTAATACTACATTTGGTATGACTTCAGCAAAGAAAACCAGTACATAACTCATTTCAAAAATGTTGATCAAAGAAACAAACTACAAAAATATCTATCAAAATATCAATATCACTAAAAATATCAATATTAAAATATCAACCAACTCTGAAGAAGGGTCATATGGACTCGAAACGTTAACTCTGTTTCTCTTTCCACAGATGCTGTCAGACCTGCTGAGTTATTCCAACATTTTCTGTTTTTTATTTCAAAATATCAACACCTGTAATAGCAAATGCCGGGCAAGTTCCATCCTGACAGTATCATCACGATCTTGTTCTATCTCTATATTGCAAAAGTCAGTGGTTAAGTTAAAGATTTTATTCTCTTCATTTACTGACAACTAAACCACACTACCTGTTGTTTAATGTAGGTTGCTGTTTCCAGACTGATTAACACTTTTGTGTCCACAATATTTGTTTAATGTCTCTGTCATTAAGTTGCTATTCCCCATTGTAGTTTCTCCTGTCTCAGCCTCTGAGGGATCCATGTTTACTTTTGCTGCTCTCTTCATTTTACAAACCTGTAAATGCTCTTCCAATTTGTATTTATATCTCTTGCTCACGTAATCTTGAGCTCTTTTCTCCTTCATGATTTTTTTGGTCAACCTTTGCTGCTTTCTAAAATGTTCCCAATCCTCAAGTTTACTATTCTTGGCCTATTCTTTTAATCTAATACTGTCCTTAACCTTGTTTGTCATCCAAGGACTTTTCCCATGGAGTTTTTCTTTCCCTCTTTTCTCGGAAGCTGGCTCGAATGCATTCCATGAACCCGTCCTCCAAACTACTTTTCAGTCTAAATGAAGATTGAAGCTCCCCATGATTAATGTGTTCCCCTTGCTACAAGCTCCTCTTATTTCTTGATTAATACTCAGTCCAATCGTATAGTTACTGTTAGGGGTCTTATAAACCACTCACACCAGTTTTCCTGCTGCTTGTTATTTCTTATCACCACACATACTGATGCTACTTCCTGCTCTTCTGAACCAAGAGCCTTCTTCTCTACTGTCATGATGTTTTCTTTAATTATCAGAGCTACCACCCTGCCGCCCCCGACCTTTTCCATTTTGTCTGCCTTTTTGAAACTTGATGGCTGCAATTTACTCCTGAATTGTTAGAAATGAGTGCTAATTGAACCCAAAGTGTGCTGTTTGCATGCCGTTACCTGTGATAAGATCATTAGCATAGCTATTTACAGCTCCATGTGCAGATTTAGACATTGCAGGAAGTCTGATAATGGTTGGAGCAGACTGTTGCAGTGCAAGTGAAATTTAAACGGACACAGACAATTAAAGGGAAGTGCCAAAATAGGAAGACAAAAAATCTCAAAGCTTATAAACAAGTCTGAGCCCATTGGCAGCCTTTGCTTAGACTAAAGAGGTAGAGGAACAAGCTGTGTCAGATGGTGATCACGTGAAAGGAAAATCTAAGGTGCTGTTATGATCCTGCAGGCAAATTATGGTGTAGCTCAGCACCTGTTTGATGTCTGCTGAAGTGAAGGTGGTGATACTTGAGATAGTTGCAAGGCAAGTGGCTTCTTGGCTGCTCCAGGGCACTCTCCCTATAGGTCAATATTGCAGTATGTCTGGAGGGAGACAGGCACATGTTTGCTGCCACAGGTGACTGGTACTGTCCACTGGTAGTGCCAGTTCTAAGCTGAATGGTAGCAACAGGTGTGCTGGTAGCCAAAAGTGCAGTTCTGCTCCTGCTTCTCTGATAATGAGGACCCTCAGACTATGCTGCAGATGTGTTTCCTGGTTTTTTGGTGCATGTAGCCAGTCAGATTATGTTGGCTGTTGATCGTCCTGGCATGTCTTTCAAGTAACACCACTGAATGCTTGACATGTCAAAAGTAAGATAATTCTGAGTTAACATCTAGATTATAATTAGTCAAGCTTAGGAAATGTCTTAAATGAAAATAAATGATTGCTCATAATTCAGGCTGGAGCGATGTTGCCCAAATGCAACTTTATTACTCAGACACCAATAGTGTAATAACTATTACAATATTCTCATAAAACCTGGTTTCCTGCAAACCTAAGATGCTCGAACTTTGCCTGTGTAGATGTCAGATGTCTGACTGGCCCATGAGTTCTGAGCTTAGAGGGGTTGTTCCCTGATATTCTACAACTTTGTTTGTGAATCGTATACATGATGCCATATTGTATATTGAAGCTAGGTATCTTCTTGCCAGAATTCCAGACTTGAACATTACAAAGAACAATCCCAGATCCTTCGTTCTAGGCAACAGTGATACTCACACTTCACAGGGATATAGCCAATTTGCCTGCTATAGTTTCAACTTCTGTATTTCTGACTAATTTCTGATCAACACCATCATTCATATTGAGATGTGATTAACGTGAACAAATTCTAACAGTCAGTTATCTGCATTTTGTTGTTATGCCATTGGTTTTCCTATCCCAGCTTCAATTGGTAGTTATACCCTCTACTTGCATATACTGTCTGCCAAACTGAGGTATGCGCAGCTATATAAAGGTACTGGTGGATTGGTACAGGATACTTAGGGTGCAGGCTAACCTGCTCAGTGTGTCTCCATTCTTCCTCCCCTCTTCAGATACGTTTGGAGGGGGGAATTGCATTGGAACATTCATTGACAGCAGTGTTGTTGGCAATAAAAGACACAGCACACAAGTTGGCTCAAAGGATTCATGATGAACATGAATGTTAGGGGAAAATGAGCAAAACAAATGACTAAATATAGTCCAATAGAAACTTAAATACACCTATGTTTCATTGCCCTGCCCTTTAAATGAACTCCTACCTACTTCTGATGACATAGCAACCCTGAGATGGCCATTTCACATGGTCATAATTTAGAATGGTTGGCCTACATCCATATTGTTATCTTTAAATGGAGCTCCTGCTTCCTGTCTTAGGCAGGGCTTTGTACTCTCAAGATTTCAGTGGCTAGAAATTTGCCTGTGATGTAATGTGATGTGGCTGAAGATCCAACAGATCTCTACCCATTTTTCTAATTAGTTAACCTAATTGTAAAATAATTCTCATGGAGTAATTTGCAGCTATGGAGATCTTGATGTAAATTATTTAAGCAAATTCAGTAATGACTGTCAGGAAATCCTGCAGCAACAAGTCTAGGTTACTTAATCATTTATACCACAAAAGCTTCCATTAAATTGTGGGAGGAGCCTATTGGTTGGTGTGATTTCTATACAAGGTTCAGAAGTACCTGAAAAAATTTACTGTTCCCTTTTATATTTTATTCGAGATAGAATAATTTTAATTGAGCTGTAAACTTCATGGGCTTTGAACATTTCGGCTCCCTGCTTTTTAGCTAATTTATATTAACTATCCTACGCACATAAAATGAAAAATGACTTGTTTTGTAACTGATCTGTACTCAAAACCATCACTCATGAATACATAGGGATACCTGTCATCAATGTAATTTTAACAATGGTGCATTTTAGCTGTATCACCGTATTTTCAGCATTTCTATTCCTCCAGATCCAACTTGACACAACAAGGAATGGAATAGCTGTGGAAAAATAAGGTTGCAGTAGTTGAGTTTCCATTATGATCTCATATGATTGACTGATTTAATCATAGCTGTAGCTTCTGCCCCAAGAGGTCAGATTAGATACAGCAGTAGAAATAGATATTGATGCCCCTGACTTATTACAGGCAGATCGTTTCATGAGACATTTGGAATTCATGAGTTTGTCCTTACCAGATTCATGCTAATAGTAGCTTGGATTTAGACTTGACAAAAAGCAAAAGAAGCTTAGCATAGATGGGGTTTTGCTGTCAAACAATCACTACTGCTTTGAACTCTCATGTGGAAATCTGTCACATGTATTTCTCTGGTTTGTCATACATACTTATGCTCTCTGCAGATTCATTATATTTTAGTAACCCTTTTGCCTATGTGAGAAGAGGGGGTGCACTCCTGGACATTTAATGGCTTACATTTAAATGCAAACTGTGGTATTTTAGCTCTATCAGGAAAAGAATGCGCCCGGAACTTTTGACCCCAAGGTAATTCTTGGCATTTCAAAAAGCAACACTCCTGCATTTATTCTGTTTTTATGCATTTTGTTCAGAATATTCATCAATGTTTAGGTGAAGGGATTAAAGTGACAGGACATAGATGATATATACAAGCTCCTAGGTCTCTCACTGAAGAAATTGACTACTCAGTTTCCTTAAAAGTGTTTAATTTACGCTTACTGATCTCAAACAGCAAAGAGAGCAGCAGAATACAGATCCCTCGGAGCAGTTAGGTTCAAGGTTCACTACATTGCAAGTACTACTTTGCTAAAAATAGTAAACAGATAAAACTGTATCCCTTAGAGATTTCCTTAATTGTTTACTGTGTATTGCCTAATGGTTGTACAACATTTACTCAGCCAAGAGTCTGGCCATGTATTTAAAGGGAGTTTGAGCAATTGGGACTTTACAAGCATAAAATATGATAGCTTCTCTGCTTCAGTGCTAATGGCAATCCGGGTGCAAACTGCAGTGAAGTCATAATTCATGTTTCTGCTCCAACTTGCATAATCGCAAACGTAAAATTTGTCAAGAACCAACATAGTTGGGCAGCATTTTAGATGTAATTTCTTTTCGTCAAATCATTTCAAAAATTCCTTCACATATTTAGGAGTGATAACTTAGTACAATTTTATTAATGCAGCTGAAATCGGATTTATCTCAGAAAATAAGCATTTTGAATCAGTGTGTCTAATGCACCAATTGTGAATAACCTGATTTTAAATGATTGAAGAGCCTTAGAAAAAAACTGTGCAGGACCGTTTACTAGTTTCATTGGTGTACACTAATCGGCTCCTAAGCAAATGTAATAGCTTTCAAATTAAATGCTTTTAAAAGGTGTCTACTAGTGCCATTGCGCCTAAACAAAACCACTTAATTTGAAGAGCTTCCTGGAAGGGCCACAAATGGGATAATTGGTGGAAAATCACCAAACTCATTAATTCAGTCTGGTAGCCTGGCCAGTTTTGTGGGTGGCCTGGCTTCCAGCACAATTTTTTTTTTTAGCTCAGTGTAAAAGATTTGTGCTAGGCATAATCTGTGCTTGAAATTTCTCAATCTTTTACGCTGGCCCCAGTTTGGCTGATTTCAGACAAATTAAACAGAAACTTTACCTTGTTAAGTTTTAATATTTCCAATGCAAGATCTAATCAGCATTTTCAAGTCCCTTTATGTGTTCAGTTTAGTGGCCAAGCATAGATCATTTTCCAGCTCAGAAAGCAGTCAACTAGTCTTCAGATAATGCTGGTGTACCTGCTCTCATCAACATGCCAAACTGCAATGGATCCCAGTTCAGGGCCAACTAGTCTTTCTTGACCAAGATGCATGTGATTTTTGCTTGGAGTGGACAAATATTTCACCCCAAAACAAGGCACCCTCACCCACAAACTTGCACTGGAGAGCAGGGCCCAGATTTTCCCCTTCGAGGCGGGAATCACCAATCAAGACATTTCCTGGCACTGGGATCCCGTCTCCTGCCCAGACCAATATGTTAGTTGAATCAGCTTCTTACTCTGTTTAATCTACAGGAAAAAAAGAGAAAGAGAAGCTAGAATGGTTGGGGGGCAAAATTAGATGTGTTGTGTTGCCCTTGAAAGAACATGAAAGTTTGCAAGGATATTTGTGCTCTATTGCTATGAGATGGAACAGCAACAAATGGTCCACAAAAACTTACAGTTGTCTCTGATCCTTCCATCTCACTGTCTCCAACAGCTTCTGTGGTATGTTCTCTCCAACCTGCTCAGGAGCAGCAACATTTTTGCTCTTGGCGTAAGAAGCCAAAAGTCAATAATGCCATCTCCTGTGACCTAAGCTTCATAGTGATTATGGGCCATGTTCTTTTTTGAGAAAACACAGGAACAATCATGGGCAAAGCATGCTGTCAGAAGTCAAATAGAAGGAGATTACAGTAGCTGCAAGTAAACAAGGAGAAATAGAAGAGGATACCAATGGGAAAGGAGCACCTGGAGGTTATATCTGTGAGAGTAGGGGGCAGTGGTTTAGTTTTGGATTGCTCCACCAAAGAGCAGGAACCAACACCATGGTCATCGACCTTTCTCTGGTGCACAGGATTATTTGGTTCTAAGTGGGGATGTTTGCTGATGATTGTACAGTGTTCAGTTCCATTCACAACTCCTCAGACACTGAAGCAGTCTGTGCCCGCATGCAGTAAGACCTGGGCAACAATCAGGTTTATGCTGATAAACGACAAGTAACGTTTGCCCCATAAAAATGTCAGGCAGTAACCATCTCCAAAACAGGGTATCTAACCACTGATATTCAATGACGTTACAATTACTGATCTGCTATCAACACCTGAGGGTCACTATTGGCCAAAAACCCTAATTGCACCAGCTACATAGATACCGTGACTATAAGATGAGGTCAGAAGTTGGAAATTCTGCATAATTGACTCACCTCCTGATTCCTCAAAGCCTGTCCACCATATATGAGGCGCAAGTTAGGAATGTGCTGGAATACTCTACACTTACCTGGATGGTGCAACTCCAACAACACTCAAGAAGCTCGATATTATCCAGGACAAAGCTTGACTGCCACCCCATCCACCACTTTAAACATTCACTCCCTTCACCATCTGTGCACTTGGTCAGCAGTGTCTACCTTCTACACGATGCATTGCAGCAACTCATGAAGGCTTCTTCAATAGGACCTCCTAATCCCACAACTTCTACCCCCTAGCAAGATAAGGCTCACCACCATTTTCTCAAGAGAAGGTAGGAATAGGCAATAAATAAATACTGGTATTGGCAGTATCACATGTATATAATTTTTTAAAAAGAGAGTGAAGTTAGGAGAAATTTCTTTTTGCAGCAAGCTGTTTGAGCTTGCATTTACGTGTCATAGGGAGTAGTTGAAGCAGAGACCATTACATCTTTTAAGAGAAAAGTGAATCAACATTTGAATCAGAGGATGATACAAGGCAATGATGGAGAACTAGGTAATACACTTAGTTTTGGATTTTTCCATCAAAAAGACGTTCAGACACACTGGGTTGAATGGCCACCTTTCATGTGGTAAACTTCCATGACAGTCTTCCCATTGTGGCATATGGCTATTCCTTAATTTTTTCCAAGATTTTGCCTCTATGAGCCTACCCAGAAGACCTTAATTCCCATGTGTTGATCACTCTTTGTATGAAGAACTACATGACAACAGCCCTGAATTTACTTTTTGCTGGTTTGATTTGAAGTAACATTTGGATTTACCTTGTCCATGCTATTTGCTATTTTAAATGCTTCTGGGGAGTCCCCTTCCAGTCTCCTCTTTCAAGATTGAAAAACCCCAGTATTTTCAGTCTTACTTCATATATATTCTAGGAATCTTAGAACTCCTCTCTGCCAGGCTTTCTTTAGCTGTGGAGTACAGAAATAGGAGGATAAGATTGATGAATGCGTGGCTGGAAAGTCGGTGCAGGAGGGAGCGGTTTAGATTCTTGGGACATTGGGACCAGCTCTGGGGGAATGAGACCTGTACAAGTTGGACTGGTTGCACCTTGACAGAGCCGGGACTGAGTTCTTTGCGGGGCATTTTTCTGTTGGGGAGGGTTTAAACTAACTCAGCAGGGGTGTGGAAGCGAGGAGATAACATTAGAAGAATTACCAAGGGCCACAGAATACACGGAGAGATAGATAGCATGAGAGTAGGAAATATAAGTTAATAGGTAGAGTCAGAGTAAAGGTGACAGTAATAGAGTCTAAATCAGGGTCACTGTGCATGCATGGAGTGCGAACAGAGACCTGACTTTTAATATGCCTGGATACAAAATGTTCAGGAAAGAAAGAAAAGGGAGAGGGGTGGCAGTATTGATAAAGGAAAGCATTGTAGTGCTGGAGAAAGAGGATGTTCCAGAGGGTTCAAGGACAGAATCTGTTTGGATAGAATTCAGAAACAAAGAAGGGCACAATTACATTGCTAGGTGTAGTCCATGGGCCACCAACTAGTGGGAAGAATGTAGAGGAACAATTTTGCAAAGATATTACAGAGAGGTGCAAAATTATAGAATACTTATAATGGGTATCTTTAATTATCCAAATATAGACTGGGATAGTAATAGTGTAGAGCGTGTTCAGGAAAATTTTCTTCAGTATGTGTCCAGCCTGACGAGGAAAGAGGTGCTACTAGACCTGGTTCTTGGAAATGCAAAGTAGATCAATTGTCAGTAGGAAAACGTTTAGGGGACAGTGATCATTGTATCATACTTTGTAACTGACTATAGAAAAAGACAAAAACAATCCAGAGTAAGAAAAATTAACTGGGGGAAAGCCAACCTCATTGGGGTAAGAATAGATCTGGGCTGAATAAATTGGAGTCAAAGATTGGCAGGAAAAATGGTAGCTGATCAGTGGGCCACCTTCAAAGAAGGGATGATTCGGGCACAGCCAAGGTGTATTCCTTCAAAAGGGAAAGGTAGGGCAAACAAATCTAGAGCTCCCTGAATGACAAACGAGATAGAAATTAAGATGAAGTAGAAAAAGTGTGCTTATGACTGGTGTCAGGTAGAAAATACAATTGAAAACCAAGCTGAGTACAGAAGAATCAGAGAAAAGGCGAAGAAGCAAGTAGGAGAAACAAAGAGGGAGCATGAAATGAGACTTGCAGCTAGCATAAAAGGGAATGCCAAAGTCTTCTATAGGCATATAAATTGTAAAATTGTGGTAAAATGAGGAGTGGGACCTATTAGGAACCAAAAAGGGGGATTTACACATGGAGGCCGAGGGCATAGCTGAGGTTCTAAATGAATACTTTGCATCTGGCCTTTACGAAGGAAGGTGTTACCTAGGGCATGGTAAAAAATGAGGTAATTCAGACACTAGAAGGATTTAAAATTGAAAAGGGGGAGATATTGGATTGATTACCTCTACTTAAAATTGATAAAGCACTGATACCAGATGAGCTCCATCCAAGGATACTGGGGAAAGTGAGAGTAGAAATCGCAGAGGCACTGGCCATAATTTTTCAGTTTTCCTTCGACTCAGAGGTGGTGCCAGAGGACTGGAGAATTGCAAATGTTGCACCCTTGTTAAAAAAGGGTGCGAAGATAAGCCCAGCAACTACAGGTCAGTCAGTTTAACTTCGTTGGTAGGAAAACTTCTAGAAACAATGACTCAGGACAAAATTAATAGTTACATAGACAAATGCGGGTTAATTAAGGAAAGCCAGCATGGATTTCCTTAGGGAAAATCATATTTAACTAACTTGCTGGAGTTTTTTTGAAGAGATAACAGAGAGGGTTGATGAGGGCAATGTTGATGTTGTGTACATGGACTTCCAAAAGGCCTTTGCTACAATGCTGCAAACAGACTTGTAAGCAAAGTTATAGCTCATGGAATAAAAGGGACAGTTGCAACATGAATACGAAATTGGCTGAGTGACAGGAAATGGAGAGTAGTGGTTAATGGATGTTTTTCGTGCTGGAGGAAGGTTTGTAGTCGAGTTCCCCAGAGATTAGTGTTGCGACCCTTGCTTTTCCTGATATATATTGATAACCTAGACCTTGGTGTGCAGGGTACAATTTAAAAGTTTGTGGATGATACAAAGCTTGGAAGCATTGTGAACTATGAGGACAATACTGTAGAAATTAAAAGGGACATAGACAAGTTGGTGGAATAAGCGGACAAGTGGCAGATGAAGTTCAGTGAAGAGAAGTGTGAGGTGTTATGACCGATGCAGTTGGTAAAGTGGAGTTATTTAAAAATCCCAGAGGGAAACTTTAAACAACTGTCATAACCTATAATTTTAAGTGTTATATTTGAGATGCGACTCTAAATTCAGGAATCAGACCACCTGTCCTAAAGGTTTTACATTAAACTAAACAAAATATTTTATTAATTTACACAGGTTAAAATATATATACACATGACTACAAATTACTACTATCATAACTTTTAACAAATTCCCAAACTGATCTCCATTAAGGCAACAGCAACCCATAGATTTAACCAAACACCAGGCAAAGCATTTTCACCTTATGAGTTCCAAATGAGGTTCTTTTCACTTTGGTTCCTTGCAGACACAGTGGTAGGCTTACAGGCTTTGATCTTACATTGCCTCTGCTCTGCACACCCAAACGGTTGTCGTCTTATACCTACCACCTCTGATTGAATGCAAATTCTTATTGTCTCACCAGCCTCTTTGAACTCCACCTCTTAACAATGAAACCCCTTTCATAGTACAATTTTTATTAGTAATATAAACATATTGCTTGGTAGCTGCTAGCTAGGTGTCAAGTTTTCACTCCACTTCTTGAATGCTCTATTCAAAAAAAATGCAAATGTATGCACTCTTTCTTACATATCAAAACTAGTACACATCAAAGCACCCAGACTAGCTGGCTTTAATCCAATTAAGACACACCCACAGACTAAACCTCTATTTTAAAAGAAAAATATTTTCCAAAATATTATATACATTAATAGCTTCATGACAGAGGTGATTCATTTTGGTAGGAAGAACATGGAGAGACAATATAAAATAAAGGGTACAACTCTAAAGTGGGTGGAGGAGCAGAGGGAGCTTGGTATATATCTGCATAAATCATTGAAGATGGCCGGACAGGTTGAGAGAGCAGTTAATAAAGCATTCGGTATCCTAGGCTTTATTAATAGGAGCATAGAGTACAAGAGCAAGGAGGTTATGTTGAATTTGTATAAATCACTATTTGAGCCTCAGCTAGGGTATTGCTTCCAATTCTGGACGCCGCACTTTAGGAAGGATGTGAAAGCAGCCGAGAGGCTGCAGAAAAGATTCACAAGAATTGTTCCAGGGATGAGGAACTTTAGTTATAAAGATAGATTGGAGAAGTTAGTGTTTCCTTGGAGAAAAGAAGGCTGAGAGGAGATTTGATAGAGGTATTCAAAATCATGGGGGGGCCTGGACAAAGTAGATACGGAGAAACTGGCCCTACTCATGAAAGAATCGAGAATGAGAGGGCACAGATTTAAAGTAATCAGTAAAAGAAGCAAAAGTGATATGGGGAGAAACTGTTTCACATAGCGAGTGGTTAAGGTCTGGAATGCAACTGCCTGAGAATGTGGTGGAGGCAGGTTCAATTGAAGCATTCAAAAGGGCATTAGTCTATTATCTGAAAAGGAAGAATGTGCAGGGTTACGGGTAAAGGCGTGGAATGCTACTAAGTGAGCTGCTCATTCAGAGAGCCAGCGTAGACACGATGGGACAAAAGGTCTCCTTATGTGCCTTAACAAGTTCTATGATTCTCTCTGTATCTCGATGATAAGAATTGGACACAATTGAAGGGATCAATGATGTGAGGTCAGCTTATTTACATAATTTACTGGCACTCCAGACATGTCTTCTATGGTGGGAAGGGATTGTCAGAACAGTATTATTAATGGACTGCTATCTACCCATGGTGTATCAAGACCCTTTCCTGGCATAGGGAGGAGGGGATCAGGTGCAGGGTACTGGACCTGCTGGTGGGTTGATGAAGAAGTGCTTGAATTTTAATTTTAGTTTGCTGGCAACCTTTCCTTCAGGATCTATTCAAAACGGCCACTGTGCAACTGTTGGACTACGCAGGTTCTGCAGTTGCATCATGGGCTGAATGCCTAATTTAAATATAAATTAGGATTTAATCTGTTATAAATTGCTTATTGGGTGCAATGAGTGCTGCAGCCCCCATGTCAGTGACACCCGATTTTCTGGGGAACAGAGTATCTGGGCACCATTCAACATGTTATCAGACTTAAGTTGTTCTGTTATCAGAACATAATACAGTATAATTATGACTTCTTCTGATTTGTTTTATATTGCTTTGCTTACACAGTTCAGCATTGTTTGTTTTGTAGATTGCTGGTTTGCAATGATTGTTAAGAGCTGAGTCTACGGATTGCAGTAGATCTCTTCCAACATTTCCCCCTTAGCTATTTCAAGATCATTCATGGATTATATATGACAGCATTATTTTCTTCCTATATGTAATACTTGTGCCATAAAATTTTCAAATGCCAGTGTTCTGTCCATTTTAATATTTGGTTTTATGATTTGTATAATGTGGCAGATAGCTATACTTTAAATCTATGCACAGCAGGCTATGTAGTTGCTGATGCTGAGCAATATTGTTGTAATATATTTTGACTTACATTGATTTTGTTTTCAGTAAAATTATTGAAAGTGGTCCCAAAATGCCTCAATTTTCAGGGAGCAAAGGTGGGTGGGGAGGGATATAATATATATAATAGAATTTGGAGCAAGACCCAATTGCACCAAATGTTTGCCCTTTAATTCCTTTCGTAAACTCTACTGAGTTTTGGCATTAGGTGCATAATGTGTATTTCCATGTTTGTGCTCTTAGCAGTTCTAGCCAGAAGAGATACCTGTGTATCTCTGGCAACCAGCATTAATGAGATGCTGAAACATAGCAACAGAAGTAGGCATTTGCCCCCTTGAATCTGTTCTGCCATTCAATGAGATTGTGGTTATCTGTGACCTAACTCCATATACCCACATGTGCCCATATCTTTTAACATATTTGGTTATCAAAGATCTAGCAATGTCAGATTAAAATTAATAATTGACCTAGCATCAATTGTCATTTATGGAAGAGTTTTCTCAACTTCAACCACCCTTTGTGTGTAGAAGTGTTCCATAATTTCACTCAGCAAGACCTGGCTCTAATTTTTAAATTAAGTTCCCTAGTCCTAGACTCCCCACCCAGCAGAAATAGCTCTTCGCTAACTACCCTATCTATATCCCTCAATATCTTGAAACCTTTGATTAAATCACCTCTTAAATGCTTAAATTCTGGGGAATACAACCCTAATTTGAGTAACCTCTTCTCATAATTTAACCCTCAGAGTCAGGTATCATTCTCTGAAGAAGAGTTATACGGACTCAAAACATTAACTCTGTTTCCCACTCTACGGATGCTGCCAGACCTGCTGAGCTTTTCCAACATTTTCCTTTTTTATTTCAGATTTCCAGCATCCACAGTATTTTGCTTTTATTTTCATTTTATTAAATGCTACATTTAAATTTTAAAAGACCAGAGTTTTTCTTTTGCAGTCAATTACAGAGTGATCAGTTACAGAGGCCTAGCCTGTCTAAACCGTGGCCAATTTTTAAAAAAACATTTCTTCAGATCATTGTGCTGCTGCTGAATTCCACAGTGAGTTTCCTGAGGCGGGTGTCCCCATTGCATAGACACTCTACCAATTCCCCAGATGGCCCTGAACCTCAGAAAGTGAGATGGAGGCAGGGACTGGGCAAGTGGATGCTCTGCAGTTTTTTCCAATAGGTCGATGTGATACATCTAGTGTGTGGGTGAAGAGAGTTGGCATGCTTTGTGCTTCTGTGTGCTAATTTGCTTCCCATCTTTCAACCTACACTGCTGGCTAGCAGCAATGTGAAAAAGAGAGCCAAATGTTTAAGTCTCTCCCTGTCAGTACACAGCCTCTCCATTGGCAAGTCCTCAGCTGTGCGAGGACTTTGGTGACACATGGAAACTGGGTCCCTTGCAGCCCCAGGCTGAAACATCAGAGGAACTCAAAGGAGGCTTGGCCCCCAGACATGCAGTGTGCAGGTCCACCAACATATGGACATGCCCTGGCACTCATGAACCAAACTCCCAGCTATGGGCGAATAGTTCCACTGCCTTGTGGATACCTCTGGAGAGTAGAAGGCTAGGGGAGTGAACCCTGACACAAAATCTGGAGTGGAGCCAAAAGGCAGACTCATATCTAAATATGTCATCTTTCCAGCAGCTCCTGCAACCAAGCTGGTACCAAAGTAGTGCTTTGTATTCTTTTAGATTCAGCCGGGGAAGTTGATAGGAGGGCCCTGACATTTGGGCAGCCCAGGGTCTCCATAAAGTTTGCCCAGATGATGACACTAGAGATGACACTCTAGTTGCACCATGGAACGTTAATACAAAGCAGGAGACTGCAATTAAGAATGATAAGCCCAACATGATTGGCACAGAGAACGGGTGCCATGGAATGTCTCTGATGGTGGGAGGGACAATCGTGTCCCACGAGTCACCGAAGTTGAGCAAACCCTGACTAGTAGGATGCTGACCTTCCATGGTCCACCTGCTTCAATGGGTGCCTGGAGTTTAGAGTCTCTGTTCAACAAGTGGACAGAATCCATCAAGCTGGAATGTCAAGACCATGTGCATGGGACTGATGGATGACTTGCAGCTAGTTGACAATGAATGCGAGATGCCTGTAGTCAACATGGACTTATTAGGCTGAATATTGACCTAGCATCCCGACAAGAGATGAGGCTAGCCAAGAGCAGATCACTGAAAGAAAACATCACACGTTCATCTGATAGAGGAAGAGTTCAGAGGAAACGACTGAGCAAGGTGTAAGCTTCACTGTAAGGAACTCACTATTCTCGATGATAGAACACCCCCCCCAACTCCAAAAACTGGTTCAGAATATGTTCTCTCCATCTGCCTCTCAACTCAAACAGGACCAGTTAACCTCATGAATATGTATGCTCCAACACCATGCTCCACTACAGAGGCAAAAGACCAGTTCTATGAGGAACATCTTTACCTACTGGGGGATTTCGACGCAAGATGGGTTGGACTATGAGGCATGGCCCACCTGCTGCATTTAATGGGTGTGGATTATGAGGCATGGCCCTCCTGCCTCAGACATCGTGGCCTGGAAAAGATGAATGAGAATTGACAGACACTACCTGAGTTTTGTCGCAACCAAGAGCTTTTTGTATCTCACACCTTTCAGAACAGCCATGCCACAAGGTGGCCTGATCCAAGATCAGGGCATTGGCACCAGTTGGATTTGATTATCACCAGACATGACTCTCTGAACAGCATTTTCAATTCTCACAGCTACCACAGTACTGACTCCCAGTTATGATCCCAGCTGCTGTTAACACTGGACAACTCACATCCCAGAATAAAATCTGGCTTGATAGATCCCAACCTTTTTTCAGAAAATGTGGAGGAAAGTTACTGAACAAATTCACAGGAGTCTGCTGATGAACTTTTATTACAAAGAATAAAGTATTTATTAAAACAATAAAAATGACCTGTATTACACCAGACAAAAAGCTTGGAAAGATCTCAATACAACACAAGAAGATGATTCAAATTCCTACTATTCCTTTCCCGCAGCAATATTTTTACAGACATATAAACCAGTGAAGAGTTACCACTAGCTTGACAAAAAGGCCTCTCACTTGGGATTGACACAGTCGCACACGATTTACTTCCAGTGAATTCCTGAGCATCCACCAAATGCTTCTCGCTCAGTTTGTATCTCTCCCTGAGATATCCCAAAACCACACTCTAAACTCACTGTTTCTTCAACTGCAGAGCAAACAAATGAATTTTCGAAACTCAGTTTTCCAATGGAAAATTTCTTCTAGACTCATCACTTTACTGAGTCGCATGATTCATATCAACTACTGTCCCATTAGCTTTGCAGGTTTTCTTCTCAGAGAGCTTAAAATCCCCATCTTCTCTCTCTGAACCACACAATGAACACTCTCTCTCTCTGCTCCTGTCTTTTTCTGTGTCTGTGTCACTAGATCACTGTCACTAGGCAACAATAAGGCTTTTCTATTTTTCCCCCTTTTTTTCTACTGAACTTTCAACCTCTTTTAACGCATCTCTTTAACTTCAGGGGTTGTAAAACCTCATTAAAAATGTATATCTACAAACACCCAAAAGACCTGAAACCTTTTAGTCACAGTCTATCCAGACACCCAGGTACCAAAGTTCATAAACAAAACCTAAATGAAACTGAAAACATTTTTACCTTAACGCATACACACACACATATATATATACACATTGTTCACAACAAATGTGATACAGATCACCCCTTGGTTGCACCAGGGTTAGGATCTTCATTCAAAGCAGAAATGCCGCGCTTGTATCAATGTCAGCTATCCTGCCTACCCAGATAAAAACTAACAGTTCTTGACTGTATTGAACAGGTGCTCTCTAACATACCCACACTGAGTGCAGAAGCGGAATGGAACCTTCTTCAAGACACCATCTATAATACCACACTCTCAATACATGGGAAGCAAGAGTGGAAAAATGCTGACTGGTTTGAGGCTAGCGTCACTGTATTGGAACCTGTCAATGAGACCAAGTGGTCGACAGTCATTAATTACAAAAGGGATTGAAGCAAGAAGACACTGAATGGACTAAGAGCACTTGAAGTAAAGTCCAGCAGACTGCTGGGCGCATGCCTGTGACAACTGGTTATAACTTCGCTAGAATATTCAGATGTGTCTCAACACAGGGAATGCTAGTGGCATGTATGACAGGATCGAAAAGACAACAGGTCCATAAGCAAAGAAAACAGCTCCATTGAAAACAAAGGCCAGGTCAGTCATCAGCAACTACAGTAAATAGTTGAAGAAATGGGTGGCATACTACCTTAAGTGGTACTCTAGGAAGAGCACTGTCACCGAGAAAGCTCTAGACACCATAGAATGCCTGCCTGTCATGGCAGAACTGGATATCAAACCCACAGGAGGAGTTTAGCAAAGCAAATGCCTTGCTTGCCACGGGCAAAGCTCCAGTTCAGATGCTATGCTGCCTGAGCTCACAAAACCTGGGAAATCAACACTCCAGCATCTACATAAACTTCTCTGTCTTTGCTGGAAAGAGGGGGCAGTGCCCCAGGATATGTGGGATGCAAAGATTGTGACTCTGAACAAGGGTGACTGCAGCAACTATCGCAGCATCTCCGTGCTGAGCATTGTGGGAAAAGTATGTGTTGCCCTTGTCAGAGTGCAAATCCTGCCTGAATATATCCACCCTGAATCCACATTCAGAACAGGAGGAAATTGGCAGCCTGCTGATGCTGCTTCATGTGACCTCCTTTTTCCATGGCAACATGATCGGTAAGGTCAGCTATGACAGGGTAACATCCAAACCCTTTGAGATCCACAGTGGGGTCAAACAAGTTGTGATCTGGCACCTACACTCTTTGGCATGTTCTTCTCTTTGCTGCTCTCATATGCTTTCAAATTATCTACAGAGGGTGTCTGCTAACATTTGAAAACTGACGGAAAGCTGTTCAGCCTTGCTCAACTGAGATCCGAGACAGAGGTGCACCAAATCCTCATCAGAGTTGCTCTACGTTGATGATGTCGCACCAGCATTCCAAACCAAGGCACACCTTCAACAGCAAATGGACAGACTCTGCCACACCTGTAAAGAGTTTGGTTTGACAATCAGTATCAGGAAGACAAATGTTATGGTCCAAGATGTTGCCATACGCTATGTATCAGCACTGACAATGTGACACTGGAGGCTGTTGATAGTTTCATATATTTAGGCCCCACAATCACCAGCGATCTGACACTTGATGCTGAAATCAACATGTGCATCGTAAAAACTGCAACTTTTATGTGCAATCTGAGTAAGAGAGTGTGGAACAGCAGCAACCTGATTTATTCTTTTATGGAAGGTTGGCATCTTTGGCTAGGCCAGCATTTGTTGCCCATCTCTATTTGCCCTTGAGAAGGTGGTGGTGAGCTACCTTCTTGAACCACTGTAGTCTAAGTGGTATAGGTACACCCACAGTGCTGGTAGGAATGGAGTTCCAGGATTTTTTTCCCATTGGCGGTGATACAGTTCCAAATCAAGATGCCGTGTGGTTTGGAGGGGATCTTGCAGGTGGTGGTGTTCCCATTCATCGGCTGCCCTTGTCCTTATAGGTGGTAAAGTTTGTAGGTTTGTAAGGTGCTGTCGATGGTGGAAGGAGTGAATGTTTAAGGTGATGGATGGAGTGCCAATCAAGCAGGCTGCTTTGTCCTGGATGGTGTTGGTCTTCTTAAGCATTGTTGGAGCTGCACTCATCCAGGCAAGTGGAGTGTGTTCCATCACACTCCTGACTTGGGCCTTGTAGATGGTGGACAGGCTTTAGGGAGTCAGGAGGTGAGTTGCTCACTGCAGAATTCCCAGCCTCTACCTACTCTTGTAGCCACAATATTTATATGACTAGTCCAGTTCAGTTCTGGTCAATGGTAAACCCCAGGATGTTGATTCAGTGATGGTAATGCCATTGAATGTCAAGGGGTGATGGTTGGATTCTCTCTTGTTGGAGATGGTCATTGCCTGGCACATATGTGGTGCAAATGTTCTTGTCATTTATCAGCTCAAGCCTAAATATTGTCCAGATCTTGCTACATATGGTCAGAGGCTGCTTCAGTACCTGAGGATTCGCGAATGGTGCTGAACATTGTGCAATCATCAGCGAACATTTCTGATCTTATGATGGAAGGAAGGTAATTTTTGAAGCAGCTGAAATGGTTGAGCCTTGGACACTACCCTGAGGAACTCCTGTAGCGATGCCCTGGGACTGAGATGATTGAACTCCAACAACTGCAACCAACTTCCTTTGTGCTTGGTATAACTTAAATCAATAGAGAGTTTTCCTCCTAGTTCCCATTGACTCCAGTTTTGCTAGGGCTCTTTGTGGCCACACTTGGTCAAATGCTGCCTTGATGTCAAGGACAGCCACTCTCACCTCACCTCTGGAGTTCGGCTCTTTCGTCCACATTTGAACCAAGGCTGTAGTCAGGTCAGAGCTGAGTGGCTCTGGCAGAACCCAAACTGGGCATTAGTGGGCACTGAGAACACCAAACTGCGAATCTACCAAATCTACCTGTGTCCGTGGCGTACTCCCCTAGAGTGGTGAGACCGGGACAACATATATGCTAGGCAGGAGAAAAGGTTGAACAGTTTCCACATTTTGCTGTCTCAGACGTAACCTCAGCATCTCTTGGCAGAACAAGGTCACCAACTCAGAGGTCATGGAGCTTGTATCAGCATACAGACATTGCTAAGCCAATGACATCTGCGCTGATTTGGCCACATTCAACAGATCAATGATGGTCATGTAACCAAAAACCTTCTGTACGGTGAACTGGCCACTGGGCCATGAACTCCTGGCCATCCATACCTCTGCTACAAGGACACCTGCAAGCGAGATATGAAGACAGTAGACATTGACACTGACAACTGGGGCCCCTGAGCCACACCAAGCAATGCTTAGCACATAGCTGCCCACTACAGCACAAACCATCAAGACGTATGGCTGCCGCAGCAGGATGTTCTGCACGTGTAGATTTTCCACAAAAGAAAACCCAGACAATTTGGTGGCTAGCATTTTTGACCCCCACACCTCCATGTAGTAAGAAAGGTTGGCATGATATTAAGATAAGCACGTGAATAGAGGAAGAGTTTTTAACGAGGTCTTTACCATTTGGCACGATGGTGTGGAAATGCCATATGACCATTGTTGGTCCTGCACTGTATGCCATGTACTGACCAAATGCCTCAATCAAGTGACCCAGGTCAGCTTAGAATTGGGCCTTGGTGTTCATTAATGTTATGTGGGCGAACTGCCGGTACCTGTTATGCCTTTAATACTGCCAGCCCATTTCTAAAAGATCAAATGCCAGTCTTGAGGTGGGCGGAAGTGGAGAGAAATTAGGAGGGGGCTGGGGCGTCTGGATTGTGGGTTAGCAGTGGCCATCAGGAGTATTGTGCAGCTGAGAGGAACACTCCTCCTCCTGGCTCCACATCAAACCTAAACAAAACTCCTGCTTTGGTGGCAGCAGCTCACTGGAAAGACCTGAACAGTGCAGGCCCAAATATCTGCACCACTCAAAGCATTTCCAATTCCCTGAGGGTGTCTAAAATAGACATTACACCCTTCATTAGCACACGCAAGATGCGTAATGGCAGTTTTAGGTAGCGGTTCCGAGCGCCTGAAAAATAACTCGACCCACTGGTCAGACAGCCTTGTTCTGCAGGATGTTGCTCCCTGAAATTGGCCCTTGTTCCCATTTTGAGCCTGTAAAGTGAGTACTCCACAGCCCATTTCTATCTCCACAGCTGTATCACATAGCAGGTTCATTTGGCCGCACTCCATTCCTATCAAACACCCACGCCTTTCAGAATGCTGCAACTTCATTTCCATACCAGTATTAAATGTGATGACTATAAAGGCTCATTAGGAACTTTCATCCAACAAAATATAAAAAGCCTCTTTATCATTGAACTTCTTGAGGGGACACTAAGCTAGGAGCAGCCCATCTTCTTTTGGAGCTTAATATAATTTCTCAGAATGATTTAGTATTAATAAATCTGTAATATTCAAATACTTCCATTTTATTAAAAAAAATTCAAGCCTCTAAGCTTGCAGTAGAACAGATTAGATTGCACATACACTGTAATTTGTTCAATAAATAATCTGTTAAAATTAAATTCTGCAGCTTTACAATTTATAGAATCAAGCTAATCTATTCAGTTTTGATTGAGTTGTAGGATTTTATGTTAAGATATGTGTCATCATGTGAAGTTATAAATTGTAAGGTCATCTGTCAAATAAATGAGTCTATGTCAGTGTATTATGAATAACCCCATGGACTAATGTATTACTATTGCTGTGAGGCCTGTGGCCCAATTTGTAAAATGTTTATGATTCCACAAAGACATAGTAATTTTGTTGATGGAATAGGGGTCAGTCTCCGGCTGCACAAGGCAAAATTAAGCTTCCCCTTCCCAATTTCTCATGCTCCCACCCCAATCACTTCCACAGAACAGCCTGGTAGTGATGTGCCTTGAACACCTCTGTCTCTAACTTTCCCCAGAATGTTGTGTTCCTCCAACTCTGGCCTCTTTTGCATCACCTCCCCCCTCACCTATTCCTTCACCCCATTGTTGTCTCAGCCCCAAGCTCTGGAATTCCTTCCATCTATCCAGCTCTCTCTCTCTCTCTCTCTCTCTCTCTCCTCCTTGAAGATCATCCTCAGAAAACACATCTTTCAGCAAAATTTTGGTCACCTGTCCAAATATCTCCTCCTTTAGCTGGTACACATTTTTATCTGGTTATCTCTTTGTGATGGGCTCTGGAACTGGGTCTGGGTCAGTTGCTGCCTGGGCACCTTTTAAATATATCACCCGGATATGATGGCGGGGCACAGGCTACCCAGCCCGCCCTGCCATGCAAAACCTCAGGAAACCCCCAACTGCATAATTAATTAGGCCAGCATTGCGTTATACGGCACAAATTCCCAGCAGCCTCTGCAGTGGAAAATTGTCCCCATTCTCGCCCTTGCCCAGGGACTTAGTCCCGGAATGCAAAATTCTGCCTATAAAGCCTGAACCGCAAGCTTTTTATTTTTTTCCCCATAGGCTTCCGTGTAATAAAATTTGATGTTGGAGTTATTACTATTCTCTTGGCTGATATATACCTAACTGTCAGCTCCTAGCATCAATATCTTCCATAGAGAAAAAAGAATGTCTTTGAGCAAGTTGTGTGCCTGTGATCTGTATAATATTCGTACTGACAGATTCTCCTCCTCGGGGGCTGATTGTCAGGCCCTGTTCAGTTCAACAACTGGCATGTTGTCACTGTGTTACAGTTCCAACTGACCTTAAGAATGGACAGTAAATATTTTCTTACTAAATTAGTTTTCAACCACACTACTCTGTTTTTATGTTCATGTTCTAGCCAACAGCTCCTAACATATGCATAATATGATTATAAAAAAGCTACCAGTATTGACGTTGGGTTGTGCTTATTTCCATGCCTCTCAGTCATATTTTTTATTTGTAATTGCAATATAACATTAGCATTGCCATCTGATAATTATGAGAGAAAACATAAAGTTGAATTATGAAGACTAAAATAAAACTAATGAGAACAGAGACAGATTTTTGATAGACAAGGGAGTGGAGGATTATGGGGGACAGATGACAAAGTGGAATTGAGACCACGATCTGATTGAATGGTGGAGCAGGCTCGAAGGGCTGAATGACCTACTGGTGCTCCTAAGTCCTATGGTTCCTACAATGTAAATTTGCTTTATCAACAACAAGGTAAAGTGTAGGGTCTGGGTGCTGTATGAAAATGTTCATATTGTGTAATCAGGGAAGACAATTAAAAGCTGGTGTGTGGCCTGATGCCACACCTGCAGAAATAGGCAGAAATTCAGAATAGGACCAAAGATGTTAAGTTCAGTGGAGAATAAAATGAATAATGAAAAATGCTCATTATCTACGTATCAGGAGGAGGGTTGGGAGTGACTGCCCTTGACATCAAGGCAGCATTTGTCCGAGTGTGGCATCAAGGAGCCCTGGCAAAACTGGAATCAAAGAGAAATGGGGGAAACTCTCCACTGGTTGGAGTCATACCTACCATAAGGGAAGATGATTGTGGTTGTTGGAGACCAATTGTCTTAGTCCCAGGACATCACTGCAGGAGTGTCCTAGGCCCAACCATCTTCAGTTGCTTCATCAGCACCTTCCCACCATCATAAGGTCAGAAGTGGGGATTTTCTCTGATGATTACACAATGTTCAGCCCCATTCACAACTCCTCAGATACTGAAGCAGTCTGCATCCATATTCAGCAAGACCAGGACAACGTTCAGGCTCGGGCTGATAAGTGGAAAGTGACATTCGCGCCACACACAAGTGCTAGGCAAGACCATCTCCAACAAGAGAGAATCTAACCATCTGCCCTTGACATTCAGTGACATTGCTGAATCCCCCACTGTTAACATCCTTGGGGTTACCATTGACCAGAAACTGAACTGGACCAGCCATATAAACACTGTGGCTACAAGAATAGGTCACAGGCTGGGAATTCTGCAGTGCATAACTCACTACCTGACTCCCCAAAGCCATTTCACCATCTGCAAGGCCCATGTGAGGATTGTGATAGAATACTCTCCGCTTGCCTAGATGATTGCAACTCCAACCACACTCAAGAAGCTCAACACCATTTATGGCAAAGCTGCCTGTTTGATTGGCACCCCATCCACCAACTTGAACATTCACTCCCTCCACCACTGACGCACAGTGGCAGCATACTGTACTATATACAAGATGCACCATGGAAATTCACCAGGCTCCTCTTCCAAACTCTGGAAGGACAAGGGCAGCAGAAGCATGGGAGCTGTGCCACCTGAAAGCTCCCTTCCAATTCACACACCATCCTGACTTGGAACCATGCTATCGTTCCTCCAGTGTTGCTGAATCAAAATCCTGGAGCTGTCTTTGTATCAGCACTGAGGGAGTATTCACACCCATGAAAGAATTTAAAAAAGTAAATTAGTTGGGGAACTATTTTGTGTATTTTGAAGAAACCGGTTTTTAAATAACTAAAAATGCGGGTGATTTCACTGCAATACACCAATGGAGGAACTCTGCCACATTTAAAATGATAGATCATTAACTTAGCTCCAGAGCACAGCATGTAGGACATGAATGGTTGCCAAAAATAGTTACCCCATGCTAATTTTAAGTTAAAAATAAAACATTTACTGCAGAATGAAGATGTGGTATTGTGATACACAATATACTGGAAGATTCCCTCTCCCCTCATGGTCCCATTGTTCACTGTGGTTTCAGCAGGTATATTTGGGAATAAATCGTGAAGTGAAAAATGACACCTATGCGTTGAATAATTTGTGCAGCAAATAGTGAAAGAAGATGGAGTGGGATTAAGAGAATCCCTTCTCCGACAAACACCCCCTCTCCCCACAGAAAATGGCTAGATGTCTTTAACAGATTTAAAATAATTGGCAAAATATCCAGCGAGGAATGAGGAGAAATTGTTTTAAACAGTGAGTTGTTTTGATCTGGAATGCACTACCTGAAAGGGTAGTAGAAACAAATTCAAAGTAACTTTCAAAAGGGAATTGGATATATACTTGAAGAAGAGTAATTTACTGTGCTCTAGGAAAAGAGCAGGGATGTGGGATTGGAAAGCGTTTTCAAAGAGTCAGCACAGACATGTTGGATAAAATTGACTCCTTCTGTGCTGTATGATGCTGTCAGCAGGCCACATCTTGGCGAGAGATCAGTATAGGAGGAAGATGAGAGAAAAACTGCAGTTAACAAAAAAGGGTCTCCACAGCATTGTATCCTGTTTGATACAGAACATTTTTCACAAGATTAATAAAAAATGAAAGCTGCAAATGCTGGAAGTCCAAAACAAAAAGAAAATGGTGAAAATGCGTCATTGGTCAGCCAGAATCTGTAAAGAGAAAAAGCAGGTTTTAATGTTTTGAATGTCTACCCTTCGCTGGAACAAAGGAATCAAAGATTAACAGACATTTTAGCAAGATTGGAAAAAATATATCGAGGGAAGAAGAGCGATTCAGCAGATATGCCAATCACTGGGTCAGATGCCAAAGGATCTTTAATCTTGAATAAGATTGGAGGGCGGGGTCAGGGTATTGGTTGAACGTTCCATTTTAAATATGGCATCGCCAACAGGGCAGCGCTCCCTCAGTATTCTATCAAAGTTTCCACTAAGTTTGTGTGCTCATGTCTCTGGAAGAGGAGTTGAATCCATAACTTTCTGATTCAGGGACAAGAGTTCTATCACTGCCCCAGGCTGACACTGATAAACATGCATAATTTCATAATGGAATATATGTACTAATTAATAGCAGCAAGAAATTGTTTTCTTTTGATGGCGCTGGGAATGTTTTTTTTTCGTCTCAGGATTGTATTGCGCTCATCAAGACGAAGCATGCCAGCCACAAAATAGAGGATTTTCTGATTTATTCTTATATAGCATCAAGTGTTCATAGGTTGTGTATGTCATGTAATAGTTGAAAAGAAAAAACTTCTTATATTAATGTTATGCCTCAACTAAAATCTCTAACTTGCACCAGTTTGCCACCTCTATCTCGCACTCATTCTGTCCTTACTGTCTCCCAGAATGAGACAACCTAGTTGCATCAATTGGTACAGAATTCTGAGGATTGATTTGCATTCTAGCTTTCTGTTGACTATAAACTAGATTGGTGACCTTTATTAATTCCAATGAATATTGTAAGTGAACTTCAGGATAAAAGTTCTTGCTATGCTAACCAGTTCTCATTTATTTGTAGCTCACGACCAGTTAATGGGTGACTTCTTTGAAGGGTGCTGTATATATAGAGTCATAGTATAATGAAGAATAGAAAGTATTTTTCATTGTGCTTTATTGTAGTGGAATTGCAAGTAAGTGATGGCAGCCTAATGCTAAAACAGTTTCTAAACTGTTGTGAAATGACTGATCAGAGAGATTTTATATTTCTCAGTGTCATTTGATCTAATCCAACAGGATCTCAGTATTATGGGGCAGATGGCAGATGGTTTCTGATTATTGCCATTGAAATAAAGAGGTGGTTGAATCAGGGAATGCAGCTTTTTGCAGTTCTTTATTCCATTGTTGAATAAGATGTTAAAACCTCTAACATTTCAGTTATCTTTTTCAAAGAAATCATTTGAAAACGTTCTTATAACGCCAATAATTTTCTAGTGTTAATCAAATTTGGTGCATTTTGGGTAAGACACAGGTAAATTTTCCTCTTACTATTCTTGGGTGTAAAGGATTACATGGGTGCATCACATAGAGAAAATTGAACAAGGAGAGTTTTGTGTGTGTGTGCAGCAGCCCTCCAATTTTTAGCCCATTTAAATCGATGGATGAAAACTTGGGGAACTCCTAGTACACATTTGTGAGGCTCTCCACCCAGTCTGCGGGCAATTTTTTTACACCTAGTTACAACAAGAAAATTTGCTGCATTGTCTTGTCAAGAGTTTGCAGAGGAAGCTTGAATCCCATGAATATTTAAAAAATATGTATTTGCTTTGTGAATCATCAATTTATTTGTAAAACCTCTGGACAGCAGTTTAACCTAAAGTAGTCCATAATTCAAATTAACCAAGTGTATAGTAGGGTAGATAAAGGGTACATATTCTCCAATAGGTTATATAATATTCATTTTTTACCCACGATAGTGCAGCAGAGAATAAATCTCTGTGTTTCAGTTTTTTTTTAAGTAGAACAAGTTCACTATCAGACCATTCACATAAGAAAAGGGAGTTGAATAAAAGCCTGAATTAGTTGAGAAAATTATATCTTGCTAGCAATAACTGAATAGGATCTGTGGCCTCGCTATAATAACTTTCTCTGGCTCTCGAAGACAGTTTTTGCATTGAATCTAATGTATTTAAGTTTGTTTCTCACTTTCAGTCTGGATGTAAATCCTCTCCTGAGTGGCAGCTTAACAAAAGGTTCTGTCATTGTTGACTAGTCCACACCACGTATTATTGTGAAGTCTGACATACCAAGCTAAGCAATTATTTTGAGACATAACTGGCAAAAAAACCTACAAAAACAAAATAGTGTGGATGATGGAAATCTGAAATACAAACAGAAAATGCTGGAAATACTCAGCAGAGAAAAGAAGTGTTAACTTTTCAGGCCCAAGGGGTTTCATCAGAACTGGAAAAACTTAGAAACTTTAGAAAAGGGGGAATGTCGGGGAAAGAACAAAAGGGAAGGTATGTGATAAGGCAGAAGAAAAGTGTTGGGTTCCTACGGCATGGAAAGAAACCCACCACTATATATTTAAAAATGTTATCCTTACTGCTATTTATTTTTAAAACTGGTCTTTTTCTGCTGAACAAAGAAAATTAAGGTGGCCGCCATAAGTCACCTGATCACGAGTAGCCCTCTGGCTGGGAGCTATCCCCAGGAGTTTCAAGGACAAAAAATAATTATTTTCTCAGTTTCTGGAGTGTTACACCTTGTTAAGCCTAGAGAGCTACTAACAGACTCACATCACACCTGAGACTGTTTGGATGAATTTCAAAGGGAATTATACGGGGATGTCATTTGCATTTGATAAGTCAACTTTGCTAGTAGAGTCAGTAGGTCTGCTGAGACGATGGCTTACCAAATGCCTGACCCTCAACCCCCTCCCCAGCTACCCTTCAACAACTAGTGACTGAGACATTAGCAGTCCTGAAACCAAAACCAGTTCCAGACACTGGATAAACATCCTTTTTGAAGATATTGGAGAAGTAAGGTCACATGACCCAAGCCTTACCCCTTTTCGACAGTTTATTATTACATCTCTGGTTTTCACAGCCAGGCTGCTGTTTTAACAGCAACTGGACAGAACTCCAGCAGCTGGCTGGGTAAACAGTCTCAACTCCACAAAGCCTGCTTGATTTTTCAAAATCTCTGATCAACACCTGCCAAGAGGTCTAAACACAGAAAAGCCCCTCATGCAGCAGTATCTTTTGTTTCAAGGATTTTCGTATTGCCTAACCAACCAGAAACTCATCGGAGCAGAACCCCACCACAAAGGAAACACCCTCTGAACTCTGACTTTGGACTCTAGAGCTCACATGAACTAATATTCATTTTCTGTGGTTTTTATACTGCAAAACTCCTTGCCTGTATTCTCCAATTTCACTGTGTGAATGTGCGGAATGGGAAGTGACGAACCACTCCTTTTTTTTCCCGGGTTTTTAATGTGTAAAATAAACTATCCTTCTAAATTAATCCTAACTCGAGTTTGCTATGGATTATTAGTAAAATGTGGATCACAAAAACCGAAGGACTGGGAAAACACGCTACCTCCTATGCTTTTAAAAACTAATTCAAAACATTTCCTGCTTACAGACAGATGGTAAGAGGAAATCAGTGCAGTTTGAACTGCCCCTCTCCTGTCCGTAACACAAGTGTGAGGAATATCGAATTCATGGTAATATTTTAGAAGTAACATTTAGTTCTGGGAAGATTAAAGTGTAACTGTAGAGAAGAGGATAAATTCAACTAAAACAGTTTGGAGTCTTTTGCATTTTAAAGGTTGAGGCCATGTGCACTTAAGGGGTTAACAGCTAGACAGGTAAGATCCTAGAACAGCAGGTGGGCTTATTGAGCTGGAGAAAAAGCCCTGGGAGCTATTTATAGCTTGCTGTAGCCGGGAGACTGGAGTTTGGAGAAACTCAGGGGCAGTGCCAGCTTAGTGAAGCTTGCAGTCTGCTGACAGGTTGGAAGTGTGCCAGTAATTAGAGGCAGGAGTGCAGCTTCGTGAATCCTGTGGAACGCAGTCGCAGAGAAGAGATTGAACCACCAGGAAGTGAGCAGTTGTTGAGGCAGTCTGAGTTGGAGTGGCTTTTGAGGGAATTCAGAGGCTAGATCTTCAAAAGTGGAGAGTTGAAATCCCTCATGAAGGGGAAAGAGTTTTAATGAGATTTTGTAATTTACACTGGTCACTGACGTCAGGGTGAGATCTGTCTTGGTTGCATCTGCCACTTAATTTGCACAGTTCAATCACAGTTTGCCTGTTAATTCATATTTACCTCTTGTTAATTATGAACATTAGAGTGTAAGATAGATATTGTAGAGTGTTTTGCTTTTCTGACTTTATAAAGTTTATTTTATATGTTTAAAACTGTGGAACCTTGTGGTTTTACTCTTCTAGTGGGTAACTAGGATTTCAAACTGTGTCCACTTGAAACAAAAAGTTATTGGTCTCTAACCGGATCATAATACAAGAGAGATTAAACGACAAAAGGGTGGTGGTGCAAGGTCAAAGGCAGACAGAAACAAAAGACTCTGTCAGTGGAGCCTTGGCGAGTTGCTGCAGGGTATCATGTACATGATACGCATTGCTATCACTGTACACCTGCGATGGAGGGAGTGAATGTTTAAATTGGTGAATGGGATGCTGATCAAGTGGGCTGCTTTGTCCTGGGTGGTGTTGAGCTTCTTGAGTGTTGATGGAGCCGCATTCATCCAGGCAAGTGGAGAGTGACTTGTGCCTTGTAGATGGTAGGCAGGCTTTAGGGAGCCAGGAGGTAAGTTACTCGTCGCAGAATTCCCAGCCTCTGACCTGTTGTTATATGGGAGCATTTATATAGCTGGTCCTGTTCAGTTTCTGGAGAGAGCAGCAGCTAACCAGATGGGGACAGGTGCGCCTGCATATCACAAACCCCATGGCATCTCAGCAATGGCC
This sequence comes from Cetorhinus maximus, assembly GCF_964194155.1. Taxonomy (NCBI): domain Eukaryota; kingdom Metazoa; phylum Chordata; class Chondrichthyes; order Lamniformes; family Cetorhinidae; genus Cetorhinus; species Cetorhinus maximus. The sequence continues at coordinate 63,525,106 of NC_135882.1, forward strand.
ATTTCAATAAATGGCCAACACTGCCACCTCTGTGGGAACCTCAGAAGCAAAAAGGTTGAGAATCCCTGATTTAGATTAAAGCTTAGAGGCGGGATCTGCACATGGTGAGACGCTGGACACAACTGACTTGTAGCCAGGGCAGAGGGTAAGGCTGCATACAAGCTCTGCAGAGGAGTTGGTCGAGCACTTTGGGGCAGCCGACAGAAGAACACAGATGGCTGTAAACAGCAAAATGTTTGGTCCACTGGGAAGCCTGCAAGATAGCCTGAGTTCAGTGTCAAAAAGGAGTCAAATGGAGGAGTCCAGTACCAACTTGACACAAGGCTATGGGCGGAGCTTGGAGCCCATCCTTTCCAGCGTGGAAGTAGTGACCAACTCTATTCGCACATTTGTGGACCCAACCATGATGCAATGTTGATGGCCAATGTTGCAGCTTCCATTGCAGCACAAACAGCAGCTGCGCAATATCTGAGACTGAAGCCATACAAGGTCTGCTTGCTGCCATACAAACTCAGACTGCTGCCACCAGAGCTGTGGATCACTGCGCAAAGGTCTTGCAGGGTGGCACTGCAGTCCAACAACCTGTCCTCCAACACGTTGCTAGGATTGCTGAGGCACCACCCCAAGTAAGTGGAAGTGGCTCCATGGGGCACAAACTTGCTGACCTTCCTCAGGAACACGGTACTCGTCCTTCCATCCGCCACTCCCCTACTGTCCTTACTGCTGCCGGTCAGTCAGCCAGTTCAGAATGCTGCTGCTCATGCCAAGATGGCACAGTCCAGACCAGGGCCTTCGGGGCCGCTCGAGGTATTTCTCCGAGGCCATCTGCATTCTCTTACACTGAAAGTCAGCAGTCTTCTGACTTCAGCCTTTGACCATGCTGCAGACACTGGGGTAATACTGCATAGGAGCATTAGGACAGGCAAATGCTGGCACTAAGGCTGATTGGTTGTATGCAACATGGCATGCTTTCATTTACATATTTGCTTTGGAATATTTATTTTGTGGTGACTTATTTTGCACTGTGACCATATGAACACACTGATGGTCAGTGTCAGGGGGAAGGTAATGTCTGGGACTGTTGGTAATGAACAATTGTGGTTGTGTTTACTGGATTTCATCAGCACATAGCCTTTGGAATCAATAGTCCACCTTTTGGTTTGCTATGGTGGTTCAAATGCAGGTGGACAGTAGAATGCTGCAGGAGTGAGGCACTATGAGTGTGGCCACAGTACTGGGCATTGGCCTTCATGATTCAGTATCTATGCTTATGCAGCAGCTTGATGTTGAGGGTGTGCAATATTGGTCGCAGTATAGGGTAGAATTCACATCCTGTGCCCACAAAGCAAGGGGTCTACAGTGAATGGCACCCTGAACCACAAACAAGCTTGCAATCCTTGCTTAGTTTGCTTCTCTCTGGCAAAAAAGGATGAGGTGTAGATAATTCTCATTTGAGTTGAGAGCATTAATGACCTCCTTTATGCAACAGTGGGCATCAAACTACTAAATGTTGCTAATACTTTCAGCTGCAGCCTGGAAGGGAACAGATCCATCCAAGTTCATCACCACAGCAACCTTCAGAACCGCTAGCAATGTGGTATTTTCCCTGTGCTGAGGATAGAGTTATGGCTAGCAGGTAGCAGATTTCATTATGGATATCCTTCATTGAGACATCTCACACATTGTTCCTCACTGAAACGTAGGTAGGAGAATTGCTCCCTGGGCAGCCTAGCTGGATTGGCCTCCTGCTGCAAGGTCTACTCCCCATCAACTCTCTTCCAGTAGCTTGTCCTTCTCTGTATGGCCTCTGTCAATTCTCTGAGGTATACTTTATTCCAAGGGAATGTCTTAATAGTGCACCTAGAAGCAACTGGTTTGTGCAGGAAGCTTGAAGACAACAAAAATGTACTTCAGCAGCTGCCACTAGCAACTTTGAAGAACTATAAGAAGCACAAAACGCTTGTCGAATAAACCAACAACCAAAAGAAATGAACCAGCAACCAACCTGAATGTAATTGATAGTTTTAAATAGCACTTTTCAGCAAGGTGGGTGGGGTGTTGGGGGGGTGGTGGGGGGGGAGGGGGGGGTGCCCACCTGTTGCTGAATGTGTGTTGAGTTGTGCAAGGTTGAGTGGGGGTGTTAGCTATCATCAAATAAGTGTTGCATCAGTGTCATGATCTTCCTGCTCAGTATGCTTCCAGGGGATGTTGTGAAGATGGATTTTTAAAAATATTTTGGAAATGTGGTATTCTGTGAAGAAGGCTGTGCGTGTGTGTGTGTCCATTATTAATTAAACTGGGGGAAGGTTAGTAAAGGCAGCTTGCCTGAGGAAACTGAGAGATGAAAGATAAAGGTGCTAGATGCATGCATTTGTAATGAGAGACTATGGTGAAGTTGAATGTATAAGTAAATAGATTGGATTTTGAAATTTGCATTAGGTGGTAGGTAAGGTCTTGACTTTTCAGCTGTTAAATTTCAAAGGGGAGTTTAGAAGTGACAAGGGACTTTTACATTACAAAGGTTTCATAAGTAAACAAGGGAAGGTTATTAAATGTTAATTGACCCAAAAGGGGAGGGAATAGGAAAACATGAAAGATTTTTATATTTTGGAAAAATTGAGTTCAAAGAGGTATTTAAGGCAATGGAATCTAAGATGAAAGGGGAAAGGCATATTTAAGGAAAGATGTTGAGCTGAATTGTGTGGCTGTGTGGGGCAGATGTCCTGAGACTAGATCTGGGAGGTGTGAAAGTTGTGAATTTGAAGCAACCATCGAGTTTTCAAGCCGGAGAAGTTGTTGTTTTCAGAGAGCAGAATGTTTCTGAATCTTTCTTTTGGATTTCCACAGCAGAGTGGAAGAGAGTGAGAAGTTGTGTGGTATACCTTCACTAAAGTGACAGCAGTTTTGCCTTGGGTTATATTACTGGACTTTTAGAGTTAAAAATCCAAAAGGGAGTGTTGCCAAGAAGGTGTTTACTTGTGTGTTCTGACCAAGTGGATTCTTTTGGGGAGGTTTTGTAGAACTGTTTTAATTGTGTAACTTTAATCTTGCGTGCTTAAGTCTTTTCTTGTTAATAAATCTTTTCAACTCCCAAAAGTGTTACTGGAATTCTATGCTCTGGGATCAGTAGGTCTCTGCCTGTCATGCAGGCTGGGCAGGAGCCTGCGCAGGTGCCCACGATTGGCTGCGCGCTGACATTTTACGTGGGTGGGCCAATTAAGGCCCGCCCAGCGTGACGTGTACCCGGAAGCGCTGGGCGCTCCCTGTAAGGGCGGGGGGAGGAGCGAGAATCGAGGCCAGCACTCTTTCATGCATGTGCTCGGAAGAGCGCAGAGCTGCCTCAGAGAGATTTATTTCAATGCGAAAACCCGAAAAAAAGGTTTGAAAAAATTAATCGACCATGTCCCCTCATATGACAGTGTCACATAAGCTGGGACATGTCTATGAATTTTATTAAAAATTTTTATTAAAGTTATAAAACCTTCATGAAACCTCATCCCGCCCATGGATGAGGTTCCATGAAAAATGTGAAGGCTGCCTGGGCTCTTCACCTGCCCACCAACCTTAAGGTTTGACGGGAAGCCCTGACAATCAGTTTAATTAGTTAATAAATGGCCTTAACAGTTCGGCGGGCGCGCAACTGACTCAGGATCGGAATGACGCACGGTGACGTCAGGACGCACGGCCAACGTCACCGCGTGTCATTTTACACGTCGGCAAGTGGGACCCACCCCAGCACGCAGACCAGAAGATTTAGGCCCTTGTTTTCAAAATACAAAGAAAAAAGGTTATGATCAGTAAAACAAGTTTCCCTCTAGGATTTGGCTTGTTCAGCGATTAACATCGGCTGTGTTGTAGTGGCGTTTACTCTTCACATGCTAGCACTTTCACCAATATGGCATTCAGTGAGATTTGCCCAAGAAGTGTGCATGCTTCAAATGCCATTCTGCAACTCTACATACACTCAAAGCAACCAAAGACTTTGGCATATATGATCTCAGTTTGTCACCCCAGGAGTCAGGAGCAGTAGCGTCATCAGGAGCATTCCCAGTGCAGGTGCTGGTTTTGTTGTTCCCTTCCTGTTTCTTTCTCATATAGCAAAGCAGGTATTATTTCTAAGCATTGAATTTGCCGTGGGGGTGGGGTGGGGGCGGTGGGGCTCGGGGGGGCGTGGTTTGGGATTTTAAGAGCTGAATGCTTCTGTTCCTCACACTCGACTGCGGTTTTATATTAGGAACATGAGCATGTTATCACATGTAAACACAAATGTTCGTTGGAGTTTTGTACAAAAAATATAACGGGAGGGGGACTACATTGTGCATCTGAAGTACACAAATTAAAGGCAATGAAATACATCAGTGTAATTGTAGTTGTACCCATTCTGATTTTAATTTTTACTTTCATTAATTCGGGCTTAAACTGGGGAAAGTATTGAATTAAATTAAAGGTGGCAGAAACAGCTTGAATTTCCTGGATCACAATTAAACAGGCCAAAGTTTAGGCTGGTTACTGCACTATTTTACGTTCACTGCCTCAGACGTATACTCGACATCCCTTAGCAAGACAAGATCATCAACTCAGAGGTCCTGAAGCATGCTAATTCTATCAGCATACACTCATCGCTCAGCAAAGTCTGCACTGGCTCGGTTTGGTGGGTGGGAATGTGGTGGGCTGGGCACCCACCCTATTTTATGTGCCCTCCCGTTGAAAACACACCCGGCAGGGACATGTAAAATCCAGCCCCAACTACCTATTATAGACTTCAGTATATAGAAAAAACACACTCATTCATGGAAGCCCGTTCAGTACACTTCAATCCCCTCAACTACTTAAACCCATATAAAAGAACAAACATTTGTATTCATAACACCACATCAAAGACAGCTATTCTTTGAATAACCTCTTTGAGCTGTCACTCAAACTATGAACTTACAGCCCCCTACTGTGGTAATTGGTCGTGGAAAGCAGCCAAGCATTAATACTGCTATAATGATAGCATTTATGGGTATGTCAACATACATCTATCGAAACTGCTACATGGGCAGGCAGTTTTTTTCAATTTTTAAAGGTCTAGCCACTTAAGTAACTTGACAGTCCTACAGACCTTATCCACTCTTCATGAGCATTTACAAATTCTCTAAGATTCGTAACTCTCACACTACAGGATAAAGTCCTTGCTGCAGCAAAAATGGGGTCTATTTGAATTCAGCATCGAGTTTAAATAGTCCAGCTGAGTTCAGTTTTCCCACATGGGAATGATGTCCTGCCCCTGTTTCCCTGACCACCACCCCACCCGCCCGTGCAAATTGTTTCTGCTGGATATGGGGGCGGCACTTCTGGATCTGACTGCCATTCGGGATACACCATGGAGTCACCACAACTGGCGAAATTCTAGGCCAGAGCCTTGGTTAAGGAGTTCTTTGAAATGTTCTCTCCGGCAAACACTGATGAGCTCCCCTCCATGCTTGACTCTCAGCGGGGTGGGCCCTTGAGTGCTTGGGCCATAGATTGTCTAGACGGCGTTGAAGAAACTTCACATGTTGTGGCTGTCACGAGTTATTGGATCTCCCGTGTTGTTGCTACCCACTATTTGTTCTTTTCATTGTGGGTTTTATGCTGTATTGCTGCCTTCAGCCGCCTTGAGCCGAGATGAAGCTTCCAGTCAACGAAAGCTTTGCACATGCGAATTAGGTCTTGGATGTCTTGGTCATTTTCATTGAAACAGTTACAATGTTTCCTGGTCAGCAAGCCAAGCACCGCTTCACAGGTGCATGTTATGGTAGACTTTAGGGTCTACCAGGCACCTGGCACACTGTAGGTCCTGGTGACTGAAGGTTGAGAGGTTGGCAGTGAGGCGCTGACTGAGTCCCTTGATGGGATCTTTGAGGCCTTCAATGTTAATTTTTTAGCGGCATTGCTTCTGCTGCCACTGCTTTTTGGGGGTTAGGCTGATGAAGAGGGTAGATTGGATAAGGCGGCAATCGGTTCATCGTCAGTACCTGTCATGGCCCGGGTGATATGGACATCTCTGCAGTCCCTTGTTTCAACGATGACATAGTCGAACAAGGGTCAGTGTTTGGACTGTGGCTGTTGCCATGAGTCTTGTGCTTTTCACACAGGTGGAACAGGGTGTTGGTTATGACAAGGTCATGTTCTAGACAGTTCATGAGGAGGAGGACTCCTTTGGAGTTTGCTTCCCCTACTCCTTCCTTGCCAATCATACCCTTGCAGAGATACACATCCTTCCAGACTCTGATGTTGAAATCTCCGAGAAAGATCAGTTTGTTGCCTGGTGAGCCTCGGGCTAGGGTTTGGTCAATGCCAATGTAGAATTCCTCTTTGGTCTCATTTGTTGCTTCAAGTGTAGGTGCGAATGCACTGATGACAGTGGCATGCTGATTCCTGGTTAGTGTGAGCAGGGTAGTCATGAGTCACTTGCTTATCCCATGTGGGGATTTACTGAGGCGCCAAGCTCATATGTGATGGCAAAGCTCGTGCCGTGAATGCCCTTCCAGAAAAAGGTGCCTTGTTCTTCACCTGACCTTCACCTGAATGTCATGTCTCACTTAGGGTGGGAATATCCATGTTGAGGGTACTGAGTTTCCGAGCTGTGATGGCAGTGGGATGCTCAGGTCTGTCTCATTTGGGGTTGTCCATGAAGGTCCTGACATTCCAGGTTCCAACTTCGTTTTGACAAGTGGAAGATGCCTGTGCCTGATTTTTTTTTGATGTGGGTTGGTCATTGCATGCCAACTACCACACATTCTCAGCAGAGCAGGGCTTTAGTCTAATGGCAAGGGTGTTGCAAGACGATTGGCAGCCAGGCTCTACTGTGAAACATTTGCACCTTCTGATTCACCATAACCTCACCATGCTCATTTTGAATGCTCCCACCCTTCCTCAATAATTCTGTTTTCTATATTTCTAAAAATATTTACTATTTTAGTTTATATTATCTAGATTTTTTTTTAGCTAGCCTCATCTCTCTTTGTTTCTATTTATGGATTACACTATTTTTCATTACTCTCCTTTATATCATCAGTTTTAGTTTATAGTTGGATTTTCTATTCTTTATTTTCAGAATTTGGTTGTTCATCTATAGCACCATAACCCCAGCCACAAACCATGGTGTAATAATTGTGCAGAGTTTTGGTCACCACATTGTGAGATGTGTATATAGAAGCAATTGGAAAAGTCATTTATGTTATCAAGGATGACGGGGGGAGGGTCATAGTTATTAAGAAAATTTAAGAAGTTGGGGTGCAACCATGTTTCCACTGTTTTAGGAATGGTTCCACTGCCCCTTACCATAACTGGTGATGGAAAATGAGTAAAAGCCCTGAGGAATTTTGGCTCTAGTGTCTTTATGAAGAAGATGGTCAGTATGCGACTCTACCACATTCTAATATTGAAGCAGGGTTCATCAGGTTATTTAAAAGGGAATTCAGTATTTTTTGAAAAAACAGAATATTAAAGGAAATGGGGAGGATGTTAAAGAGTGGATTGAGACAGAGTGGCACACATGGAGAAAAGTGGGATACTGATGGAACCTCAATCATTTATACGTTTCTGTGGGGATTCCACCACTTCCCCACAGAAGTTACAGCAGGAGAATCTCTGTTGAACTTTAAGATTAAATTTCTTCATTTTTTTTGTCTAGTTTCAAGCTTTTTAAGACATTTTTGTTGCATTATTAGTTCCATCGGTAATGCTCTCCAGTGAATTTCAATTAGATACTCCAGTTATTGCTTACCATTACTTTGAACCAGAGTAAAAGTAGCATGCAGCAAACACTGTACAGGATAAGCAGCGTTGACACTAGCACCAGGCTTCACCTCCTCAGCACCAACTGCCTGGGTATGACTGAAGAACATTGCACGTAATGCCTATGGTTACCCTGGGACATGACTACTGAGTTGGGCCATTCAATGGCATCTCCGATAGAATGGCATTCCACCATGAGCATTGCTCTGCTTTTGTCGCTTAAAGCGACCAGGCACAATATTTTATCCTGGAGAATCCCAAGGGAATTTGACAATGGTGAGCCATTTATCAGTCCTCCCATGCATTCAAATGCTACCAAGGCCCTACAAAGGCATCCACCCCACTGTCCACACGAGAAAGAAACTAGCCACTCATTCAGTTGAGCTCTAGCTGTCACAATTGAATTGCCATGAGAGCAATAATGTTGCTGTACAATTTGTAGCAAAACTTTGATTCCTCACTAAATAGCTGCCAGCTGTTTTCTACCTATCGAAGACTATGTTCTTTTGGGAGAGCACTGATCATGTTGTCTCTTCATTGCTTGCAAGAGATTAACCATCCTGCTTTCTACGAGGGTCAACACATGTCTATCCTTTCCACCTATAAAACTGTGGCGAGTCATAGAGAGTGACCCTGAAAATTCCCAATATGTGCTACAGATGAACGAGGATCTGTGCTGGGAGTACAAATTCAAAAAATTAGCCCTACAATTTATTTTGTTCTCCACAGCTGTCGAAATGGGCACAGCCTCTTTTATGGCAACTATTAAAGCTGTTAATAGATGTTTTATAGCCTCCACATTGGCAGCAAAAGATTGCTGTTTCAATCCGAATGGTGCACGGATTTAAATTATTATTTAGCAAAAAGTTGTGCTGTTGGTTGCTAATTATTTGTGTTATTTGTAGCGCATTAGCAGCAAAAGCTCTAGCAGTGGAAAAATTAATTTCTATCTCTTTAGTCCAAGGTGGCTGTAGCTAAAAGTAACTGAAAACCAAGTTACTGGGCCTTATGTTTAAAGATAAAAAAGGAAAAACAACACAACTTAAAAGAATCATAAATATAGAAAATAGTGTTCAAAACTGCACACCAAGTCAGTTGGTATTTATAAGAGAATCACAGCTTAGCGTTCAAGTTAGACCTTTTATGAGAATTTCAGCAGGATCACTTTTTTGTTGCTAAAGTGCTGTTAAAAGCCTGCTTAAATCATAGGATTAAACAAAGAGAAGCGAGTGAAGGCAGTCTTGAAGATGTTTATTACAATCAATGTTTGATCTTAATTTTGAAGCATTACAGATAATTGACAATTCTGATATTTTATCCTCATAGTGATATAAGCTGTTTAGCAGATGATCAGACAAGCTGTGACCCATTAACCTTGGATTAGTTTCTTTCCTATGATACGATAAGTGGAATGGGTGACAGAAACATTTGACGTAACACGGGTTTGATCTCCACATGAAATATTATGGCTGAGTGAATACTTTCACATGATTTAATATTGTTACGTAAACTGACAATTCAACAAACTCCAGCGCTAAATATAGAACCGTAGAACCATAGAAAGGTTATGGTGCAGAAAGAGGCTATTCAGCCCATCGCATCTGCACCAGCCAAAAAGAGAAAAAGAAACTAGCCACTCATTTTAATCACACTTTCCAGCATCTGGTCCATAGCCTTGCAGGTTACACCACTTCAGATGCAGATCCAGGTACCTTTTAAACACTCAACCACCAACTTCGGCAGTGAATTCCAGATACCCACCACTCTCTGGGTAAAAAAGGTTTTCCTCATGTCCCCTCTAATCCTTCTACCAATCACCTTAAATCTATGCCCCTGGTAACTGACCCCTCAGCTAGGGTAAACAAGTCTTTCCTGTCAACCCTAGGCCCCTCATAATTTTGTACACCTCAATTAGGTCACCCCTTAGCCTCCTCTGTTCTAAGCAAAACAACCTTAGCCTATCCAATCTCTCCTCATAGCTGCAGTTTTCAAGCCCTGGCAACATTCTTGTAAATTTCCTCTGCACTCTCTCCAGAGCAATTATGTCCTTCCTGTAATGTGACAAGAACTGTACACAAAATTCCAGCTGTGGCCTAACCAGCGTTTTATAGAGTTCCATCATTACATCCCTACTTTTGTATTCAATAACTCGTCCAATAAAGGAAAGCATTCCATATGCTTTCTTGACCACCTTGTCCACCTGTCCTGCCACCTTCAAGGACCTGTGGACATGCACTCCAAGATCTCTCACTTCCTCAACCCCTCTCAATAACTCCCCATATATTGAGGATTCCCCTGCTTTGCTCTCCCCAAATGTATTGCCTCACACTTTTCCGGATTGAACTCCATTTGCCACTTCTCCGCCCACTCAACCAAACCATTGATATAATTCTGGAGTCGACAGCTATCCTCTTCCCTATCAACTACACAGCCAATTTTTGTGTCATCTGCAAATTTCCAAATCATATCTCCCAAATTTAAGTCTAACTCATTAATATATACAACAAACAGTAAGGACCCCAACACTGTGTCCTGTCGAATACCACTGGAAACCGTTTTCCATTTGCAAAAGCATCCATCAACCATTACTTTTTGTTTCCTGCCACTGAGCCAATTTTGGACCCAACCTGCCACACCTTCCCCTGTATCCCATGAGATCTCACTTTCCTGACCAGTCTGCCACGTGGGGCTTGTCAAATTCCTTACTAAAATCCATGTAGACAACATCCACTGCACTATCCTCATCAACCCTCCTTGTTATTTCCTCAAAAAATTCTATTAAGTTAGTAAGACGCCATCTTCCCCTAACAAAACCATGCTGATTATCCCTGAACAATCCATGCCTTTCTAAGTGACTGTTTATCCTGTCTCAGAATTGTTTCCAATAATTTACCTACCACCGAAGTCAGACTGACAGGCCTATAATTTTCTGGCCTATTTTCTGGCCTCGTACCCTTTTTAAATATTGGTACAGCATTCGCAGACCTCCAATCCCCTGGGACCTCACCTGTACCTAGTGAGGATTGGAAAATGATCCTCAGAGCATCCGCTATTTCCTCCCTGGCTTCCATCAACAGCCTGGGACACAAACACTGTTTTTATCTCCACACTGAGGCTTCAACATAAGTACAGCAACTTCTCAGGTACCTTGACCAAATGATCAGATGTTACTAGTGGTGTCTTCTCCATGGGAAGAATTTTCCTGTCGGCTAGTGGGGGTGGGGCCCACTTGATGACAAATAAAATGATGCGCGGTGACGTCAGGCGGGCATCCCGATGTCACCGCGCGCCATTTAGATTTTCAATTCAGCGGGCGCGCAGCCGAGTCAGTGCATGCCCACCAAACTGTCAAAGGCCTATTAAGGCCATTTAAAACCTAATTAATTCAATTTAATGAGCAACCTTCAGGTTGGCGAGCAGGCGAAGAGCCCACGCAGCCTTCGCATTTCTCATGAAGCCTCATCCACAGGTGCGATGAGGTTTCATGAAGTCTTTTAAAATCTAATAAAAATTTATACATTTATTCTTTGACATGTCCCAGCTCATGTGATAGTGTCACATGAGGGGAAATGTTTTAAAAGTGTTAAAAACCTTTATTTAAAACTTTAGCACCGAAACAAATCTCCCAGAGGCACCTCCGGGCCTTGGGGAGATCTCTGCGCTCTTTCGTGTGCATGCGTGAAAGGGCACAGGGAACCTCTCAGGGAATCTCCCCACACCCCCCCCCCCCCCCCCCCCCCCCGCCCCTGCCCACACAGAGCGTTCAGCGTTTCCGGGCGAGCATCACGTAAAACGGCGGCGCGTTCCCAACTGGGTTCACGCCTACCCCCGCACAACCGCCCCCCCACCAAACGGGGGGAAATTTCTGGCCCATAGGTTCCTGTTCTGTCTCCGTCAGCCACAGAAATTCTTTGAGAGATTGCTGTGATACTTATGTGTGATCAATCTTACGGGTAAAAAGGACATGAAATGTTACTTGAATTGGTCAGATTCAGCCCATACAGTATGATGTACTGTACTTTTAACACAAACCTTCTGCATTGCAGCTCCATAATAAATGTATAATTAAATGTTTGTTTACCAAACAATTTATTTTAATGCTACAATTTCAAAGACTGATTTTACCCCGTTCATTCTATTTTAATAAATATTTATTGACAGCAGGATTTTAGCGTCTCAGGAGCGATGAAGCGATCATGAAGCTAAGATGTTTTAGCATTCTTAATGGAAATCTAAAGTGAAGGGCAAGACTCAGGGTGACATCTTAGCACGCTTGAAAAGAGTTGGAGAAAAGATTTTTATTTTAACACATGCTTAATGTGTCGGATAAAGTAGGTAACACAAATTGTCAGTTTTGAAAGCCTGTAATTGTAGGGGAGAGGAAAGAATAATGGAGTTAAGGACCTGCAAAATCTTAGTTACCTACTACGGCATCACCACACTGTTTGGGGTTCCTGCCCCTCTTGGGATGGACACGCTTTTCATTTCATCACCGTATACAAATGATGGTGTGCATTCAAGGTCCAGGTCACTAGCAGATTTTCTCAGCACCTACCCCATTTACTGCCATTTCCTCAGGCCATGTGAAAGCAGCAATAACGGTCTTAAGGTCAGGAAGAAGAAAAGAACCTAATAGAGAGAATCTGTCCCTCCAACTCGGATTCAGAATTTACCAGCTGGAGGCCTCACTCTCAGCTGCCAACTTCATTGGGAGGTTTGATGCAGTCTTAGGGCCTCTTCCTCCCTTTGAAACAATGCTATCTCCCCTTCTGGTGCTGCAACAATATGCATTGCTGGGGTTTCCTCTCTGCAGAGCTCCCACTTGGTGGGAATCCTATCAAGCGCTCATATTGCATAGGGAATGACCTACTGATTCAGGGAATTGGGCTAGGATTGGGGTGGATTTAGAGAAAGCACTCCACTCCACCAGAGCTCCGCGCAACAGAAAAGAATCCAACTCCAACAGGTTTCATAGTTTTGGGGTTTTGAGAAACCTGGCTATTTACTAGAGCGGGGTTTTGGAGTGGGGGTCGGGGATATGGTTTATGATCGGGAAACTTGGAAGGCCAAGCTTCCCTGAATTTTTGTTTTTTATTCATTCATAGGATGCGTCACGGGCTAGGCCAGCATTTATTGTCCACACCTAATTGCCCTTAAGAACATAAGAACATAACATAACAACTAGGAACAGGAGTAGGCAATTCAGCCCCTCAAGCCTGCCCTGCCATTCAATACGATCATGGCTGATCTCATTTCGGCCTCCACTCCAATTTCCCGCCCTCTCCCCATAACCTTTCAACCCGTTACTAATTAAAAATCTGTCTATCTCCTCAAATTTATTCAGCGTCCCGGCATCCACTGCACTCTGAGGTAGTGAATTCCACAGATTCACGACCCTTTGAGAAAAGTAATTCCTCCTCATCTCTAATTTAAATCTACCACCCCTTAGCCTAAAACTATGGCCTCTCATTCTAGAATGCCCCAGAAGGGGAAACATCCGCTCCACATCCACTTTGTCTATCCCCTTTAGCATCATATATACCTCAATTAGATCTCCTCTCATCCTTCTAAACTCTAGCGAGTATAGGCCTAAACTGCTCAATCTCTCCTCATAAGACAAGCCCCGCATCACTGAGATCAATCTAGTGAACCTCCTCTGAACCGCCTCCAATGCAACTACATCCTTCCTCAAGTAAGGGAACCAAAACTGTGCACAGTACTCCAGGTGCGGTCTCGCCAATGCCTTGTACAGTTGTAACAACACTTCCCTATTTTTATACTCTATTCCTTTAGCAATAAATGCCAATATTCTATTTGCCTTCCTTATTACCTGCTGTACCTGCATACTAGCTTTCAGCGATTCATACACGAAGACACCCAGCTCCCTCTGCACTGAAGCATTCTGAAGTTTCTCTCCATTTAAATAATAAGTCGCCTTTTTATTCTTCTGAATAAAATGGATAACTTCTCACTTATCCGCGTTAAACTCCATCTGCCAAATTTTGGCCCATTCACCTAACCTGTCCATATCCACTTGTAAATTTCTTATTTCTTCATTGCAACTTACTTTACCACCTATTTTGGTGTCATCTACAAATTTAGCTATAGTACCTTCTATCCTTGAATCCAAGTCATTAATATAGATTGTAAATAGTTGGGGCCCAAGGACTAAACCCTGTGGCACCCCACTAGTTATAGCTTGCCATCCAGAAAAAGACCCATTTATCCCGACCATCTGCTTTCTGTTGATTAGCCAATCCTCTATCCAAGCTAATATATTACCCCTAACTCGGTGTGATTCTTGTGTATTAATCTTTTGTGCAGCACCTTATCAAAGGCCTTCTGGAAGTCCAGATATACTACATCTACAGGATCCCCATTATCCATTTTGCTTGTCACATCTTCAAAGAACTCTAACAAATTAGTCAAACACGATTTACTTTTCATAAAACCATGCTGACTCTGATGGATTGCATTTTGACTTTCCAAATGCCCCATTACTACTTCCTTAATAATGGATTCCAACAATTTCCCAATGACAGACCTTAAACTAACTGGTCTATCATTTCCTACTTTCTGCCTCCCCCCACTTGTTGAATAAGGGTGTTATATTAGCATTTTTCCAATCCACTGGAACCTTTCCAGAATCCAGGAAATTTTGGAGTATTATGGCCAATGCATCCACTATCTCCGCTGCCATTCCCTTTAAGACCTTGGGATGTAGGCCATCAGATTCTACATGGAAGATGGTGGTGTGCTGCCTTATGCGTTTATTTTGAGCAGATTCCCTGCCCAGAGGTCAGCCTTATTGACAGAACGCTTCAGGAAAGGCAACAGCCCAGGAGCAGATTAGTTGGGGAAATAGAATGTGGGATGGAGAAGGAGTTGGGGGAATGGGTGGGTGGTAGAGCATTGTTGGGAGGGTCAAGAAGATCGCAGGAAGTTGAGAGAGATCAGGGGGAGTCGGTGAGGGGGGTCTTGGTGATCGGGGGTGATCAGAGATGGGTGTGGTGTTGGGGAGTGAAGGTGTGGGGAGAGGGTTTCACAGATTATCTTGTTGGGCCTGAAGGGAACATTCCTGGTCCACAAGCACCACTGAACTAATGGATCCAGACTTTCTAACCTCTTTTTAGCTTTTGGGGTTCCCAAAGTCTGGGAAACATAGCCAACATGTGTTAAAATAGAAATCCTGTTAAAATGGAGTCACGCAGTTTCCTTAAAAGGTCACAGTGCCTGATTTCCTGAGAACAGCTTGGTGTTCCATCTTCGCTAAAACCAGAATCGGGTGGGTTCAAGGTGAGTTGAGTTCTTGGTTCAGATGTTAACCATTGGGGGTGACAATTACCCCCAGTGAGTAGCAGACAGGACAATGGGGTAGATTTTGACATTATGGAATAGTATAAAATGGTTGATTAATTTCAATGGAAATAAAAAATTGGGAGAGATGTAAAACAGTTTGCCAATTCACTATCACCCATTCAACACTGTCACACAGTAAAATTTACTCCACTCACTTTGGATTTCAGGGAGGAAGTAGTATATGCAAGAAAACATTTTTGGAACTTCAAAGAAGAATTCTTTTCCTCCGCTCGTCAACCTTAGTCAAAAAGACACCTTGAGTATACAGTCAAGGAAAATATAGCAGATAATGTTTAAACTGATCAAATGGTGACTTTGTTGCTTTAATAGCTATAGTATACACATTTATCTGTTTGGCTTTGACTGATGTTTGATAGATTGTACAGACTTCTAGGCAATCTTTTACTTTTTTATCAGTGTATAATAATCTCACTAACTCTAGGGGTAGATTTTTATCTTCCGTGCCTGGACGGTAATCTGGAGCCTGCCCATTATAGAATATATTAATTGAACTGAAATGAATGGAATTAAAATCAGACACATTCTGTAACTCTGCCAGATTATCGCCCAAGTGGTGAAGACAAAATTTACGCCCTTTTCTGGGCTTCACCCCCATAAGCATATTTCCAAATAGGAACTGACAGAGTTGTCCAGCAAGTAGTTACCAGGATATAGTGCTACAGTTTCAAATAATGTGGCGCTGGCAGGTTCCTGAGTTGACCAGTAGTGTTAAACATACCTACTGTCCCCATACAAATGAGATGCTGTATCCCCCTGACCCTCCAGTAGAATCAGCGCAGAAGAGCACCAGCTGAACTGCCTGCAGACTTTTGGACCCAGAGTCCCTGTAAAGTCAGATAACGTACAGTGTCTCTTTAAACCTTTTTGTTAGATAAGTGAGTGTGACTATTGAAGTAACTTTTGGGCAGTTGGCAGTCTGATTGCTTTGTTAAAATCAAAATGTCACTTTTTAATTTTTAATACTGAAATCCTATTGATTATGAAGTTAAAAAATTGTTTAAAATTCACCATTTCATCAGTTTTCATTTAAAAATTCCAAATATTTCAGAATTATGAATCCAATATAAGTGAACATATGAACAGGACACACTTGAGCCTGCAATAAAAGCATGGCTGATCTTCTAGCTCAGCTACACCTTCCCGCACTAACCCGATATCCCTTGATTCCCTTAGTACTTAAAGTCAATCTTTGACTTCAATATACTCAACAATTTAGCATCTAAAGCTTTTAAGGGTAGAGAATTCCAAATATTCACAACCCTTTGAATAAAGAAATTTCTCCTCACCTCAGTCTCAAATGGCCAACCCCTTACTCTGAGACTGTCATCCTTAGTTCCAGATTCCCCAGCCGGGAGAAATATCCTCCCAGCATCCACCTGTCAAGCCCCTTAAGAATGTCATATGTTTCAATTAGATAATCTCTCATTCTTCTAAACTCTCGGGAATATAGACCTAGCCTACTGCGTCTCTTTTCATAGGACAATCCCATCATCCCAGGAATCAGGTCTAGTGAACTTTCACTGCATTCCTTCTAAGGCAAGTATATCCTTTCTTGGGTAAGGAGACCAAAACTGCATACAGTACGCCAGGTGTTGTCGCACCAATACAATTGCAGTAAGACTTCTTTACTTTTATACACCAATCCCATTTAATAGAGGCAAAAATACCATTTGCTTTCCTGATTGCTTGCTGTGTTTACATGTTAACTTTCTGTGATTCGTGTACAAGAACACCTAGGTCCTTCTGAATATTAACATTTCCCAGTCTCACCCTGCCAATTCCAAAGGCGCTCTTCCATAGGTGTTAGGATGGCAGGAAAAGACACCCCGCCGCCAATCCGGCCCCCTTTGGCATTGTGGGCTCGTTTTATTCCTTTAGGAAAAATGTTAGTTGCCCGACAACAAAAGTATCTAAGCAGGTGGCAGCCTTGCTGTGCATGATGGGGGCACTTGAACGCCTTCTGTATGGTGCCACTCTGGGGAGACCTTGCCATAGTTAACACTGATAGACAAGCGTCCAATGACCAAGATGCAGCCATTCCTCTTACAAAGATTTGTTGCAGCCAGACCACATTGCCACCAACTGGGTGGGCATTCCCTCTCCACCAACTTAACTCTTACATGTTGCCACATACAAACCCCTAAGAGAAGCAAGGTGTAGAAGACTCACCTTGGTGGAAAGAATAATGTCATTCACTCCTCTGTGGCACTGTAACCAGGTTATCAGACGACCCCATGGCTGCTGACCTCCTCTGCAACTTTTGCCCAGACTAGCTTGGTTGAGTGGGGATGTCTCTTCCTCCCTTCCCTCGGGAAGAGGAGCTCCTGTCCTTCCCGAGTAAGTGAACTTTGGGGCTGCCCAGGACCTTCATTCTGCCGAACCATTCAGAATGCCTGCTTCAGTCAGCATTAGGGCTTTTTCTCCCTGACAGGATACTGAGTTTCATGGCTTCAAACAGGGCAGTAGCTATTAACAGGGCAGCAGCTACATTCAGTGAATGCTGGCAGTCCTTTAAATATGGCGCCAACACCTTCAGCAGTGTCACCTGATGCCATTGCCTTACTGCACACGTGCATTTTGGAACTGGTTTCCTCCCCACCACTGCCTCCCTGCCTGCCAATAGTTAACTGGCCTGCCAGCACGAGATTGCTCTCTCTATCGATTGACTTATGCAATCGATAGCGGCAGCAGCATCCACTTCCAGTCCTGGCGTGACCTCGGGCCTACTTGGAAAATCCCAGCCTATGGGCAGGATTTTTCACTGGGCGGGCGCGCGCCCGACCCACTTGAGCGTAAAAGGACACGTGATGACATTGGGCGAATGTCCCGACGTCATCACGCACTCGTGCGATATTTCAGATGGCGGGCACGCACAGGAATCGGCAGTGCACCTGCCGACAATTAAAAGGCCAATGAAGGCCATTAACAATGTAATTGATTTAAATTTTTCACTGCCCGTCCAACCTTATGGTTGATGGGCAGGCGAAAGGCCAAGTGGTCTTTGCATTTTTTCCGAACTTCATCCACGGGTGGGATGAGGTTTCAATCCGGCATTAAAAAAATTTAAAAATTTTATCCTAATTTCTAACCTGCTCATGAAGGGGCATGTTTTTTAACATTCAAAAATCTTTATTTTTAATTGTCAAAACTCTGCACCTCCCTGAGGCAGCCCTGTGCCTCAGGGAGTTTTTCCAGCGCGCACCTGTGCGTATTTGCCAACTTGCGCTCTTACCTCCTGCTCCCTGCTCCCCCAAAACACAGGCAGTGGTGCTGCATGGGTTTCATGCTGGCCGGGCCTTCATTGGCGATCAGCTTCCTGACCGCTCCTGCCTGCCCCCGCCAAGCCGCCCCCGACAAGGGATCAATCCTGGCCTGTCTCCAAACCATTAATCCAGGCCTCTGGGTTACTAGTCCACCATGCTAGCATACCCCTGTAAATCAGGTAAAACTGTATATATGCAGATAAAATGTCTGACAAATGTATATGAAAGCTAAAGTGATGAATGTTTTCAATTATTTAATGAATTGCTTCCTCTGATGCATTATTTTAATACGCTGACATTTCTTATTGGTCAATATTTATTTTGTAGGGTAATTTTTCAAATCCTCTGTTTGAGCATACCTGGGTCAAAGTTCATATACAAATGCAGTAATACGAACTCATTGATTGATAGCTCTGGCATCTTTGATCAATGGTTTCACAAACTCAAGATCATCTGCTATTACATTAATCAGGAATCGCAAATGATGGAAGCAATTAATGACGATTGGCTTTGCTGTACGAGTGGAATTGTCAGAGAGAATCCCTAATTAGCCCCTGGCTGGGCTAAATGTCTATGGTACAGAAGCGGTAACCACAAACAGAGGATAATTATATGAAATTATACAATCTATTGACCACAATGTATAACAAATTCAGATAATCCTAAATACAAGTTGGATGAATTCATGTTATGCCCTGACTTACTTTCTATTTGCTTGTCTCTCTGCCAATTCTACCCTGATACATGTTGCCAATTTCAGCACTTTGTAATTGTGCCAATGCTATTGAAAAGCAGAAAATACCCCTAATTGTCCCTGTGACAGTATAGAGGGTGGCTGGAAAGCTCAGTTGGCTAGCATGTTGTTCAGAATAACAACAACAGCTTTGGTTTGATACCTGGTCCAGCTGAGGTAGACTTGGGACCTGCCACCACTGACAAAAACTGCTAAGAAAACAACTCAGGATGAAGAATCAGCAGAGAGTAAGTCAAGAACCTGCCATTGGGCAGAGCACACATGAAAGAATGAATGCAGGAACAGTAATAGATCAGACAATATAATAATGTAACAGCATTTTTTGCCCTGCTGTTACCGATTTTGAATTTCCAGCATCCGTCACAACTCTGAAGAGCTTTTGCCAGAGGTGAGAGTGGATGTTGAATACTCAAGGTGATTCAGGAGCCTGCCATGGAAGACACAGCGGTGCCAGTACTGCTAGGAAGCAGCTGCCAGCATGGGAATGAGTCTGATCTGGGTCAGCATTCATCAAGATGGGCAGGTGCAAAGCCTGTCTTGCCATTGATCCAGCAGAATTTCCATGAAAGGGCTCATTTTATCAAAAATAATGACAGAAGATTGGTGGGCGGTGTGCATCTGAATTTGTTATGAGCACTCCTGGCAGGCAAGTCTCTTGGTCAGAAGCGTGAACCCATAAAATTGCGCAGTAATCCTGATGAATATGAGTTTCATCCAAAAACATACTTGATCAAAGGATTTTGTTTTTTTAAACTTTATAGGCCTTAAAAGTCAATTTTGTATAATTGCAGTGGCTAATTTTCAATTAACTGAAGTGCACACTCATTTCTATACTTGATCATAAATTGAAAGATTTATGAGAAATATAAATTAATAGTTAAAAAACTACTTAAAAAAAAGAGAAGTCATAATGTTGCACACATGTTTTCCATGAAACCAGTGTACTGTGTAGGAAAATGAAGCACTTCTGAATTTTAACAAAATCTGAATCTTTCATTTAAAAATTACAGCTCAGTATTCTACTGTAGAGTACTCCAATGTATAATTGTCATGTACATTATTTGTGAAACAAATAATCAGTACAGATTTATAATGTGTAAAATAATGTAACAGACTGACATAATGTAACTATATTGCTTTTAGAAAAATTAATGGGGTGTCAAAAACCAAAATGAGCACTTTGTGTTAAATGACACGTTTCATGACCACATAATTAGTAACCTTGCTGAAATTTCTACAGGATAGTTGGCGGCAGAGAGCAATCATGCCGAGTGTGGGTCATAATAATCAGTCAGCAAGAAAGGATATTTCTTAGATAGGCCATATGATTTAGAACTGAGCTAGTTCACAGTCAACTCCCTGGAAACACTGGACTGATGGAATCCTATTTTTTTATTGCGAAGGCTTATGAGACTATTGAATGTTAAGATTAATGTGGGAATGGTCCCTTTTTTCCTATAAATTACTTACGTAATGTATGCTGGATATAAATTTTTTTCATAATCAACTGCAGATTGCTTCTTAATAAACCTGCAGGAATTACACCACAGTCTTCACAGTT
Source organism: Cetorhinus maximus (assembly GCF_964194155.1). Taxonomy (NCBI): domain Eukaryota; kingdom Metazoa; phylum Chordata; class Chondrichthyes; order Lamniformes; family Cetorhinidae; genus Cetorhinus; species Cetorhinus maximus. The sequence continues at coordinate 63,545,828 of NC_135882.1, forward strand.
CATGTAAACTTCGTTTCACATTAACTACATGAAACACAATGACAGCTGCTACATGATGAAAACTGATCTCCAACTAAATAAAACTGGCAAATAAAAATAGTATATATTAAATATAAGTAAAATAACAGATATATTAGGGGATGATTTCATCCCTGTAATCTCTTCTTAGACCTTTGCTCATGGTTTATTTCATCAGAACCCTTTCATGAGGCTCCTGCTTTATTAGTACTCCTGTGTAGTCAATATCTTCTATTTCATTTTCTTATAGCCCTGCTTTATTTTCCTTTTCTTCCACTTCTACCCCACCCCACAGCCCAACCAAATATCTTGCCCTGATGTTAGACAGCTGAAACACCCTAAAAGTTCACTTCATGTCCAAGGCGTATCCTAATCTGGTGGGACAGTTCATTGCTTTGGCCCAGAAGCTGGTCTGACCCCTGTTGGGGCCTTGCATATGAAATTGAGGGGAGAAAGAGAAGCGTTATGCACCCAATGAGCTTGCAGGAGTGTAATTGCGGAGCCTTTTGGCTGCTACTTGAATACAGCAATTACATGGAACATTTAGCACTGAATCAACCCATTTGTCCAACCAGTCTGTGTCAACATTTATGCTCCTCTGAAGCCTCCTCCCATCCTTCCTCATCTAACTCTGTCAGCATACCCCACTATTCTCTTCTCCCTTATATGCTTAACTAGCTTTCCTTAAATGCATCTATACTATTTTCTTCAGCAACTCCCTGTGGTAGTGCATTCCACATTCTCACTACTTTCTTGAGTAAAGATGTTTCTTCTCAGTTCCCTATTTGATTTTTTGGTGACTATCTTACATTGACAACGTCTAGTTTTGCTCTTCCTCACAAACAGAAACTCCTTCTAGTGGGGGGTTGGAGGAGGGAGGAATCTTCCTGGTCCCACAGAAGTGAGTGAAGGCAAGACCAGGAGCAAAATCAGAGACTGGGGAGGCTGGGGTGGGGTGGGGTGGGGTGCTTGGGGGGATGTGGAGGACTCCACTGTGATCTTCACAGTGTCAGAGCGGACTCCTGCTGAGCGTGGAGCTCTCTGGAGACAGCTTTCAAATGGCAGGCCAGGGGTACCATGGGAGCAGAAGGCTCCATGACCCACTGATGTGGCCGTGGAGATTATAGGCTGCACGTGCAGCCAAAACAAATCCTCTGGAGCGGTTTCCCCTCCACTCCGATGGCCCTACTGACTTCCTGCCTCTTGATTTTTCTCATCCATGCTTCTGAGCGAACCTCCATTTTGAAGCATCCACATGGTCCCCTATCGCCTCAGCAGTGCCCACCTCTCCTTTGGGGCAGCTGGCCATCGACAGCTGTGGGCCCTCTGATTTGGCCTGCAGCCTCAGGAACCTGCCTGCCACCATTAATTGGACAATACTCGACTCATTCCTGGGATGAAGGGCTTATCTTATGAAGGAAGGTTGGACAGGTTGGGCCTATACTCATTGGAGTTTTGGAGAATGAAAGGTGATCTTACTGAAACATATAAGACCCTGAGGAGATTTGATAGAGTAGGTACTGGGAGGATGTTCCCACCTGTGGGAGAGACCAGAACCATGGAACACAGTTTAAGAATAAGAGGTCTACTGTTTAAGATGGAGATGAGGAGAAATTTTTGCTCTCAAAGGCCTTTAGTATGTGGAATTCCTTCTCCAGACAACAGTGGAGGCTGAGTCATTGAATTTATTCAAGGCAGTGTTCAACATATTTTTCATAGACAAGGGAGTTGAGGTTTGGGGGGCACACAGGAAAGTGGAGTTCAGACCACAAGGAGATCAGCCATGATCTTGTTGAATGGCAGAGCAGGCTCAAAGGGCAGAATGGCCTACTCTTGCTTCTAAGTCCTATATGTTCCTAAGATAGTGGACACGGAGGCGGCTAATTAGGAGGCAGCCTCCTGGAAGATCGCACCCACTGCGAGACATGCACAGTTGGGACCCAGAAATGGTCCCAATGATTGAAAATATTCTATCAGCATAAAATTCTGTCCTTTGTGTCTGCTCTACCAGAACCTTTCGTATTTTTAAAGACCTTTATTCAGTCACCCCTCAGGCTTCTCCTTTCAAGAGAAAAGAGACACAGCCTATTCATCTGTTCCTGGTACAATCCTTGCAAATTTTCCTTCCATCCCTCTGTATCCTTTTTTTATTAAGGTGACTAGACTGTACAAGGCTTCAAAGGTTGATTTATATAATCTATGGTAAAACAGTCCAACTAAGATGGACCTTTATTTGGTTGGAAAGATGATGTGAGAAAAGGTAATCTGAAACGTATATCTGTGTACATCTCCCGAGCCTTCTTTGTGCTTATGTCATTACCTTCCCCATGTGGCTCCTCATGTCTTTCAGGATGCTGCGGCTGGTCATCATCCTCCTCATCATCCTCCCAACTTGTTTAACATCAAGACTTTTTTATTAAGAGCCATCATTCTTTCAACTTGAAAAATGGTTCATTCCTTCCTGAATTTGCCAATCTGCTGTGTTTGTTAAATAAACAACCTTTTTGACATAGTGACTTACTTTGAATTCCTGTGCTGTTTACCTCAGATAAAATCTATTCCTCATGCTTTACATTGTTTTGATTCTATTAATAGAAAAAAATCAAATGACCTAATCTGTAATAATGGCTTTAATTAGTGTTTGAGTCCTTAGCAACTTTTCCATTGAAGAGAGAGCTTGTAGCATGGCTGTGACTAGTTTTACTGACAATCATAAAAAAAAAATTGGGGAGTTGTAGGTATAAAGCCATACAGCCTGCTATCTTGTTGAGTCCCTTCAACTGGGGGTAATTGTCCCAGGAATCCCTTGGTCTCTCAAAGTTACACAAGTTTCCAATGAAAAATATCAAGACATTTTAAACAACAATATCTGCTGTATAGCAATGTAGTCTGATATACTGTCACTGATTAGCCACTGGTGCAGCTACATGATACCACTTTAGCCACACACTAATTTAGTAGGAAACGTCTTACACATGGGTATAGGTAAATGTACTTTGCTTGTCTATATACTTCAAAACTTTGCAGTTTTTCTCTTTCACAAAAGTTTGGAATTCTGGCATGAACTTATCCAACATATCACAGTCTCTAGGATTTTGGCAAGTAGTCACAAACTGTAATTCATTTCATCACAGTGATTGCTGAGAATGTTGTTATTTACCATGATGTGCTCTGTTGGAGCTGCTTGTTATTGGTTAGGCTTACTTTCTTCTGCGAGCCCAGATTTGTTGTTTGGGTTGAGCGAGCTGACTATGAAGACAGCTCTCCTCTCCATAGAACAGGGGAAATTTTAATGCCCAAAATGGATGGGTTATGTTGGGTGGATGTTACAATATTTAAAATATAAATCCTGATCTCAACCTGCCTCCAACTTGCCCACTTCCAGTTTCAAGGGTGATGGGACGGTGAGATGGGCAATCAGTTTGCTTCCAGGAGACAGGTATTATATTATGTTATAAATATTTTACCACCATTTAAATTTAACTCTGACCAACTGAGTTTTCCAAACTGTGGGAAACCTGGCAAGTAAAGGTGGGAGGTTGGGGGTGGGGGTAGGAGTGATGAGGGGGGAGGGGAAATCCAGGGGTAGTGCCTTGCTGTGATTTGTTTGCATGCTTCACCAACCTCCTGCAATCAGAGACCCCCGACCCTTCTGATCTCCATCTGACCCTTCCGATCTCCTCCACAAGGCTCCAATCTTCTCCTAGCTCTTCCGATTCACCCCCGCCACCCAACCCTTCTGATTTTCACAAGGCCTCCAATCTCCCCCAGCCCAAGCTTTCAATCTTTCCTCTCCCCTGCAATCGCTCCCTACTCTGGATTTGAGCTTCCCTCCAGCCTCTGATCTCCCACCAACCCCACCCCAGCCTTTTCAGTCCCTCTCTCCCTCCTCTTTGTCGCCCAACTGCAGCCTGGTGCTGAAGGCCTATCCGCCTGCTGACAGACTGCCTCTCAATCTAGCTGGTTGTGGCTAGGAAATGAAGATTAAAAATGCTAATCAGGCCCTGCCATTAAATTGAGCAAGAGCAGCGGCATACCTGTTCTTTCGGGTTTCCCCACCTCAAAGTAGCATTCCCCTCCATTCCCCGGCCGGCCCTGCCCTCTCTCTACCTCCAAACATTCAGCCCAATGTTTCTGGTGTTTCCGTGCTACTAAAGTCTTACCTTTTCACGTTGCGCAATATTTTAGCAGATAAACAACAATCAGTATCTAGGGAAGTAAAGCACACAGAACAATCTAAAAACACTCACGCACTCTGCTTTAATCTTACCGTTTTACTAACTCAGCACAAAGAGGTTAAAGCACACGTGCATACACGAGTATTGAGATTGCATGAATATCGGTCCCTGTTACTCATTTATCAATTATGGATACAGAAATGCAGTTAGTGACATGTGGGTTAGATTAGTCATTTTGTTGCAAATTTTGCAATGTTATATGGCTTTATTATGTAAAAAGCATTATTTCCAGCACATGCCTGTCATTTTAGGGAGAAAGGGAGATGGTGGCCAAAAACAATTTCTTTAAAAAATTATCAGTTTAGCTGGTTTCCTTTCCCTTTCTTATTGGTAGTTGTTTGCTGTCTGCCCATTTTTGATTCACTTATATTGAATTTCACGATGTGATACCTTTTGCTGCTACTTGCTGATTGGTTTGTTCTCCACCTATCATGGTGTGATTTGTTGCTGTTTTATGAAGATAGTGCTTGAATCAGTTTGGTGCAAGTGTGATCGCGGCAAGGAATGGTAGAGCGAGGCAGCAGAGGGGAAAAGTGCAACAGAATGGAGGAGGGAAAGGTAGTGGAGGATCACAGGCCTTAGGAGAAGGTAGGGAAGTGTCCATTTATTGTGATGTTGCACATGGGGAGCCAAGACCTAGAACAACGTTCAGGTCAAGGGCTGGTGGAATAGCTTGGTCATAGACCAAAGAAGACAGAGAAGAGGAATAGGAGAGGGAGTGAAGGGGAGAGGAAGAGAGCGAGAAACAGGTACCTCAGAGTCTGGAACACCTATGTTGTGTTCTTCCTGTGATTCCTGTGCTTTGAAAGAAATGAGGCAGATGAAACACTAAGCAAACATAATAATAATCAAGGCCACTGATATATAATTTCAGAGAAAATATGAACATGATTGTGTAATTTGGAACTGTGCCTCCCAAAATACTATGAACTAAAATTGACATGTCATATTCAATATAAATTAGTGGCCCTGATGATATAGTTCACATATTAATTAACGTAAAACAGCCTCTAGTTCATCCAAGTAACCCAACAGAACATCTGCTTTCTATAGGTAAGGCAAAATATTGCAGATGCTAGAAACCTGGAATATCAACAAAAATGTTGGAAATACTCACCAGGTCAAGTAGCAAACCTGAAATGTTAATGTTGTTCCGCCAAAGTTATCCTGAAAATCCAGCATAAAATATTCAGACAATTGAGCCCAGGTGCCCATGTGACTGAGTTCCACAAAACGAAAAGCTAGGGCTGTAGAGAGGGCTTTAAACTAAAAAGAAAGGGGGGGAGTTCTGGAGGGAGGATAAGTGGCTTACAAAGCAAAAGGATATGGCGGCATTGCAGGGCAGCTACTTAGGTAATGATGCCCAGAGTGTGACAGGAAAGGATAGAGTGTACAAACATAAAAAAACATCAGCAAATAGGGTCAAAGGAGGAAAAAATGGTAAAAAGGCAAAATTAATGGCTCTTTACTTAAATGCACATAGTACGCGGAACAAAATAAATGAATTAACGGCACAAATAGAGGTTAATGCGTATGATCTTAAAGCCATTATGGAGACATGATTACAAGGAGATCAAAGCTGGGAACTAAATGTTCAGGGGTATGTGACTTTTATAAAGGGCAGGCAGGAAGGAAAGGGTGGTGGGGTAGCTTTGTTAGAACGAGATGGAATAAGTACAATAGCAAGAAATGATCTTGGATCAGAAGATGTGGAATCCATATGGTGGAGGTAAGAAATAACAAGGGGAAGAAAACACTGGTGGGAGTAGTCTATAGGCCCCCTAACAGTAGCTATGGGGCAGGATTTTCCGCACCTGCCCCCCGCCGGGATCTTCCGGTTCCACCGCAAGTCAATGGATTTCTGGCTGAGGCACCGCCTCGCCTATGGCGAGTTCCGCCCGGGTTGGGGCCAGAAAATCACGGCCATGCTGTCAGACAGAGAATAAATCAGGAAATAATGAGGGCATGTAAAAAAGGCAGTATATTAATCATGGGTGACTTTAATTCCATGTAGATTGGGAAAATCAAATTGGCAGAGGTAGCCACGAGCAAGAATTCATAGAGTGTATTCTGGATAGTTTCCTAGAACAATATGTTGTGGATCCAACTAGGGATCAGGCTATTTTGGATCTGGCAATGTGTAACGAGGCAGGTTTAATAAATGATCTCAGAGTAAAAGATCCCCGAGGAAACAGTGACCATAACATGGTGGAGTTTAGCATTCAGTTTGAGAGTGAGAAACTTAGTTCGGAAACATCTGTGCTAAACTTAAATAAGGGTAATTACAAAGAAATGAGGGCAGAGTTGGCTGGAGTGGACTGGGAAAGGAGTTTAGCAGAAAAGATGGTTGATGAACAATGGCAGACGTTTAAGAAAATAGTTCATGACTCACAACAAAGATATATCCCAGTGAGGAAGAAGGATTGTAGGAAGGGGATAAACCAACCATGGTTAACCAAGGAAGCTAAGGACAGTATCAAAGTGAAAGAAAAAGAATACAATGTGGCAAAGATTAGTGGTAAGCCAGAGTATTGGGAAAGTTTTAAAAAGCAACAGAAGATGGCCAAAAAACTAATAAAGAAGGAGAAATTACACTTTGAAGGTAAACTAGCAAGGAATATAAAAACAGACAGTAAGAGCTTCTTTAAATATATAAAAAGGAAGTGAGAGGCCAAAGTCAATATAGGCCCCTTAGAGAATGAGGCTCGGGAAATAATAATGGGGAACCAGGAAATTGTAGAGGGGTTGACTAAATACTTTGCATCGTTATTCAAGGTAGAAGACACTAATAGCATACCAAAAAAACTAAATAATCACGGGGCAAAAGGGGAGAGGAAATAAATGTAATAACTATCACTAGAGAAGAAGTACTAGGGAAAGTAAAGGGGCTAAAGGCTGATAAGTCCCCTGGACCTGAATGGTTGCATTCTAGGATATTAAAGGAAATAGCTGTAGAGATAGTGGATGTAATAGGTAGTAATCTTCCAAGAGTCCTTAGATTCTGGAAAAGTCCCAGAGGATTGGAAAACTAGCAATGTAACACCCTTATTCAAAAAGGGAGCGAGACAAAAAACAGGTAACTATAGGCCAGTTAGCTTAACATCTGTCATTGGGAAAATGTTGGGCCAGCATCCCAAAGTCACCCCACATCATTCAGATTGTCAGTTCGGCGGGTGCGCATCTGAGTTGGATGCGCACCTGCCAACCTGTCAGCAGCCTATTTAGGCCATTCAAAAAACAATTAAGCTCATTAGTGGACCTGCCTGTCCAGTCCAACCTTAAGGTTGGTGGGCAGGTCGGGAGCGCTGGCAGCCACCTGAAAAAGCATGAAACCTCATCCACGGGCAGAATGAGATTTCATTGCTGAATCAAAATATTAGGAGACACTTTTGATTAACGTTATAGCCATGTCCCAACTCATGTGACAATGTCACATGAGAGGACATGGATGGTGAATGAAATTTTCACTGCAGTAACTTTTTGACTTCGGGAACCGATCTCCCTGAGGCAGCACTTAGTCTCAGAGAGATCGGAGTGCTCCATCACACGCATGTGTGAAAGAGAGCACTTCCGATTCTAGGAACTCCAACCCCCGCCCCCAGGGAAGCATAGGGCTTCTCTGCGAATGTCATGCTGGGTGGGCCTTAATTGACCCGCCCACTAAAAATGGCGTCGCGCCCCCAATTGGGGGCACCGATCGGAGGGCTGCCTGCCCCCACACTTCCACCCCCCACCCCCACCCCCACACTGAGGGGAGAATTTTGCCATTTTGCCCTTGGAGTCTATTATAAAGGATGTAATAGCAGAGCATTTAGAAATGCATAATATAATCAAGCAGAATCAGCATGGCTTCACGAAGTGGAAATCATACCTGACAAATTTATTAGCGTTCTTTAAGAAGCAGGATAGATAAAGGGGAACCAGTAGATGTAATATATTTGGATTTCCAAAAGGTGTTTGGTAAGGTACCACACATAAGGCTACATAACAAGATAAGAGCCCATGGTGCTGGGGGTAGTATATTAGCATGGATAGAGGACTGGCTAACTAATAGATGACAGAGAGTTGGGATACTGGGGGCATTTTCAGGATGGCAACCTGTAACTAGTACAGTGCTGGGGCCACAATTATTTACAATATATATTCATGACTTCGATGAGGGAAATGAATGTACTATTGCCAAGTTTGCAGATGACACAAAAATAGGTGGGAAGGCAAGTGGTGAGGATGACACAAAGAGTCTACAGAGGGATATAGACAGGTTAAGTGAGTGGGCAAAAATGTGGCAGATGGAATATAATGTGGGAAAGTGTGAGGTTATGCACTTTGGCAGGAGGAATAAAGGAGCTGAATATTATTTAAATGGAGAAAGACAACAGAAGGCTGCAGCACAGAGGGATTTGGGAGTCCTTGTGCTTGAATCCCAAAAAGCTAACATACAAGTTCAGCAGGTAATAGGGAAGGCAAATGGAATGTTGGCCTTTATTTCAAAGGGAATGGAGTATAAAAATAGGGAAGTCTTGCTATAACTATACAAGGCACTAGTTAGATCACACCTAGAATACTGTGAACTGTTTTGGTCCCCTTATGTAAGGAAAGATATACTGGCATTTGAGGCAGTTCGGAGAAGGTTCACTAGGTTGATACCAGGGATCCCCTGTTGAGTGAGGAAAGGGAGGAATAACAGGGGCGCTGACAATAATTTTCAATACTTCTCTAGCCACAGGAGAGGTGCCAGAGGACTGGAGGACAGCCAATGTAGTACCGTTATTGAAGAAGGGAGGAAGGGATAAACCAGGGAACTACAGGCCAGTCAGTCTAACCTCAGTGGTAGGGAAACTATTGACAGCAATTCTGAGGGACAGAATTAATCTATACTTGGAGAGGCAGGGATTAATCAAGGACAGTCAGCATGGTTTTGTTAAGGGGAGGTCACGCCTGACCATTTTGATTGAATTTTTCGAAGAGGTGACCAGGTGTGTAGATGAGGGCAATGTATTTGACGTAGTCTACTTGGACTTCAGCAAGGCTTTTGATAAGGTCCCGCATGGGAGACTGATAACAAAGGTAAGAGTCCATGGAAACCAAGACAATTTGACAAATTGGATCCAGAATTGGCTGAGTGGCAGGAAGCAGAGGGCGATGGTCGAGCGGTGTTTTTGTGACTGGATGCCTGTGTCCAGTGGGGCTCCACAGGGATTGGTGTTGGGTCCCTTGCTGTTTGTAGTACATATAAACGATTTACATTTGAATGTAGGAGGGTTGATCAGTAAGTTCATGGATGACACGAAAATTGGTGGGGTGGTAAATAGTGAGGCGGATATAGACAGGCTGGTCAGATGGGCTGATCAGTGGCAAATGGAATTTAATCCGGATAAGTGTGAGGTGATGCACTGGGGCAGGACAAACAAGGCACGGGAATACACGATGAATAATAGGACCCTGGGAAGTACCGAGGATCAGAAGGACCTTGGTGTACATGTCCACCGGTCCCTTAAGGTAGCGGGACAGGTAGATAAGGTGGTTAAGAAGGCATATGGGATACTTGCCTTTATTAGCCGAGGCATAGGATATAAGAGCAGGGAGGTTATGCTGGAACTGTATAAAACGCTGGTTAGGCCACAGCTAGAGTATTCTGTGCAGTTCTGGAATCCGCATTATAGGAAGGATGTGATTGCATAAGAGAGAGAGCAGAGGAGATTTACCAGGATGTTGCCTGGGCTGGAGAGTTTTAGTTATGAGGAGAGATTGGATAGACTGGGGTTATTTTCCCTGGAGCAGAGGAGATTGAGGGGGGACATGATTGAGGTGTATAAAATTATATGGGGCATAGATAGGGTAGACAGGAAGGAACTTTTCCCCTTGGTGGAGGGATCAATAACCAGGGGGCATAGATTTAAGATAAGGGGCAGGAGGTTTAGAGGGGACGTGAGAAAGAAATTTTTCACCCAGAGGGTGATGGGAGTCTGGAACTCACTGCCTGAAAGGGTGGTAGAGGCAGAAACCCTCATAACATTTAATAAGTATTTGGACGTGCACTTGCAATGCCATGGCATACAAGGCCATGGGACTAGTGCTGTAAAATGGGATTAAAATAGTTAGGAACTTGTTTGACCGGCGCAGACCCAATGGGCTGAAGGGCCTTTTTCTGTACTGTAGACCTCTATGATTCAAAGAAGGGATTTTCTTATAAGGAGAGGTTGAGTCGGTTGAGTCTGTACTCATTGGAATTTAGAAGAATGAGAGGCTATCTTATTGAAACATGTAAGATTCTGAGGGGCCTGGACAGGTAGATGCTGAGAGGTTGTTTCCCATTGTGGGAGAGTTTAGGACCAGAGGGCATAATCTCAGAGTAAGGGGGTGCCCATTTAAAACAGAGATGAGGAAGGATGTCTTCTCTCAGAGGGTAGACAATTTGTGGAATTCTTTACCGGAGAGGACTGTAGAGGCTGGGTTGTTAAGTATATTCAAGGTTGAGATGGGCAGATTTTTAATTATTAAGGGAATCAAGGGTTATGGGGAAAAGGCAGGAAAGTGGAGTTGAGGATTATCAGATCAGCCATGATCTTATTGAATGGCGGAGCAGACTCGATGGGCCGAATGACCTACTCCTGCTCCTACGTCTTATGGTCTTAGCATTTTAAAATTTAAAATTAATGTTTTTCATGTAGTTTCCACTCAGGCATATGGATACAATATTACTCAGCTGATCAGCATCTAATGAGTTTTCTTTCCTTCCAGGCAGTTGATCATAAAAATGCAGTACATCATTATCACTTCAAATGACCCTTTCTCTAAATTATTTCTCTTCAGTTAATGAGAGGTCAATTCTTTGACACTAATTTTTACCAATGATGCAGCAAGCTACCTTACGATTACAAACACGAGTTTCCTGGTATTAAATTTTCTTTTAAATGTCACTGAAAAAAAAATTATATTCAAAGTCAAATGGAAACAAATTGCTCCTCGAAAAGTAAATAAATCCTTCTTACCTTTCTTTTCCAGATCTTTCTGTTGACAGTATGCAGCAAGCTCTCCACCAGTCTGTCTTCATGTCAGCCATGTCTGCTCACCCAGTTCGTGATCTCCCACTTTGCTGGGAGCAGCACTGCAAACTATTGCCTGGAGTGGTGAACTTCCAAGCCAGCAAGGTGTCCAAATGGAGTATTGATGAGGTACAGAGCACTGGCAGGATCTGTGGTTTAAATGATGGGAAAAGTGATAGATTCTTTCCTCAACGTCAAGAAAAATATATTGGCATGTATGCAGTATCACTTGAGCTTCTATTTAGAAGTAATATACTATTTAAGCCTGTTAAATATTCAAGAGTACATGATGTACTGTAACATATTGTACTTTATGTAATGTTTGGGCCTCAAAAGTTCATGTGACAGAGGAAACTTGCATTAGTGCCAGGATGCACCTGCCAGGCTGCGAGGAGTTTCCACCACAGACCCCACTTAAATTCATAGTGTCAGTGAGATTGGCCATTAGTAGGCCTTGGTGATTGATGGCCACAACTGGGGTGTTCCCATACCAAAGTGGTCAAAAAGTCTTAACAGAACTAAGCTGATCAAAGACTCCCCCCTTCCTTGAAAAAAATATTTGATGCCAATTCTACTGTTTTTACTAAAATACTTTTGATCCTTATCTTCAGGGATCCAGGCCCCAATCCCGACTCTAAACCACAAGTGGGCCTCTGTCAATCAGATTTACCAGTTCCAACCGCGTTTCAAGTCCCATCTGTGAACAGGGTCACAGGAACTCCTGATTCATGGATGTATGGAGGTTAGGGCAGATGACCAAGGCGATGCTTGAAACATTGGCATACGGCCAAGGCTTGCTGCCTCCAAGTCCCAGCCTAGTATGGCTATTCCACCAAACTCCTGAAAAGTTACACCAGGAGTCCACTAGAACAGCCATAGACTTTCAGCCCCACAAACTCAGTGATTGGTGCTTCCCCAGAACAACAGTAAAACTTATTTATGATGATGCAGCAGATACTAGGCATGGCTGCAAAATACAATAGTACTGTGTTGTTTTATGTCAGTAACATTGCACATTCATGAAACATTGAGGTCATTTTGACTCTCCTGATTTTCAATTACACTGAAGTTAATAGAAATAAAAATTTCCTAAATGCTAAAAGAGAATTAACATGATTGCACACCAAATCATCAAACATAGGTATGAGAAAGCAATATATGCAGTTGCATACAAAATTATTTTGTAGAGATGGGGAACTCAATTGGGTGGATTGCAGCATTGCCTGTTTTCTAAGCTGGCAGTGCCATTTTGATTCCCAAGCTAATTGAGATATAGGAAACAGCATGTGTAGCAACATCTACAAGGCTGGTGCCTAGGATGCCGAAGGGATTCGATGGGGTGGTGGAGAAGCATTTTGTCTACTTAAGTATCAGTTTGACTCAATGGTAGCACTCTGATTTCAGTCAGAGTTTTGTGGGTTCAAGCCCCAATCCAGGACATAATTTAAACTGACACTACAATGCAGCACTGAAGATGTCTTTTGGATGAGACATTGAACTGACCTGTCTAACAGTTCAGGAGGATATAAAAATCCTATGGCACAATTCATAGAAGAACAGGGTCTTGTCCAATATCCATTCCTTAACCAATAGCAGATAATGTAATTGTTTATCTAATTGCTATTTGAGGGACCTTACTGTGCCCCAAATGACGGAAGTGTTTGCCTACACAACAACAGTGATTACTTATCAAAAAGCAATTCATTGGCTGCAAAGTATTTTGGGCTGCCTGAGAAAGCGAATGTGAGTGCTTTCTTGCAACTTCAGCTGATGAGCTTATGTCTACTTTCAAATCAACGTGTTTTAGTTATCTGAGTCTGCTGCTAACACTGAAGAATGGAATCCCATGGTCCAAGAGGTACAAGAAACAGAACTAAATTCTCTGGACATGGAGCAACATAACCAACCTCTATTGTAAAACACGTCAGAAGAACAAGGAGTTTCTGTTACTGACAGAAACCCATGTACCGCGGAAACAGACTTCCAAATACTTCAAATTGAAGGATAAATTAATGAGAAATGATAACATAAGAAAACAAAAGTGACATCACAATCCTGACTCATTGCCCATGGCTGATCCAAACTATACATGTACTTCAGATAATTATGCAGTTTTCTCACCGTAATAAGTACAGTGACAAGACTTAATTTGACAAAGCAGTGACAGATAGCTCTCACTTCACAGTTTAAATTGTGTAATATGTCCCAAACATTTGTCCAAAGATACTCATATAATAAAGCATAATACCACAGATGGTACATTATGAAGGATCCTTCACTCAAATTGAAGTCTGTGTTTACAAAACTGGCACTTCTCTCACACACATTTAACAACGGTCAGCATTTTACATGGAGGCTGTGGCAATCCAGCCCCATGTGGCCAGGAAGCCCGGAGCTGAGTCAGTCCATTAATTGGCTCAGGCAAGAATTCCACCCCCATCTGGGAGGAAGTTCCAAATTGGTCACTCAAGGGCCTCAATTGACCCAAGGGAGAGTGGGTTGCCTTATGCCTTCCCCATTGCTTTTAAAATACCAGCAGAAGTAGGTAGACAACGGGCATGGCACCCCACCCACCTCCCCACCATGCTACTCAATTTTACTCAGCCCCCCCACCTGCCAGCCCATTCTGGAGTGTGGGGGTGGTGGGGAAAGGCGTAAAATTCCAACAATGTTTTTCAACTGTGGTTGCTGCAACAGTAATCATGTATTTATTTCATTTCGACTTCACTTAGACAGGGGCTACCGCTTCTGTGCATAATTGAGAGAGTGCAGCATTGGTGGAGACATCCTTCAGTTAAGATATAGAACCAAGGCTTGATTTACTCTTGTAAATAAACATAACACTAGCAACAATGGGGTTACTATTGACCAGAAACTGAACTGGACTAGCCATATAAATACTGTGGCTTCAAGAGAAGGTCAGAGGCTGGGAATTCTGAGGCAAGTAACCCACCCCCTGACTCCCCCAAGCCTGTTCACTATCTTCAAGGCACAAGTCAGGAGAGTGAATACTCTCCACTTGCCTGGATGAGTGCAAAACTGAAGAAGCTCAATATCATTCAGGACGAAATAGCCTGCTTGTTCGGTACCCCATCCACCACCTTAAACATTCATTCCCTCCACCACTGACGCACAGTGGCAGCAGTTTGTGCTATATACTAGATGCACTGCAGGAACTCACAAAGGCTCCTTCAACAGCACCTTCCAAACTCACAACCTCTACCTCCTAGAAGGACAAGGGCAGTAGATTCATGGGAACACCACCACCTGTAAGTTCCCCTCCAAGCCCCACACATTACTGACTTGGAACCATATCGCCATTCCCTCACTGTTACGGGATCAAAATCTTGGAACTCCCTCCTCAGCAGCGCTGTGGGTGCACCTGCACCAGATGGACTGCAACAGTTCAAGATGGCAACTTATTAGCGCCACCTCAAGGGTAACGAAGAATGGGCAACAAATGCAGGCCTTGCCAGCAAAGCTCACTTCCCATGAAAGAAAAAAAACCTATGGCATTATTCTAACAATAACTAAAAACTTGCATTTGTAAATAGGGTTTTAACCTCACGCCTGGTGAAGTTACAGCAGGATCAGCTCCCAGCCTATGGAAAAAATGTACCCAGGTGCTTCATGAAGGACCCTGAACCAGAAAGAGGGATTTAAGAAAGTTCTTAAGGGAGGAGAAGGAAGGAATTCCAGAGAGTGAGGGCTAAGTTTGAAGGCACAGCCACCAGTTTTGTATAAGGAGAAAGAGGATAAACAAGAGACTGGAGGCTGGAAGACTGGAGATTTTGTGGGGAGGTGTAGGACTGGAATAGGTTTTAGGAATGCACTGCAGAGACTTAAACATAACCATGAAAATTTTAAATTTGAGATGTTGGGGGACCAGGAGCCAATGTAGGTCAGCGATGATGGAATGATAGACAAGCGAAGCTTGGTGTGGATTAGAACACATGCAGCAAAGTATTATAATGTCACGTCTCACTGCAGATAGTGCGCTGTAATATCAAGCCCCACTGTTCCCCGAGCCGTGACAAATGTGAAAAAGTTTGATCAAACCACCAGATTGCCCCAGTTCTACTTAACTGTTTAATTTAGGTTAACAGAATACAAGCACCAGGTTTGTAAACTTAATAAGTAAATAACTGTTTATTGAACAAACTGTCATTAACCAGTGGCAAAAGAAAGAAATATGACCTGTTAATTTCTAACTCTGTAACCTAAACTCTACCCCTTCTTAAATCCCTATATACACACATACAAGACACATAAGACACACAGAAACATGGATTTTAAGAGTGGGATAAAAAAGTCCAATAGCACCAACTCTGGAGTACAGGATTCAATGGGTTGATTTTGATCGATGTCTTCCAAATTCCTTTCTGTTGGTTTTGATGACACGAGGTGGTCTTCCAGCACTTTCAATATTTAGTTCACTGGTTGAGCACTTTCCTTTCAATGTCTCTAACAGTGATTTTCCCCTTTGCCTCTTGACAGGGGTTTTCAGAGAGAGAACAGGTTGTAGAGATATGAGGAGAGAAAGCCAGCTGGCTATTATTGTGGAATTACTGGAATCTTCCACACACAGGGGAGGGAGGTTTTAGGTCTTGTTCCTTTCAGGCTAGGAACTATTCAGCTGCACTGCTCTCACACAAAACCTGGTCAGGAGTCAATTAAACATTGTTGCCAGGCAGCTTCCTTGGTCCAGGACTCCTTTCTGGCACCATACTGTCTTTTGTGGCACACTCTGTTCCACGACTGCAACATTGTATATATCCCTCATCCTTTTCTAGTGGATATGTCTTTCAATCTGCAACCATTGTAATTTTAATCCCCAGTCCAACAGAAAATGAAAAGATATGTTCTTTACAACAGTCCAACAGAAATAAAAAGATATGTTCCTTACAGTAAGCTGAAGCTTATGGGGCATGGCATGGTCAGGAGAGAACTTAATGACGAAAGGAAACCATGAGTTCCTCACACATTAAAGGAAGGAGAGAAAGTGGTTAAAGAAGAAGTTGGTAAGCGAGAAAAAAAACATGGAGTTATCTTTGACCAAAGATATGATCCTTGAACGGAGAAGAGGTAGAGTTTGATGTGGCCTAGCCAAATCTGGTGATGGTTGGCAAAAGCAGTTGTGTGCCAGATATGATATGCTCAACTATAAGAAGATCTTGAATATTGTCCTCTTTCAAAACTTTAACAAAACTAAGTACTTTGAGATTAATTCCGATAAGGCAAACATTGTGCTCACTTAAAGTTAGAGGAAGCTGTGATGAAACCTCTGATTTCTTGCTGGGTCTTGCTTCCATACTAACCCAGAAGAGGATAGCACCCTGGGGTCCTTTCCCAGAAGGGTAGAGGCAGCAAAGGTGCTTCTTGCAACAAATAGTGGAAACTTTGGCTAAAACACACGGGGCAGAAACTTCTGCCTATCGGGCGCGCCAGCCGGGAGCGGGCGTGGCCGGGCACGGAGCGATAGCCGCCCGCGATCGGCTGCATGCCACCATTTTATGTGGGCGGGCCAATTAAGGCTCGTCCAGTGTGACACACGCCCAGTAGCACTCAGTGCTGCCTGTGCAGGCGGGGGGAGAAGGGAGAGTCGGGGCCTGTGCTCTTTCGCGCATGCGTGCGAAAGAGTGCAGAAATCTCCCCGAGGCACAGAGCTGCCTCAGGGAGATTAAGTTCAATCTGAAATTTTAAAATAAGGAAAGATTGAAATTATTTAGACAGTGTCACATGAGCTGGGACATGTCTATGAAATATGTTCATGAAAAATGCGAAGGCCAACCTTAAGGTTGGACAGGCAGCCCTGTCAATTAGTTCAATTGGTTTATTAATGGTCTTAACAGGCCTTTGACAGTTCGGCAGGTGCGCAGCCGCCTCGGGCGTGCGCCCGCCATGTAAAAGATCAGAATGACGCACGGTGATGTCGGAACGCATGCCTGATGTCACCATGCGTCATTTTATGCATCGGCGTGCGGGGCCCGCCCCTGCACCCCAAAGAGAAAATTCTGCCCATGTGCTGCTTCAAGTTGTCCTTTTCATATTAGCTGTGATGCACTTAAGGCAAGACCTAAGCCCCAAGACTAGGCCAATTTTCATGAGCAAACAATAAACAGATGAGCAGGGCTAACATGATGGCTGTTCAGAGAAGTCAGAGAATGTCCATGTAACTTTACGGCGTGACCCTTATTAGCATGCAGTGAGTGGGAAATGTGTGCTCTATTGGCAGCTCACCAATTTGGAAGTGGGAATTCAGGCAGTATGGCTGCTTCTCAGGGGCCTTGTGAAATAACTTAAAGGAAAAGCGTATATTATGTGTGGCACAGATAGAAGCAACATAGTGGAGCAGCAAGCAACACAGGTTGAAAATTCAGAACAGCAAGCATTTTCAAGTCACTTAAGGTAAAAAAAAAATCCACATGCTATTACAAGAAGAAAAGCAGCTGAGAATCCGGTATATATTGCTCTAAATAGACGCCTCCTGACTTATATTACTCATGGCTGGTGGACAGGAATGGGAATTAGGTTGTCTGGCAGGGCAGGCAGAAAAGGGTCAAAATGTTGTCACTTGTCCATACTTACATGTTTCAAGCAAGAGATCTAGTCACAAAAATTCAGGTCTGCCTCAAAATTACACCACAAATAACAGCAGCGTTATATGGGTGAGAACATAATCGTGTTATTTTCGAACTGCTACTACCCTGTCCCATTTTTGAATATGAATTGGGCAGTAGCGGGATGTTCATTGCCTTCATAGTGTTGGTAATGCTGTTAACTGTCAGGGCTTCCATAATTCTTCCCTGGATATTTGTCCTTCTGGATTGTATTGTATCTCTCAGCTGACCATTATGAGCTATGTCAATCACCCTTTATTCCAATGACATTGAATTAGTAGGCTTTGGAATAGTAGTATTTACATAGTTCAAGCATGGCTAAGTAAGAATGCTGCAGTGCCCTAGAATGGGGAGGAAGGGATTGGGCTGAGAAGTATTCAAATCCTTTGCTAATTATCACTGTCTTGGTGATTCACCTTGGTGTCTCAATAAATAAAAATTGATAATGAAACAGTTATACAGAAATGTTATGAAGCTTAGCATATACTGTCTTCGCCTTAAGAAACCAAGGCGTTGGGCTAGTACCTTAAATTATGACATTCCCCATCGTGGTAAAGAAGAAAAGTTAAATTAGAAGGTTGTGATTAGGTAATGCCAAGCTGAGTTTCAGTAGCCTGAACACTGCTTCAGGAGGGAAAAGACTGAGGTAGGTAAGTTGTTCCACGGAATAAGTTAGAGTGAAGTCAGTTTTGATTACAACATAATCGAGATGAAGGATAGGGGAGGATTTTAGGTAACACAGAAAAATGCCATTTTTGCAACTTAAAAGGAACAATGTGCAGTAGTCAGAAAGAATCTCAAAAACATCCTTCCCAGCTCGTAAGGCTCTAAACCATTCCCACACTTAAAATGATAAATCTCAACACTGGAACTGAGCTAATCTTATGCACTATATATTCATCATTTCACTAAACCAGGAAGAAAGTGAGAACCTGTGCCTAAAATATAAAGCTATTTACTGGAAACCAGCTGTAAACTCTCAACAGGATTTATTCTAATAGAGGAACTGAACATGTACCTTTATTTCTGTTTAGGTGGAAACAATTAATTTATCTCAGACAAAACTGATTAAAAAAAGCAGGATTTTTAAAAAAGTAGCATTAATAGGAGTGTACATTTCTCACTGCTAGGTGAGAATGTATTGATTCATTTCCATTATTTATATAGTGAAAAAATGATATTGCTCCTTTAAAACTTTGACACTAATTTGTAAGTATTTCTGTGGTATTTCATGTTAATCATTAAGAATTTGTGTCATTTATAAAAATATTTGCATTTATAAAGCAATGGATGACTATAATTCTGCAAGGCCCCATTCCCTGTACAGAGCCTGGTAATAGTAGATGTTGTAGGGAGATGGAAGTACAGCATTGTAGCCTGATTTTCCAATCTGTGCTCTCCATTACCAAAATGCTGTGTTGGGAGAAAATTACCCATTTATTGTGCAACAATCACTAATTTGTAAGCAAACATTTTTTTCTATTTTGGCTGAAATGTAATTACAACACTGGCCTAAGCTAAACAAGAAACATTATCAATGGCACAAAATTATTTATAAATAATTGATTGTCATGGACTGTGTATTCTGGTGATTTTATGTTCAGCAAGTTTGAGGTATCTGTTATTGTTTGGGTTCTTCCATTTGTTGAGAATGACAACCCTGAAGCTAAAATAGAATGTACTAGGTTTCATATGAAACTCTCCAAAAACTGATGTAGACCTTGAACTCACAGCCAGCATGGACACCTATTTTTACAACACTAGAAATTAGCTATTCCTTATGCAGAAGAACACTGTTGTACAGTCACTAACTGATAATCTGAAGGAGTACAAAAGAGATTTAACATGTTATAAATGTGAAGGATGCTGCTCTCTATGTTCCTGCAGGTATGTAGTTCCTGCAGTGTTGGTTAATGAAAGAACAGTACTTACAAGAGGATTCTGAGTTTCTGATTCACAGCAGACAAGAAAGATGAGCCATTGTCTACAGTGAATTTATGCATCTCCCCCAAGGCTCAATTCTGTCAGCTACAAATGTGCACCACTGAGAACTCAGTACTACAGAAAGCCAAGGAAAGTATAGAAAGAGGAGGAATGAAATCAAAAAGGAAATTAGGAAAGCAAAGAGAGGGCATGAAAGGATATTGGCAAGGAATATCAAGGAGAACCCAAAGATGTTTTATCAATAAATTAAGAGTATAACTAAGGAAAGAGTAGGGCCCATAAAAGACCAAAAAAAAAACGATGTGTGAAGGTGGAGAATGTGGTGATGGTTCTTAATGAATACTTTGTGTCTGGCTTCACACAAGAGGGAGATAATGCAGACATTGTAGTTAAGGAGGAGGACTGTGAAGTATTGGATGTGATAACTGTGGGGAGAGAGGAAGTATTAAAGGGATTAACATCCTTGAAAGTAGTTAAATCACCAGGGCCAGATGACATGTACCCCAGGCTGTTAAAAGAAGCCAAGAAGAAATAGCAGAGGGTCTGACCATCATTTTCCAATCCTTACTGGATATAGGTGAGGTGCCGGAGGATTGGGGGTCTGCTAATGTTGTACCTTTGTTTAAAAAGGGAGCAAGAGCTAGGGACTAAATAATTATAGGCCAGTCAATCTGACCTCGGTAGTGGGCAGATTATTGGGATCAGTTCTGAGGGACAGGATAAACTGTCACTTCGAAAGGCATGGATTAATCAAGGACAGTCAGTACATCGCTTTGTTAAGGGAAGGTCGTGTACGACTAATTTGATTGAATTTTTTGAAGAAGTAACGAGGAAGATTGATGAGGATGTTACAGTTGATGTGGTCTAACTAGATTTGAGCATGGCTTTTTACAAGGTCCCACACGGTAGACCAGTTAAAAAAAATAAAAGCCCATGGCACCTAGGGGAATGTAGCAAGCTGGATACAAAATTAGCTGAGTGGTAGGGGAAACAGGGTAATTGCTGATGGATGTTTTTGTGACTGGAAGGCTGTTTCCAGTGGGGTTCCACAGCGCAGAGAGATCATTGATTAGGGGGCATAGATTTAAAGTGACTTGTAGAAAGATTAAAGGGGAGATGAGCAAGTAAAATTATAGATAACCCAAGGATGTTTTAACAATACATTAATGCTAAAAGGTTAGTTAAGGAAAAAGTGGGACCTATCAGAAATGAAGATGGAAACTTGTGTGTAGATGCAGAGGCTGTGGGAAGGGTTTTGAATTAATATTTTGTCTCTGTGTTTACAAAGGAAAGGGAGGATGTAGATATAGTAGTTCAGGATGAACACTGCGAGATATTGGACAGGATAATCATAAAGAGAGAGGAAGTACTCGAAGGGTTGAAATCCTTGAAAGTTGATAAGTCACCAGGGCCAGATGGATTGTTTCCGAGGCTGCTGAAGGAAGTCAGGGAGGAGATAGCAGATGCTCTGAGGATGATTTTCCAATCTTCACTAGATACAGGGGAGGTACCGGAGGACTGGAGAAATGCAAACGTAGTTCCATTGTTTAAAAAGGGATCAAAGGAAATGTCAAACAATTATAGGCCAGTTAGTCCTACATCAGTGGTGAGCAAATTAGTAGAATCAATCCTGAGAGACAGGATTAACTGTCATGTGGAAAGGCAAGGACTAGTCAGGGATGGTCAGCATGGATTTGTTAAAGGAAGGTCTTGCCTCACAAATTTGATTGAATTCTTTGAGGAAGTGACAAGAAGGGTTGATGAAGGTAGTGCAGTGGATGTTGTGTACATGGATTTTAGCAAGGCATTTGACAAGGTCCCACATGGCAGATTGGTCAGGAAAGTAAAATCCCATGGGATTCAGGGTAATGTGGCAAACTGGATAAAAGGTTGGCTATGTAACAGGAAACAAAGGGTAATGGTTGATGGATGCCCTTGCGAATGGAAAGTTGCCTCAAGTGGTATTCCACAGGGCTCGGTGTTGGGACCCTTGCTGTTTGTGTTATATATTAATGATATGGACGTGAACTTGGGGGGCATGATTGGGAAATTTGCAGATGGCACAAAGATTGGCCGAGTAGTGGATAGTGTAGAGGATAGCCATAATCTCCAAAACGATATAGATGGGTTGGTGGAGTGGGCGGTAAAGTGGCAGATGGATTTTAAAATAGAGAAATGTGAGGTCATACATTTAGGGAGGTCAAACAGTTACAGGGATTACACAATAAATGAGAATATACTAAGAGTGGTAGATGAAGTGAGAGATCTTGGCGTACAAGTACACAGGTCCCTGAAGGCAGCAGTTCAAGTAGACAAGGTTGTAAAGAAGGCATATGGAATGCTCTCCTTCATTGGCAGAGGTATAGAATATAAAAGTAAGGATATAATGTTGGAATTGTATAAAACACTGGTGAGGCTACAACTGGAGTATTGTGTGCAGTTCTGGTCACCACATTACAGGAAGGACGTAATAGCTCTGGAGAGAGTGCAGAGGAGGTTTACAAGAATGTTGCCAGGGTTAGAAAAGTGTAGCTACGAAAAAAGATTGGATAGGTTGGGATTATTTTCTTTAGAACAATGAAGGCTGAGAGGTGATTTGATTGAGGTGTACAAAATTATGAGGGGAATAGATAGAGTGGACAGGATAAAATTGTTTCCCTTGGTGGAGAATTCTAGAACCAGGGGACATAGATTCAAGGTAAGTGGCAGAAGGTGTAGGGGGGAACATGAGGAAGAACTTTTTTATGCAGAGGGTAGTGGGTGTCTGGAATTTGCTGCCCAAGTTGGTGGTAAAGGCAGAAACTCTAAACTCTTTTAAAAAGTACCTGGATCTCCACCTTAAGTGCTGTAAGCTGCAGGGCTATGGGCCGGGTGCAGGAAGGTGGGATTAGAAAGGGCACCTGGGTGTCCTTGGGCAGGCATGGACAAGATGGGCTGAATGGCCTCCTTCTGTGTTGTAACTTTTCTATGGTTCTATGAGGAAATGTTTTTTCACCCAGAGTGATGTGGGGGTCTGGACCACTCTGCCTGAAAGGGTGGTGGAGGCAGAAACCCTTAACTCATTTAAAAGGTGGCTGGATATGCACCTTAAGTGCCATAACCTGCAGGGCTATGGACCAAATGCTGGAAAGTGGGATTAGGCTGGGTGGCCCGTTTTTCAGCCGGCAGAGGCCAAGTGGCTTCTTTCTGTGTGTACACTTTCTATGTCCCTTCAAACCTAAACTACAAGCTTCTAAAACAGTTTTTTTAAGGCTGGCATGCAGCCAGCTTATGCTTAATGCAAAAGTTTGCAGCTAAATCCAAATCTAGAATGTTTAAATATCCCAGCACCTCATCAAAAGTCTCATCATTCCGTAATACATAATGGTACATGTCAACATATTGGGGAAATGCAGGTCATTTAAGGATCCAATTAGGACTTCAATTAAGGTTCAAATAGCATAGTTGTGGGAATTTTAACTTGGGTGAAAAAACTGTTTTAGAAGCTTGGGTGTGTGCAGGAGTTTGAGTGCAGGTGAAGTGTGAAATCCAAGAATGATGAGAGCATGTTGGAAAGTCAGCTCCAACCCGACAACTTCTAGATTTAACTCCACGAGTCTGCATGTGCAAAACCCCCAGGGGAAAGGCAGATTGTCAATTTCACTGAGAACAATATTAACCTGGGTTATCCAGTTTATCTTTAGTTCAGTGGATTTCCCAGGCTTCCCAGCAAATGAGGGGCTGAAGCCACGATAGGGAAATATGTCAATAAGTACTCAGTACAGTTGCTTTCTTACCTAATTGTGCGGAAGAATTTGTTCACCGTACTTGTGCTAAAAAGTTACTTTACGCACTTTGGAGGTAGATACACATTGGAGGTGCGGAGGTCTGTTCTGCTCAGCTTGGGTGCCGTTTGTGCTATGTTCTTTCGGACCTCAAATAAATACTAAGATAAATACCAAAAGTATTTGGAGCTGCACCAGTAGCAGTGGGGACTGCACCAGCAGGGGCAGCACCAAGAACAACAGAACCTGCACCAGCAACAGGAGAAAGGAGGTCAGCAGAGAGGTGCAGCTCACAGGAGGCCATACTGTACAAACAGGGTGAACAGCAGAGGATATGCTTCCTTGACATGTTAGAATACCAGTGTCTGAGAAGACTCAGGTTATCATGTCAGGCTATGGTAGACAAATGCAACCTGTTGGAAGAAGACCTGCTGCCCCATGGACCTGGTGGGCTACGCCTTACCAGTGGCTGTCAAATTCACCACTACCCTCAACTTCTTTTGCCTCAGGATCCTTCCAGAGCTCTGTTGGAGGCATTTGCAGGATCTCACAGCAGCTGAAGGTGGCTTTCTTGACAGGCCTGGCAACTATGCCAACTCTGTCTGCGCTGATGCAAGCCAGAATGATCAGGCACCCAATTTTGGAGCTCTGGCTGGCTTTCCACAGATGCCAGGTGTCGACAGCACATACACTTAGCAATTAGGTCTTTTAAGGCCCCAGTAGATCACCCGAGAATATTTGTCGACTGCAAGGGCCTTCATTCCATCAATGTGCAGCTGATGAGCAATCACAGAAAGATCTTTTTGCTGTTTTGGGCAGCTGCCATGATGCCTTTGCCCTGCATTTACCCTCACTGATCTCTTCTCACCTCAAAGCAGTGTTACTGGCTAGCTCTCAGACAGATGTTAACCTTCTTACAGCCAGTTGGTGAAGGAGGCAATCAGAAGTCAATCTTTACTCAGTTTTAGATTTATTCACAGACATTACAAGTGTATAGCTCCTAGATCTACAACCAGCACCAGTGTCAATAAGTGTCTCTTTATACTCTTCTGATTAATCAAACCAATAAAATAAACAAATTAACAAATTACCCTTGTTAAAGGGGTATTTTTGTATTACTTAACTACAACAGAAACTTATTAAATTAAAATAACATTTCCCAGGGTGATGCACTCCTGCCCCTCTAGTGCTCATCAGCCATGGAAAGAGTGCCTCTTGATATGCTCTTTTAATTACCAGTAAAATATACTAATTGACAAATTAACAGCCCCTTAAAGGGGCACTGTAACTAAATGACAAAACTTTAAAGGAAACTTATTAAATTAAAATAATGTTCCCAAGGCTGATGATGTACTCCAGCCCCTGCGGCGTCCACCAGTTGCAGAAGGCCACACCGCATGCTCCCTTGCCCAGGGAGCTGAGTGTCTCTTGATATGTGCACAAGTGATTATCCAATGAGTACCACCACCTGTATACGCTTAACCTTAATTTACATACAAACATGCAAATATACAAATTAGGAGCAGAGGTAGACTTCTCAGCCCCTCGAGCCTGCTCCACCGTTCAATAAGATCTTATTGTAACCTGAACTCCACATTCCCACCTATCCCTGATAACCTTTCACCTTGCTTATCAAGAATCTATATACCTCTGCCTTAAGAAGATTGAAAGACACTGCTTCCACCACCTCTGTCTTAAATGGGCAGCCCCTTATTTTTAAACTGTGATCCCCCCCTAGTTCTAGATTCTCCCGCAAGAAGAAACATCCTTTCCTCATTCATCCTGTCAAGACCCCTTAGGATCTTATATGTTTCAATCAAGTTGCCTCGTACTCTTCTAAATCCAGCAGATACAATCCTAACCTGTCCAACCTTTCCTCATAAGGTAATCCACCCATTCCAGTTATTAGTCTAGTAAATCTTCTCTGAACTGCTGTCAGTGCATTTATATACTTCCTTCAATAAGGAGACCAATACTGCATGCAGTACTCCAGATGTGTTCTCACCAATACATTGTATAAATGAAGTATAGCCTCCCTACTTTTGTATTCAAATCCCCTCACAATAAACAATAACATTCTATGAGATTTCATAATCACTTGCATACGAATCTTTTGCAATTCATGCACTAGGACACCAAGATCCCTCTGCATCTCAGAGCTCTGCAATCTCTCTCCATTTAGGTAATATGCTTCATTTTTATTCTTCCTGCCTGCTCTGATCCCAGCCAATTTTAATACTGGACAAGTCAGATCCCAGAATGAAATCTGCCATGTTAGATCCTAACTTTGTTTTTTTTTATGAATCCGTGGAGGTCAGTTACTGAACACATTCACAAGAGTCTGCCTGTGTACTGTTAACACAAAGGATAAAATGTTTATTAAACAAGAAAAAATGAACATATTAAACTAGACAAAAAGGTTGGAAAGATTTCAAAACAGATACCAGAAAATGATTTAAACGCATACTTTCTTTTTATCCCAGTAACTCTTAACAGACACCAGTGAAGATTTACCACTGTCTCAACACCAAGGTTTCTTGCTTGGATTAGCTCAGTTTCAAACATTTTTCTTCCAGTGAACTTATGAGCATTCACTGATGTTTTACTTCAGCTGGGACACCCAAAAAACTACACTATACCTTCAGTCACTAAACTCACTGTTACTTCAACTTCAGAGCAAACATATGAGTTCCTTAAACTCAGTTCCCCAGCAGGCTTGCAGGATTTCTTGTTCAAGAGATTAGACGTTCTGCCTACACTTTCTGGTATACACATATTAACTGCCCACTCTTCTGTGTTTCCCTGTTTCTGTGTGTCTCTGGACACCTGTCGCTAGGCAAGTACAGTTTTTTGCTACTTTGTATTTTTAACTTCACTTAAATATTAACCCCTTGGTAATCCATCTCTTCACTTCAAGAGTTGTAAAATCTCATTAAAAATGCATGTATACAAACAGGGCCCCAGACTAACCAGCACTCAGTTCACAAAACTTTTAAATGAAAATAAAACCAGGTTTCATCTTCCTTAACACCCAAAAACAAAATATAAATTAAACTTAAAGCTGTACATTGTTCCTGAGGCAGCCAAAATGGTCAATTTCACATTTTCCCACATTATATTCCATTTGCCAGATCTTTGGCCATTCACTTAATCTATCTATATCCCTTTGTGGCCTACTTATGTCCTCTTCACAACTCCTATCTTTGTGTCATCAGCACATTTAGCAACTATACCTCCGGTCCCTTCAGCCAAGTCATTGATATAAATTGTAAAAAGTTGAGGCCCCAACACTGATCCCTGTGGCACACTACTCGTTACATCTTGCCAACCAGAAAATAATTCATTTATGCCTACTCTGTTTTCTATTAGCTAGCCAATCCTCTATCCATGCCAATATGTTACGCCCTACACCATGAGCTTTTATTTTCTGCAGTAACCTTTGATATGGCACCTTATCAAATGCCTTCTGAAGAAATAAGAAATTTACAAATGGATATGGACAGGTTAGGTGAATGGACCAAAATCTGGCAGATGGAAAGAATAAAAAGGTGACTTATTATTTAAATGGAGAGAAACTTCAGAATGCTTCAGTGCAGAGGGATCTGGGTGTCCTCGTGCATGAATCGCTGAAAGCTAGTATGCAGGTTATAAGAAAGGCAAGTGGAATTTTGGCATTTATTGCTAAAGGAATAGAGTATAAAAATAGGGACGTGTTCTTGCAACTGTACAAGGCATTGGTGAGACCGCACCTGGAGTACTGTGCACAGTTTTGGTCCCCTTACTTGAGGAAGGATGTAGTTGCACTGGAGGCGGTTCAGAGGAAGTTCACTAGATTGATTCCAGAGATGCGGGGCTTGTCTTATGAGGAGAGATTGAGCAGTTTAAGCCTATACTCGCTAGAGTTTAGAAGGATGAGAGGAGTTCTAATTGAGGTATATAAGATGCGGTTACGGGGCCTGTACACCAATTCAACAATGACCTCTTGCCTTTACCATTTCTTATCTCTGCCCAAACCGCTTCTACATCCTGCTTTCCTGAACTTAGATCATTCCTCTCTATTGTGCTAATCATTAATTAACAGAACCACCCCTCCACATTTTCCCAGCTTCCTGTCCTTCCTAAATGTCATGTAGCCTTAAATATTCAGGTGCCAATCTATGCCATTCTGCAGACATGTCTCTGTAATGGCTATCAGATCATACTTACTTATCTCTATTTACGCTATCAGTTCTTCTGTTTTGCTTTGAATTCTACCTGCATTCAGATACAGAGCCTTTAGTGTTGTCCTTTTATTATTTTTGTAACCTCTAGCCTTATACGTTGATTTATTCTTAGATTTGTACTTTCTGTCCCTTCCTGTCAAGGTCTATTTATCCATTCCCATATTAATACCTTTCTCTCTTGCCTTGTCACTACTGTTTGATTTAACACATCTTCCCAAATTTGAACCCTTGGCCCCACTATTTAGTTTAAAACCCTCTCTATTCCCTAGTTACGCAGCTCGCTAGAATACTAGTCACTAGGTGTAAAGCGTGCCAACAGTACAGCCCCCACTTTCCCTAGTACTGGTGCCAGTGGCTCATGAACCAGAACCCACTTCTCCCACACCAGCCTTTGAGCCACACATTCATCTGTCCGATTTTATTTACCCTATGCCAATTTTCACGTGATTCAGGTAATAATGCACACACTATTACCTTCGACGTTCTCCTTTTTAATTTAGTGTTTGGATTCTCATACTGTCTATGCAGAACTTCTTTCCTAGTTCTGCTTATGTACTTTCATGAACCATGACAATTGGATTCTCCCCCTCCCACTTCACGTTCCTCTCCAGCCCTGAGCAGATATCCCAAATCCTGGCTCCGGACAGACAACACAGCCTTCTGTATTCTCGCTCTCAGCTGCAGGGTACAGTGTCTATTTCCCTGACAATACTATCCCCTACTACCACTACATTCCTTTTTGCTCTCCCTGCTTGAGTGGCTTCCTGTATCAAGGTGCCATGGCCAGCCTGATCATCCTCCCTGCAGACCTCACTTGTGTCCACACAGGTTGCAAGCACCTCAAACTTGTTTGACAATTGCAAAGGCAGAGGCTCCTCCACTACTGTTTGGTTGGTCCCTTTACCTGCCTCACTCACAATCACACCCTTCTGCCCCACACCGCTAACCAAAACGGCTGACCCATTTTAAAAGGTGTGACAATCCTCTGGTACAGTTATTTTCCCCCCTCCCTGATGTTGCGCAGTGTCTGCAGTTCAGCTTCCAGATCAATAATCCTGATCCAGAATTCCTCTAGCTGTTTACGCTCTGCAGACATGCCCTGGATTACTTTGGCATCCATGGGCTCTCACATTCCACAGCTGCAACACAATACCTGTCCTGTCATTGTTGCTTATGTTATTTAGGTAATTTAATTTAATTACTTAATTAACTTAGAATAGTTCCTATGTATACTACAATTGACTGTACTTATTAAATGCTAGTATCACCTTCAAGTAGGAGATATATGTTTCTTAATTCCTAATTGGCCTACCAGTTACTCATCAATGAGCTCCTTCTGCTGAACCAAAGTAAGAAAAAAATAGAAAAGAAAGAGCAACTCTTCCCCCTCATCGAATTCCCCACTCACCAAATTCATATCAGCTCACTCTGTTTGCAATTTGCACTCTGTTTTCAATTATACAACTACCAAGGGATGGCTAATGACACCTCAGAAACCCAAAGAATGAGACCTAGAAGCAGTACACTGAACATTATGTCACCACTAGATGTGTCATCAAACAAGCTACTAGCATGTCGAAGTTGCATAGCTGAACAGTTCTGAAGGCATTCTTCAGCGCACACCAGCCAGGGTCTCCAAATGCAAGGTTTAGACCTGCAAAAGGCAAAAGGCACAGAGGCTCTTCTGACAATTCCATGAAAGGGAAAGAGGAGGTGAAGGGTGATATGGTCAATGCACCACCAGTGACACAAATTGTTGCACTCATTATTGGGAAGCTCACTTTGGTTTCACCAGTTACCCATCTAACAACAATATGCAAAAGCCACTAACACAAAGCAGTCCTGCAAAAAACTAAGTCTTCCTTTGACAGCCCCCACATTGCTCAGTGTCAGTTCAGGTCTTCACATTCATCATCACCAAAACTGAAAAGGCCACTTACCTGTCAGCAACCAAAAATGGGCAAGATGGGGACGTGTTCCAAGAAAATTTGTGTGGCTCACATATAAAACGGGAACAGAAAATTCTAACTGTGTATAACACACCCATTTGGATATCTTTGTGCAACTACAGACCTTAACTCTTTCTTTTCCTAGCACTTCTATATGGTGCAACCCCTGTAGCTTCAGCAGGGAAAGAGGTAGGCTGTTCACATCTCTGCTCTGACTACTATATCACTTTTGGCCAATGGCCTTTTGGTTTTGGAGCTCTGCCAAAGACTGCTCCACCTGAACCTTTGCAGGGACAGACTCAACTATCATAACACAGGGCAGCAAGTGGGGCACTGACTGGGGGGTACGGTGGGTAACAGATGGGAAATGGAAGCACTTTAAGCCGAGTGTCCACTTTCATGTCCCCTTTCATCATCGCATTTCTCACAGCCCAGCCACACCTCCCTGCTCACAATCAGCTGGAGAGCGCTCTGCTGCAGGCCAATGGCGCAATGTATGGCCAAGGCCAAGGTATCATCAGTTCTGTTTAAGGTGGAATTCATAGTGTGCAAGCCATTATTAAAAGCCTACGTGCACTCATGTGATTTTTGCGTTTACTGCCTCATCCATGTGGTCACTCTTTCCATGGACAAAGGCATCATCGCAAAGGCCTGAGACGTAATGCCATCTGTGCATGAGATGGACTCCTCCAATCTCTGCAGCCATGCAAGTGTGGCTGGAATACCTGCTACACATTCTCTGCTGCTGCTGCAGAGTGTTCTGTTCGTCAATGACCGCCGCCCCCACCCCCCACACCACCTTCCAAGATGCATCTGCATCTAGTTGAGGAGACCTTGAAGGCTCCTGTGCCCTCCGATGCAGACTGCACTGCTGCCACTTTCTCCGCTATCTGGTCCTGCTCACTTATGATGTATGAGTCACCAGGTGAAAACCTAGCTATCCACCTTACTTGTCCCACTGAGTATCTGAGCTGCTGCATGGACTACATGAGTCCTGAGACGTTGCACCCTTAGAAGGCGTGATTTCCTCTGAGGAATCGGCAGTGGCGGCGGCAACCTGGACCATTACCTGCAAAATGCACAAAGACCCTGTGAGAGATAAAAGACATGAATAAGTACTGTCAAGGCAAAAAAGTTTGGAGCTATAATTATGGACATGATCGTATTTGGGTGGCTGTTGACATCAAGTCAACATAGCGACTGTCGTACGCTGTGTGACTCTCTGATACATAATTCTGACACCAGGTAACTGAAAGCCCCATCTCCGACAGCCAGACACCCCGAGACTCCACTGAGCCTGCTCCTCTGCATTGGGTAGCTGTGAGATGGTTGGAAGGCCACCTGCGGTTCTCTGCCTCTCCCTCATGTTCTATGCTCTCTTCTGCAAGGGAGGAAATAAGAGACCAATGAGGTGAGAGTAATCCCCTGTATTGAACAGATGGATGGAGAGCATTTATTGAGGGTGATTATGAGGGAGAGATATGACATTGCATATGGATGAGGGTGAGTGTCAGTGATGGAGGGACAGAGGAGGATGTGAGTAAGTGCATGGACAGAGAGGGATGGGTATACCTGCAAGGTAATTTGGTGTGAGGAGTGATGTGCAGGAGTAGGCTTGAGAAGACAGAGTGAGGTGGTTGGGGTGATACATAAAGGATGCAGGGTAATGTACCATTGCTCTCACATTTCCTGCCCTGCCTAGATCATTGAACTACTTCCTACATTGTATCCAGGAGTCATGGCACCATGTTCCCACTGCTGACCTCCAATTTCTTCTCATCCCCAGCCTGTTCTTCCTCCCAGCACGAGGGAACAGAAAATCCCTCCGGATCCTCTCAGTCCAGCAGCACATCTAGGGAGGTGTTGCCAAAGTGGGAAGCAGCCATTTTCTTTCTACCTTCCATGACAACACTTTTGTGCTCATTCCCACCTCCAGCTGCTTCAATTTGCATATTTGGTGTGCCTTGGAAATAGCAGAGCTGAAATTACATCATGTGGCTCATCTTCATGCCCGCTGACGTTAATGGCCTTCAAAACTAGAAATCATATGTTAGTGCACTGGCTGGGTCAAAAAAACACTTAATATGTGCTGCACTTGCTTCTGGACTTCCTGAACACTGCCTGGCCCCCATGCCCCCAGCACATCACTAACTTAAAATCCAAAACAAAAACAGAATTACCTGGAAAAACTCAGCAGGTCTGGCAGCATCAGCGGAGAAGAAAAGAGTTGACATTTCGAGTCCTCATGACCCTTCAGCAGAACAGCCCATTGTGTCTATTATTTATGATATTAGCAAATGAAAAATGTCTGAGGCATCAGGTTGACGATTTGACAGTAATATATGGGATATTTCAATTGCTACATGATATCATTGGCTGATGGCGATTTCTGTAGAAGGTACTGCTGTCAATTTCATTAATGTCAAGCTGAGGATTTTTGTACAAACATTGTCAGATTACATTAATATCTTAGTAGTTATACTACAGATGACAGTCTGAAACTCAATCATACTGAGTTACAGGATAAGTTATGCCTACTGTGTCAAAGGATCTCTGTGTGTATATTTAAATACTCCCTGGGCAACACATAGTTAATATTAGGAGGATGGGAAACTCACTTTTCCATAACGTCAGAAAGATAGAAAAATAAGTTTATCAAGTCCTGAGAAGGTTCTCTCTGCAGCGGGCTGGAATTATAGTGTCACAGTGCAAACTTCAGCCTGGTGTGAAATTACATAACGGAGGTGGCCCAGGGTTAATATCTTCTTTAAAATAGCTAGCAAAGCAATTACCTCTAAATAAATTAAGTCTTTGTAAGCTAATACTTGCACAGTGCAAATTCAAGGACAAACCAAAACTGAAAAGGGATCCTGTAATGTAAGACCAACATATTTAACATACTTACATGTAAGGGCCAGGATCAGTTGCTATAGCAGACATGTTACTGAATATATTGCAAGACAGTGGCCTCCGTTCTAACACAGTTAATGTTGTATAGTCACCAGAACACTGCAGATTGGATTTCTGATGTTAGGTATGAGCTAATTGCCTTGGCAATTCATGGATGTTTTGACAGAGGCCTTTTCCCTTGGGGTCCCCCTGTCTGGAGCACCAGTGCTTGCTGCTTCTTCACCTGCCACAGGCAAAAGACGCCTGAGGCCTCAGTGGATTTGCTGCTATCCGTCACTTGCTGAGCCATCACGTGGAATGTGGTAATGGGGTCTGGAAAGTGGTGGTAAGTATCCAAATGTAAAGTGACTTGCAATGTTCTCCTCATCCTCCAGATGTCACCAGAGACTTAGTTGGGAATGTTAACATGGAAGAGCGCGTGAGATTAGGTACGGGTGAGATGTTAAAGTCGGCAAAAGGTGAACACTTTTGGAACCAGGCTCCAATCCACCAACTTCCATGTTTAACTCATGAGTGTTAAGCTGGTTGCGCACAACCTGCTCAAGTAAATGGCGCATCCACGGATTTCCCAGGCTTCCTGAAGTCAAGGTGAGCATACAACAACAATTTACAAGGCTGATTAAAGAACATGCAGATACTGTAATAAATACTCAGCGTTCAAAGCTGCGTCCTTACCTACACATGGGGAAGGGTTTGTTCACAGAACTTTTGCTGAGAGTTTACTTTCTACACTTGGAAAGTTTTCTGAATCAGACGAAGATGCTCTGAAGAAGTCATACAGACTTAAAATGTTAACTCTGTTTCTTTCTCTCCACAGATGCTGTTAGACTTGCTGAGTTTTTCCAGCATTTTCTGTTTGGGCAGCGCTTTAGTTGCTTTTGATGGGACCTCAAATGAGAAGCAATACAATCAGCACCAGAAGTAACAGCATGCTGTTGACTGAATTGCAGCTGGACATCAGCGAGTGGAGCAGCTGAGGGGTGCAGCTCACAGGAGGGACCACGCGCAAAAGCAGAGTGTGCAGGCAGAGCCAAGCTTCCTTGACCTGTTGGAACAGGAGCACTTCCAGAGGTTCACATTGTTGCTTCAGTTAGTGGCAGACATCCTTAGCCTCCTAGAAGAAGTCTGCTCCCTGATGGATCTGGTAGCCCACATGTTACCAGTCACTGTCAAAGTGATCATCGCCCAGAATGCTTTTGCCACAGGATCCTTCTAGGACTCAGCCAGAGACATATCCAAGATCTCCCAGTCGGCAGCGCGCACTGTTCTGTTGTTTGCCAGGGCTTCGCCTCTGATGATTTTTTTTGCGTGCTAGCTGATCCCCCACAGGTACAGAGCATCATCGCCTACAAATACACAGCAATCCATGCATTCCCAAATCTATCAGGTTTGTTTATGAACTGAAAGGGTTTCCACTCCCAACAGTATTCTGACGATGCCTAATCACAAAAAAAATTATGCGGATACATGCAAGATTCCCAGGAGATTGCATGATAGCATTTGTCTTATAACAGTCCAAAATTCCTGACCACTTTGGGCCTGGAAGCAAACTTAAGAGGTGACTGTTGGGAGACAAGAGATACCCCCTTCAAACCTGGCTGATGACACATCTGAGAAACCCAACCAGTGAAGCCCAGGAGCATTACAATTAAAGCCAGGTGAAAGGTGTGTCATTAAACAGTCGGCATGCTCAAGGTGCATTTCAGGTTCCTGGATACTCCTGGAGACACCATTCAGCATGCACCAGCCAGGATGTCCGGGAAGGTCATGCTGTGACATGCTGTGAGGATTGGAGCTACAGGAGCAACAAAGTGCAGAATGCACATACTTTGCAGATGAAGCTGAGGAGGAGGAAGCTGACGATGTTAAAGCTGCTCGCATTGCTGCCAGGGGTTTATTTTTTTTTACTATTTCAGCATCACTGGCAAGGCCAAAATTTGTTGACCACCCCTAATTATCCTTGAGAAGTTGGTGCTGATAAGACATCTTGAACCGCTCCAATTCATCTAGTGTAGGTACACTCGCAGTGCCATTAGGAAGGGAGTTCCAGGGTTTTGACCCAATGACAGTGAATTTTTGGCATCTTTAAATCAGAGTCGAATGATGGACATGCAGCAGATCCACTGGAAATGGGGGAGCTTCATATGGTTGCACATTTGCTGATGGCTGAAGAGCCCAATCTGTGAGAGGGAAGTTCTGCTATAAGTGCCACACATGAAGTCGTTTATCAGGTGTTGTTGGGAGATATTGTTTTCAGTGTTGGCACCGCTGTAGCTACTGATCGTCATGGTGGCACACGCTGGTCCACAGGTGATCTCGGCATTTCCCTCTGTCATCAGCCAGTGTCTCCCACGTGTGAAAATTGATGTTTAAGGCCTTCATATTATGCTTGTGAGAATCCTTAAAACAAGGTTTTGGGCATCCTACTGGTCTTCTGGCTCCAGCTACCTTGCCATATAGGAAATCCTTGGGTATGCATCTGTCTTGCATCCTGTGAACATGCCCGAGCCAGCGAAGCCGCCTCTGTTTGATGAGTGCCAACATACTTGGGAGATTTGCCTTTGGGAACACAGCCGCATTCATGATTTTGTCCTTCCATGAAATGCCAAAAATGTGCCAAAAACATGCATTTTGCTTTGGCACTCAAGGAATTGCTACCCACTAAACGTGCACCAGGAAATGCTGATGTTGATATTGATGAAGCTTGGAAGTCGCTGAGTTCAATTTATGAAACAGCAGCAGCAACATTTGGTAAAGGCAGAACCCACAACAAGGACTGCTTTGAGACCTACTTGGGAGAGATGACAACTGTCATTTAAGCAAAACCTGATGCACAGCATAAACCCATCAGCTAGTACACTGTCTGACTTGAAAGTAACCAGGACAATAATGCAAAAAACAGGGAAAGAATGCACGAATAAACACTGCCAAGAAATCGAAACTGTCTGTGATAATGGATATTTATGGGCTATGTAAGATGGGATCAAAAGGAGACTTTGTTCTACCATCACCAAAGTTCCCCCCCGAAACAGGCAAATGGTGAACTACTCACCG
This sequence comes from Cetorhinus maximus, assembly GCF_964194155.1. Classification (NCBI taxonomy): domain Eukaryota; kingdom Metazoa; phylum Chordata; class Chondrichthyes; order Lamniformes; family Cetorhinidae; genus Cetorhinus; species Cetorhinus maximus. Next base: position 63,581,594 of record NC_135882.1, read on the forward strand.
ATAGGTGACCCAGTGAGTTGAACACTACTGTGAGCTGCACTCGCATGGGATGGACATCTCTCATTCTTGTTTGGTGCTCTCCAGCAGCTTCCTGTCATGGTTCAATTAGACAAAGTATCCTCATCACTTGAGCATGAAAAGACATGGATAGCTTAGCAAGCAGAGAGGCACCTAGTGAAGATGGAATTCCAGCCAAACTACTTAAGCACAGAATGTCCCATCTACTATCACACCTTCATGACCCCCTCCTCCTGTTGAAGGGCAGGATCCTTTCGCCAGGGTGTGTGACGCAAAAATCATCAAACTATACAAACAACAAATCAGGAGATTGCAACAACTACAGGGGCATCTGACTCCTTAGCGTCACTGAGAAGGCCTTTGCTTGGGTCATGCTCAATCGACTCCATCTACTTACTGACCAAGTGTATCCAGCAATTCACCAAGGCTCTTCCATAGCACCTTCCAAGCCCATGACCTCTACCACCTAGAAGGACAATGGCAGTAGATGCATGGGAATACCACCACCTGAAATTTCCCCTCTAAGCCACAGACCATCCTGACTTGGAACTATATCACCGTTCCTTCACTGTCACTGGGTCAAAATCCTGGAACCCCCTCCCTAACAGCGCTGCGGGTGTACCTACACCACATGGACTGCAGCAGTTCAAGAAGGCAACTCACCAGCACCTTCCCAAGGGCAATTAGGGATAGACAATGAGTGCTGGCCCAGCCAGCGACACCAACATCCCATGAAAGAATGAAAAAAGCACAATGTCGTTTCCTTGCTGGCAGGTCTAAAGTGGACGTGATCTTCTCTATACACCACCTACAAGTGAAGTTTCGGAGCAGGACTCTACAAGATTTTGGAGAAACTTGGCTGTCCACCAAAGTTCCTCAGTCTCATCTGTTCCTTTCAGGGCACCATGCGCTGTACTGACCCAGCAACAGTAAAGGAATGGCAATATAGTTCCAAGTCAGGATGGTGTGTGGTTTGGAGGTGAAATTGCAGTTGAAGGTGTTCCCATGCATCTGCTGCCCTTGACCTTCCAGATGATGAATGTCACAGGTTTGGAAGGAGCTGTCGAAGGAACCTTGGCAACTTGCTGCAGTGTGTCTTGTATTTGGTACACACTGGTGGTGGAGGGAGTGAATGTTTATGGCGTTGAGTTATGTTGCTTTGTCCTGGCTGGTGTCGAGCTCCTTGAGTTTTGTTGAAGCTGCACTGATCCAGGCAATTAAGAGTATCCCATCACACTCCTGGCTTTTGCTTTGTAGATGGTGGACAGGCTTTGAGGAGCCAAGAGGTGAGTTACACACCACAAAATTCTCAGTTTCTGACCTACTCCTGTAGCTACAGTTTTTATATGGCTGGTCCAGTTAAGTTTCTGGTTAATGGTAACCTGAGGATGTTGATGAAGAGGAATTCACTGGTGAATATTAAGGAGATGGTTAGATTCGATGTTATTGGAGATGGTCATTGGCTGGCATTTGTGTAATGCATATGTTATTTACCACTTTCCAGCCATAGTCTGAATGTTGTCCAGGTCTTAGTGCATATGGGCACAGATTGCTTCAGTATCTGAGTTGCGAATGGCAATGAACATTGTACAATCATCATGTCCCCACTTCTGACCTTATGATGGAGGAGAGGTCATTGAAAATGGTTGAGCCTAGGACACTACCCTGAGGAACAGCAATGTCCTAGGGCTGAGGTGATTGGCATTCAACAACCATAACCATCTGCCTTTGTCCTAGGTATGACTCCAACCAGTAGAGAGTTTTCCCCCTGATTCCCATTGACTCTAGTTTTGCTAGGGGTCCTTGATGCCACACTCGGTCAAATGCTGCCTTAAACTCAAGGGCAGTCACGCTTACTTCACCTCACCTCTGAAATTCAGCTCTTTTGTCTATATTACCAACTCAAATTGAACAAGGAGAAAATTTGAAAGAATAAGTTGTGAAATAAATATATATCTTACTAGTTATAAAGAAATTATAAATACAAATAGAAGAGAGAAATTGAAGATGTGGCCAAGTGAGGGAGAGGAAGGCAGGTAAAAAAAGTGTTCAAAATTGGTATTCCTTCTTTTCTGAAATCTGCTTTTCTGCTGAAGGCACAGAACCATTAGAAGTATGGCTTCATGAACACCTCCGGCCCTTCATTATCTTGTTTAAAGGCATTCTCTTGTGTAAGCCTGCACAAGTTATTTGATTACATTGAATGCTTGCCTTAGCAGCTAATTTAACTTGCAGTACTAGTCATGCAAATCATATATATTTGAATATAATGCTTTATGAGACACTCTGGGAAACGTGCTTGTCATCTACTTGTATTCGCTGATGGTCCCCAGTATGTTACTAGATTTTTAAATATATTTGTTCTATTTTGAGGAGCTCATGGACATCTCACCACTAAGATCGAGACAATCCAATCAGCTGCCTCAGTCATGTCCCTCCCTTCCGCTGGCCCACCTGGCCAAATCTCCTTCAATAGCCCCTCATTTTAGCCCTGAACTCACATCTTTCTCTAGCTTCTCTCCTATATCCCCTCATGCCCTATCTGAGCTCACCTTTTCCATGACATCCACCTCCTGTTCCCTCAATCTTCCCCCCACTAAACTTCCCCTCATGGCCCCCATTTTATTTTGTAAACAGTCCTTTCTCTTCAGGTGTTGTCCCAAGGCTGCCATCAACCCCGCCGCTCAAAATAACCAACGTTTAACCCCACTGATGTCGAAAAGTACTATCCAATCTCCTACCTCCCTTTCCTCTCAAGTCCTTGAATATGTTGTCGTCACTTAAATCCAATTCCATCTTTCTCTGAACTCCATATTTGAATCCCTCCAATCAGGTTTCCACCCCTACTACAGTACTAAAACAGCTCTTGTCAATGTCCCAAATGACAGCTTATGTATCTGTGACAAAGGCAGATTTTTCCTCCTCATTCTTCTCGACTTGACTGAAGCCTTTGACACGGTTGCTCACGTCATCCACTGGGTAGGACTGCACTCTCCTAGTTCCATTCTTATCTATCTGATCTTATCCAGTCTATCACTTACAATAGCTTCCCTTCCCACTCCTGTTACCTCTGATGTCCCCGAGGATCTATCCGTGGCTCATTACTATTTCTATCCACTTGCTGCTCCTCAGCAATTTCACCCAAAAGCACAGCGTTAGTTTTCGAACATACAATGGCGACACCCAGCTGTACCTCACCACCATCTCTCTCAATTCCTCCACTATTGCTAAATTATCAGACTGCTTATCTGACATCTAGTGTCTGATGAACAGAAACTTCTTCCAATTAAATATCAGGAAGACTGAGTTCCCTTGTTTCCCATCCCTACTCCAAACTCCTGTCCTAGCTACCAACTCCATCTCTCTCCCTGGCAACTGTTTGAGATTAAGCCAGTCTGTCCGCCATCTTGGTGTCACATTTGATCCAACATGAGCTTCTGTCCTTGTATTTATGCCATCCCTCTGACCGCCTATGTCCACCTCCGTAACATTGCCCGACTTCACCTGTCGCGACTTAATTGCTGCTCAACACCTTATGCTGTTAACTCTAGACCTGACTATTCCAACACAACCCTAGCTGATCTTCCATGTTATACCCTCTGTAAACTTGAGGTCATCCAAAATTCTGTTGTCTTAACCTGCAGCCAGTCCTATTGCACCATCACCCCTGAATTCGCTGACCTGCTTTGGCTCCTGGTCAAACAATGTCTTGATTTTAACATTCTCATTCTTGTTTTCAAATCCCTCCGTGGTCTTGCCTCTCCCTACCTCTGTAATCTCCTCCAGCTCCACAACCCTCTGAGATATCTGCACTCTGGCTTCTGGAGCATCCCCAGTTTTAATTGCACAACCATTGCTGGCTGTGCCTTCAGCTGTCTTGGCCCCAAGCTCTGCAATACCCTTCCTGGGCTTCTCCGCCCCTCTACCACACTTTCTTTCTTTAAGACTCTGTTTAAAACCCACCTCTTTCACCAACCTTGTAGTCATCTGACCTAATATCGTCTTCTGTGGCTCAGTGTCATATTTTGTTTTATAATGCTGCTGTGAAGCACCTTGGAACATTTAATCACATTAAAGGTACTATAGAAATTTAAGTTGTTGCTATTGTTGTATTCAAACATTCACAGCTGGACGTTAAGGAGTTCAGCGAGCCAGTTAGGTTTGCATTTATCATCAAATGTCAAACTGCGATTAGTGGCCAACCAAATGCTTTAGTTTTTAAAAATTTGAAAGATACTGGAGCTGGAATTCCCTTGGTTCTGCTGGTCTGCCATAACTCAGGCGAGAGACGAGAAGAACCTTGCCAGAAAATAGCCGAGACGTGTTTTGTGTGCTGGGTCTTTGTCAATTCCAGGAGTTTCCTTTTTGGCTTGAAAGTGGCAGAAACTCCAGCCACCCCTTAAGATGTAAATGACAGCGTCGGTCCAGGATCAGACTAAACCAATCTATCTGACACCACAAAGCAAATCCTGGCAATATAGGAAAGTATTATCATCAAGAGTTCAGATTTATGACGCGCATACATGACTTTAATGGTTGTGTAAATTTCTCTGGTGGATTAAAATATTTAACATATTTGAACCAACATGAATGACCATTGGCTGGTCCACGACTGTAACGCTACTTTCAGAGAAGACAAGTATGTTTTAAAAAGTTGGCATTATATGTAGAATTTGTTTTGAAAGCCAAACTTTTTCATAAACTAATAATGGTAGTAGCATTAATCAGCCATGATCATATTGAATGACGAAGTTGGTTCGAAGGGCCGAATGACCTACTCCTCCTCCTATTTTCTAGTCATGACTTTATTTTATCAGTGTTAAAGTAACAATATCAAAACTACCATATTAATTATTTCTGTTTTGGTTCATTAAGAAGCAAATAAAGGAACTAAATCCTAATTACAGTCAGTAATAAACTGAAAGGCAGAAATATTCTTAAGACAGAAACATCCTGCTAAAAACACATTAGGGTTAATTTAAATCCACGAGAAAAGGTGGGTTTAGGTCAGTAAAAAATCTGAAGCAAGGACCCAACCTGCCTCAAGCCCACACACTTCCGAATTTAACAGAAGCTGGGCAAGGATTGGGTGACCAATCCACTCTCAGGTGGCACTGAACTGTTGAAACCTTTAAAGAGGTTACATACCACTATTTTTTAACAGGATTTCCATTTTAACCCATGTTGGCTGGGTTTGCTAAAGAAACCTGGCAGTTAAAAAGAGGCAAGAAGGACTGCATCCCTCAAATACATGCTTTTGTAGCACTGATTGTGAGCCAGGAGGAGCAGGAGTGTTTCATCCAGGCCCAACAAGCCAACCTGTAAACTTCCTGCCAACTCCCAACCAACCACTGATCCCCCATTACTGACCCCACCCACCATTTGATCGAGCCCATCTGACTCTCCTTGACACCCCAATCTCCAACCTCTCCACCTTAAATTCCACTGAGCTCTCCCATCTCTGCCCTTGATCTCCAACCTCCTTCAGTCTCTCTCTGAGCAGCATTTGCCTCCCACAATAATCCCAGCACCCCCAATCACTCTGTACCAACATAACCCTGAGAGACCTCTAACCCCAGCAAATTTATTTACAGGATCTAGAAAAAATATTTACATTTACTTCCCTTCCTGGCTCCCGTGCTATCTCACCTTGTTAAAAGTTCCCTCTCCTTAGATCAGTGCTTCCCAAACTATTTTCCAACGTGACCCCATTTTAACACTTGAAAATTAACATAACTCCAGATACCAGCAAAAACAAAATGATGGTATAGTATAATAGCATAGTAATAATCAGTTTATAATTACTAAAGTTTACAATTCATAATACATCTGATAATAGATCATATAAATATGAAAATCTGAGTTTTTAAAGTGCTTTGTAAAAAGTATTATTATTTTATGTACTCATGTAAATTTCAACCAAGCTCTCCATATTCTATGATGCCACCACCAAACACCTTCCCTTCACTCCACCCCCCGTCGGCATTCCATAGGGACCGTTCCCTCCAGGACACCCTGGTCCACTCCTCCATCATCCCCAACACATCAACCCCCTCCCACGGCACCTTCCCATGCAAGCCCCTTTACCTCCCCCCTCCTCACCGTCCAAGGGCCCAAACACTCCTTTCAAGTGAAGCATTCGCTGCTCCCAATGCGGTTTCCTCTAAATTGGAGAGACCAAATGCAGACTGGGTGACCACTTTGCAGAACACCTTCCTGTCACTTGCCATTTCAACATACCATCCTGCTCTCATGTCCACATGTCCATCCTTGGCCTGCTGCAATGTTCCAGTGGAAGCTCAGCGCAAACTGGAGGAACAGCACCTCATCTTCCGATCAGGCTCTTACAGCCTTCCGGACTGAATATTGAGTTCAACAACTTCAGACCATGAACTCTCTCCTCCATCTTCACCCCTTTTTTTATCCCTTTTTTTCAATATTTATTTTTATTTTAAAAAATTTTTTCCACTTATTTTAATTATTATTATTATTTTTAAATTCATTTACATTCATTGTTTTATCTCTACCTTTTAGCCCTTTTTGATCTTTTTTCCCACCACCATCCCCTCCCCCCCACCCCACCCCATCTGTCACTTGCTCATGTTGTTCTTTCCATAGCACTTACCCTTGTCCGGCTATTATCACATTCTGCTTTCTACCCTTAATGTCACCATTAGCACCTCCTTTAGCCAGTACCACCACCATCAACACCCCTTTGACCTTTTGTTTATGACATCTTTGGCAATCTCTCCTTTGCCTCCACCTATCGCTGGCCTTCTATCCAGCTTCATCTGTTCTATCCCCCTTAAACAGTATAAATTTCGCCACATTTTCACTTCTCGTAGCTGTGAAGAAGAGTCATACGGACTCGAAATGTTAACTCTGTCTTTCTCTCCACGAATGCTGTCAGACCTGCTGGGTTTTTCCAGCATTTTTTGTTTTTGTTTCGGATTTCCAGCATCCGCAGTATTTTGCCTTTATCTCCATATTCCCTGGTGACCAAAGATTCAGTAAATCCCTTTTCCTTACATCCCCCCTCACACGCATTGTAATCAGTCCCTCTTCCCGCATCACAGCCTTTGACACAGTTGACCACACCATCCTTCTCCAACACCACGCACCATTGTCCAATTGGGTAGGACTGCACCTACCTAATGCAATTTTTATCTATCCTGTCATAGCCTGTCTTGTGAAAGATCCTAGAGCACTATTTCAAAGAAAAGGATTTCCCACCACCCCCCACCCCCACCTCTACCTCTTCCGCCCCACGCTACCACCATGTCCTAGCCAATATTTATCCCTTAACCAACATCTAAAAACAAATCTCAGGTCAATATCATATAGCTATTTGTGGAACCTTGCTGTGTGCAAATTGACTGCCAAATTTTCCACATTGTAATGGTAACTATACTTCAAAAGTACTTGATTGGCTGTAAAGGCTTTTGGAGCACATTGAAGACAAGAGAGTTGCTATATGAATACAACTTCTTTCATATACTGTTTTTTCAGGTAGCAAACTTTGTTCAGACTCTCCCTGGTTGTGAAGAACAGGCAAAGATCTTTAAAGAAGAGGTAAGAAATAATGAAACCTCCATCTCCTGGAATTTCATAGATTGTAAATATTCTAATAATTTTGGATCACTGTATATTATTTTGAGCAGGCATGGCTATTGTAACATTCTGCTTCAAAGTTCCAGTATAAACCAGGGTGACACCTCTTAATTTGACTTTCTCATGGAAAATATTACTGAAAACAAAGGTATAAAGAAGTATGTATTTTAGGTGCAAATGTGATTGTTTTTCTATTTGCACCTTCGTTTTAAGCATTGGTTGTAATTTGTAATCAGATCACTTTAACGGCAAGAGCCTTGAACAATTACCTGTAAATCAGAACATAAAAGAACAAAATGGAATGTCAGACCACAGGTTCTCCTAGCTAATCAGAAACATAAATTTTTATAGTTCCTATCTGTGATTATCTAATGCACACAGTCTTTCTGATATTTAATTAAGAAATAGAAAGATAGATTTTCCAAGTCAACACTTGTGGCTATTATATAAACCACCAAAAGTGAGGATCAGAAAATCATGGCAGCACTTGGTAAACTGACTTCCAGTTACCTGGCTTTTATCAAGTTAGGGCAAAGACAATCTGCATTCTAAATCAAGTGTAGCCTGGAATATATATTTTCTTATTCAGAATACTTAGAGTTGTAACAACGCATTCTGTCATAATTGTTTGTAAATTATTCTGAATTTATTAGCAGTTCTTAAAACCTTTTTAATACCATTCATTTATGTAGATGAGTGTGGGAGCATGGGGAGAAGAAGCAGAGAGGCCAGAGGCAGCAGGAGAACTGAAATGTGGAAATATGTGGGAACATAAAAATTCCTGATGCAATTCAGATCATTGGATTTAATTTATGCCTATAGTTTGTAGCCAAAAAGAAAGGATTTTCTGCAGGATATATGTGATTTAACTTAAAATCTGTCGTGTTATTGTGAAATTGAACATAGCAATGGATAGATTACTTGGCAAATAGAAATACCTCTTCCAAATGCCAAAAATAGTTTTTATGTCCAAGTTTTTCATTTTTGGAGAAATTTTCTTTCTTATTTAAAATGTAACTGGTTACATTTTAGCATGTGGTTTTAGCATATAGTAAAATAACTAAAATAGTATACAGATTGGAACTTGATATCTGAGTAAGAATCATTCAGTGTTCCATCAAGAAAATATTAAAGGCAACCTCAGTGCCTGAGCAATTTTCACCTCTCCCATTATGCAGTAATCTGGCAGCTGGCAGATTGTCCACCTGTTGTAGAACACTTCCAATTTCATCCCATTAGAATTCTACAATGGATGGTCAATATATTCCTCCAAATTGCTGCCCAAAGGGTAATAGTGAAAATTATCCCCACTGAGTCACTGCAACGCCTTTAGTACTTTTCTTAAGGGAACAGAGAATGACTCTCACTCAGTTATCAGGTTCTAATCTGTTTCTTATTTGCTTTAGCCTATTTTATTATATACGCTGTAGCCAGATAGACAGAATTACCTCAGTAGATTTAAACAGTCAGTAGCTGGGCCTTATGGTTCAGGAACGGTTCCAAGGTCAATCCCTGGTCTGTATTGAACATAGCCAAGACTGCGGTAGAGGTGTTACAATTGGCCTCACCACAATGAGAAGAAGTTAGCTGTGGTTGCCGTTCCTTATTGCCACCATGCTGGAAGTGCACGTGTGAGATAATTGGGTGAATGGGCTCAGCTGCTATGCCTTCAGTGGTCAAAAAACTGCCACTATTCACTGTGAAGGTGCACACACGAATAATCGCCATCTAAACAATGTACTGAAGAGCACCCACAGCCAGTGGAACTGTGCGCCTCCATAGAATCAGTGTCTTCACAAAAGTAAATAAAAATAGTGATGAAATGAAAAACAGTACAAGCACAAAGGCTGTTTTCCACTTAATTACTATTTACAAATCATTAAGATAAATATTGCAACAATGTGTTTTCATGATAATATGATATGGTTGTCTGTTCGATGTGTGTAACAAAATGCAGACTTTTGTGAGATTATTGGATTCACTGAATTATATATTTGACTTTAATGTTGCTGAAATGATTGAGTCTGTACAGTTCATTGACTTTTGCATTCATGATTACAAAAGCCCCAATTAAGAATAATTTTAGTGCGTGGGTTTAATTACCCAGTAATATATCTAATAGATAAAAAAGATAGAATTTCATTGAATTCCTTTTGTAGTATGTAAATCTGTGCAATTGAATGACTTAATTGTTAGCACGTCTATGAGAAAGGATACAACTATAGACAATATGTGTTATACCTAGCAGAAGAACATAACAAAATCTTCACATAAATACTCTGCAAATACTCTGATGGTTCCCACTAGGGAAGATTAGTTAAGCAGACCTCATAATCACTTAATTTCTTCCAGTTCTCAGACAGATCTTCTTTTGTAACTTCTCACAAGATGTGCAATGGACTCATTCCGACCCAAAATTTAATTTATTTTATTGAGATGATTAGAATTAATAAATTCTTTACTTTCTCACCAGGAATGGCCAGTGTCAGTGTGGCCATTGAAAGTGGGCAAAACTGCGCTGTTAGAACTTTTGTTCTTAAAGACAGCATTTGTTGGTTAAAATTTGAATTGAATAAAAACTATTGTGAATCCTTCAGAGCTAAATTATGCTACAAAACAACTTCTGTTCTGCCCAAACATCAGAACCTTTGTTTCAACCATGTAGTGATATATTGCATCTTGATCTTGTGAGCATATCCTCATTATAATACTTTTCATCTCATGTTTTGGCTGTCTCAAGGAGTCACAAGCTAAAACTGAAAAGATTATTCTCAGCTACCAAACAGCTATAATCTAGCCTTCCGCTTCTTCAAATAACAATGGCATAGTGCATTAGCATTAAACAGAAGGTAGCTGTTACCAGAGTGGTGGGTATTAATATTCATATAGTCACAGACCATGTGTACATTAAAGGAATAGAACTCCTTGCCGTTGATTAAGATCGTAGGATTTGTGGATACCCCCACATGCATACACTTTAGAGAAGGCTGCAATGGGGGAAAAAAAATAGTTTCCTCTGTTACCTGGTGCTGTTTTCCATATGCAAGTGATGCAAGTTTCCCTTAGTGAAAAGGCTTCTGTTACTGGTTGTAAGCTGATTTATTAATCTGGTATACATCCTCTGTGATGGCATGGAATAATCAAGTAGCAAAGAAAATCAAAGCTGTAGTCACATCAGAGTCAATGACACAGCCACCCCTTTCGTTGAGTTTGTCTGAAGGTCAGGTTGGAGAAACAGCAAAACTTGCTGACTTTATCCCTTATGAAGCATAGCTGGTGAAGAGAGAAGTCTTCAGACATGTCAATGCATCTGTTCTTTAACCTATAGGCACAACTGATTAAATGGAGGGTTGAGGTGGGAATAATGGTAGTCTTTCCTCGCTGGAAGAAGACCGGCTGTCCTCTTCTCAGGTTCTTCTCAATATCCACCAACTCGGGGTCAAAGTAATCTTTTTCAAGGACTCTTTTTGAGATTTTCTGAAGAGCTACTTTTTTGGTTTTCAGGAACTCCTTTTTCATCCCCTCTAACTCCTTTATTAGGTGATACAGTAACGCAGTAACATTACCTTCTGTATTTGTGTTGAATCTTTTTCAGGGTTGCCTTCTTTAGATAGACAAGATAGCACAAAAGGAAGGACTGTATAATGCATAGCGGCTCAACCAGTCGCAAGCCAAGGATTAATCAGATCAAAATAATATGCTAACCATGTGTCAATGCTAGATTAAAAACTTATTTTGTAAAGTAACACCTTTATTTGGCAACAGAAGGCTTGTGCAATAGTGGTTCAAAACCAGAACAGAGAAAACATAGGGTAACTGGTTAACAGTAGTTCTGATTGAAATGAGAGTTTCCCTTATAACTAAAAGTAGCAAATACTTATCTATAGAGTGTATGTATATTAAATATTTTACCACCGCAGGAATAAAAGGAAAATTAAAATGGGAAGGACCTCTGCTGGCTGCTGCTGTAGAGTAATGGGTTAACATCAGAAGCATTCATAATACTAATGTAATAATCTCGTCAGATCACATGATTGAGAAGTACAAGAAATCTGGAAGGAGGAAACGTTCCAACCTTGTGTAGAGGTCCAAATATATAAATATTTGCTATAAATAAAGAGTAATGGTTTTGAGAAACTACAGACTCAAGCAGCATACTGTTGGAGAATAAACAATCCCTAAAACCCCCTTCTAGATCCTGGTTAGACAACGAAGTAGCTGCCCCAAAATTCTCGGTACAGGCGGCTTCCTGAGGCCTGTTCCCAGCTTCATGACTGGGTTTTCGGCTGCTTCCTTCATCCTCTTCTTTTTCTGGTTCTTCTCCAAGGCCTCCCAGAGGATGCTGAAGTTCCTTGTCGTCCAGGATATTGCTCCAGCTCCTCCAATCACAGATTCCTTCCCTCCTGCCTTGCTGCTTCTCCAATCATAGATTCTGTTTCCAGAGGAGCAACAAGAACGGGAGGGAGGGAACCTGTGATTGGAGGAGCTGGAGCAGCCAGCATGGGAGGGACAGAACTAGTGATTGGAGGAGCAGCCCCTCTCAGATTCTGTCACTCCCACACTTGCTGCTGCTCCAATCACAACTCTGCATTGTTCTCCCGCTCGCATGGATGCCTGTGCCTATGCCTGCCTTCCCCATTTGGACCATGGAGGAGCCATAATATAAAGTAATATTGGACGGTGATAACCTTACTTGAATTTTTCACCCCCAGTTTTCCTTTATCGCTGGCTACTTTTGACGTTTTGAGAGTGAATTCTCCCCACACTCCCCTTTATTTTGAACCCTGCCACCAACACAAACAGGGGAAGAAAAGCCAGGAAGAATTATAATCATTTTTGTTTTTTTCCAGAATTGCAGTTTTCAAAAAATTACAGTTGGAAAATGTAGGAACAAGCTATAGGCCCAACTTCCCACCCACCTCAGCACCAGGTAGACTCTAACCTGAATATAGGCATATTCAATGAAATGGCTGATCCACCCAAAACACGAATAAGTCTGTCTTTATATAATTCAATGGTTCAACACATCATCCACATTTTTCTCTGCACTATCTCAATTACCATGGATACCGCATTAATCTGCTGTAACTTTAAGTTACCCCACAATATTTGGTCACATTTTGTGGAATTTGCATGGTGAGTCAAATATGGAGTCACATTGAAGGACAACATCTTGCTTGCTACTGCCACCAGGCATTCTTGCAGCATTTCAGTGATCTGTGTATGAGCAGGGCTACAGTGGGATTTTAAAGCTCTTCTGAAAGTTCTCTCAATACAATTGTATCAACATATTGATCGTGGACCAAAGAGACTTTATTCTTTCATAAGATTTGAGTGTGTCTGGCAAGGCCAGCTTTTATTGATTGCACTTGAGAAGGCTTTATTGAAGCCTGTCAGTAGGGGCTGTGCTGTGGATGACCTTGGAGTTGCCGTTAAGTGATCATGCATGACTGAACAGATGTAGGTGATGGATTCTACATTTGGTAGCAGAAATTCAGGGTTGCTTTGCATACTCTCATATACCAGACTTCTTTTATATGCAGGCTCCATGAGGTTCCACTCAGCAGCTAAGGAAGCACTCAAGCTGGCATTGGGTCAGCTCCTTTAATCTGATCTTAATTTGCTCCAACTCACTCTTGCTCATTGCTTCAGCCAGCGCTCTCTCTTTAAACTCTCTACTTAAATCCCTTGAAGTATCTGAATTGCTGCTTCTCATGGTTAAAGTAGATGATACAATGAGGTATAATAAGGTGCTGGGTTCATTTGTTTCCTAGTCTTCCTAGATGGTTACAAAAACAGTAGAGGAACATATGTTAGAATACTAGCTGAAAAACTTACAGAATTTACATGGCATGATACACTGGGTGGAATTTTCCTGTACAATGACAAGCATACAGGTATATGCTGTAACACAGCATGTGTCATGTTGCCAGTTTCCCGTGTACACCTGTAGACAGTGAATGAGTAGTCGGAGGAAGAACAATAAGACAAGGATGGTACTACCCCGAGTTTGATAAGGCCTCTGACTTCACCTCCATCATTTGTTCTATGGATTTCCACCCACTAGATATATTTCTCTTTAAGTTTTATATCAAGAGGTGCTTTTCTACCAGTATTCTAATATAGATTTGTTTCTGTTTCTGTAGGCCCCCAATAATACCCAGAAGCAAATGCCTACATAACACAATGAACTTGACACCCGTATAACTTACTCCAATAACGGCAAGACTTTTCCAAGTACTCTGTAAAAAAGTTAAGGACCAGAAATTGCAATACTCCTCCCTTGGAACTTCATTGGTCATGTCAGTTATAAGCCACCTTCTCCTGTGAGGTGAAATTTTGAAGAGAAGGCACAGCGACAGCCAAGTGCTCACCTTACATCCCAACTTGTGCCAGTTAGTGAAGTGCCTTTTGTTGGACACATGCTTTGTGGACACAACTTGCAGGACTTCTGTGCAACAGAAGTTGCATATTTCAGTACCATTTACAAAACCTGTCCTACAACAATGCTTGTGATTGTGTAAAAGAGCTGAAAGGCTGCCCGAGTGTTTTGCTTGCTGCACCAGTGAAAGTGCAGTAGATTTAGAGTAAACTCTGTGGCATGCTTACTTGGTGTAGGCAAACGCTAGGGGCAGAATTTTCTGCCTGTCGGGCGGGCTGTGCGGGAGCGGGCGTGAACCTGATCGCCGCCATTTTACACAGGCGGGCCAATTAAGGCCCTCCCAGCGTGAAACGCATCTCCCGAAGGCAGCGGGAGTGGGCGGGTGGCGGTGGGACTGCAATGACCACCGGGTCCAATGGCGACCCGGTGGCCTGTTCTAAAAAGCGCCTGCACCCTTTCAAAGGCTGTGAAACATGGCTAGTGGAAGGGCTCCCCAGAGCGCTGCTGGTGAGCAGGCCAGGCAGGGGGGCACTGTGCCCCTAGTTTTTCTGACGATTGCCTAGCTGCCCTCCTCGAGGAGGTGGAAGCACAGCGGGTGGTCCTCGTACCCCAATTCAGGAGGAGGAGGCCCCCCCCAATGACGAAACGTGCCTGGGAGGAGGTGGCGGAGATCGTGAGCCCCAACGTAGTGCAACGCACGTGGATCTAGTGTCGCAAGCGCTTCAACGACCTGTTGCGCTCTCGCAGGGTGAGTACCATGTTGGCATTGGTCACTTAACCCAGCAGGTAGGCTTTCCCCCTGGCGCCGCCCCAAGTCTGAGTGCAGTGACTGCATTGAATCATTGACGGCATGTGTCCTTCGCTAGGTGGGCCAGCAGATATTGCCCATGCCGATTTCACCCTGAGAGGGTGGTGAAGAGATGGGTTCTGCCCCCGCAGCATGTGGTACACTGAGACCCACATGACTGTTTTGGGGGCAACCTGAAGGAGCTGCGCCTAGGCTCAGAGCTGGAACTCCAGGACATGTCAAAGTCAGGGTGGTGACATGCTGAGAGGGGAGCTTAAAGGTGACGTGGCACTAATCGATCTGCTGCCCTCTGCGCTCCATGTGCTTGCCCCTCCTTGCTATGGAAGGTTAGACCGTGTGGTGCCATATGTGATGTAGGCAGCATTTGTCCAAGGGGGACCCGGGGTGGGAGGTTGGGGAGGGGGTGGTTGGATGACGGGGACAGGCCTAGCATCTTTGTGTGAGTGTTCGGCAGCAGTGGGGTGAGAAGACCTGCAATGTCCTACTCTGGTTGGGGTGGGCCGTCCGTGAAGAGAATCCAGGTACAAGTTGTACTAATCAATGCTCCTCTCTCCTTTTCAGGAGAAGAATGCACATAAAGCCGCCGAGCGGGTGAGGACTGGCGGAGGGCCGGCACAGTTGGTGATTCTCAGCCGCTTCGAGCAGGAGGCCCTAGTTCTGGAGAGGCGCCATGTACCCAGATCCACCAGCGTCAGTGAAGCTGGGGTGCCACGGGCAGGTATGTTTGCTCAACAATGAGGTCACCATTGTTCTACCAACAGCCATGGCAGTGCTGAATGTTCAGTGATTGAAGTTTGCAATATGGCTTGACCATTGCTTATGGAAGGATGAGCACATAATGATCCAGGGGACAGGGATGCACATTAACATTGTCTCCACGTTAACTGATCCAGTGTCATTGTTCTTCCTCTCAGCATCAGCGGAGCAGGGCCGGGGGGAGGAGCAGCAGGGGCCACCTCTCACACCTGAGGGCCCTGAAGTCTCAGACTCACCAGCGTCACACCATCTCTGCCAGGCAGGCACCGGCGCAGATAATAGCACCTCGGTGGGAATTAGAACAACGGCTAGTGTCCCAGGGCACAGTGGTGAGGGCACTTCACAGTCACTGGAGGAGCTGGCACAGACAGAGAGTGCCCATGCAGGGCACTAGGCACATGCTCAGTCGGTGCCTGATGATGTGCCTCTCGAGTCGTCCGTGATGCAGCAAACGCAGGAAATGCGGTCGGGTGTGTGAGAGCATCTGGTGGAGATACATGAGGCTATGCTTGGCTTGGTGTCCGTGGTGGAGGAGTCTACGCGGACCATCGCCGATACAATGAGCCTAATGGCTGAGTGCCATGCTTCCCCCATGGAGAGAGTGGCGACTCTCATGGAGAGGCTCCTCCAGAAGACCAATCAAGGCTTCCTATGGCTGCGCTTGGACCAGCAAGCCCTCACATTGGCATTGACCTCAGTGTGGGAGATGGTCTGGGCACCAAGTTTCCCAGCTCGGTGCCCATCCACCCACAGTGAGCAGGGAGGTCTGAAACGACGTCACGTTGGCGCAGCAGCTGCCTGTCATCTCTGCGAGCTCCTCTCAGGGCGCTCCAGATGAGGGCGGCAGCTCCTCCGCCCCTCTCCCAGTGACCGGACCATCCGGTGAGGGTGCAATGACAGGGCAGATGCCAGCTGTGGAACCGGCAGATCTCTCCCAGGCTGGGCCAACACAGGCTCCACGGGGCCAGAGGACAACCACCGAAGTCATCGAGGTAAACAGGACAGCAGAGTCAGCAGGCTGTCTCAGATGCCACTCCCAGGGAGGACTCAGCACCAAGACGTAGCTCCCGGAAACATAAACATAAGGCACCTTAGGCACACCACGGTTTTATCACTTTTGTGTTGGCCCGCAATTAGGTCTTTATCAGTTGGTGTGATGTTTAACACCTCTGTCATTTTGTTTTCTTAAGTTCCTTTTGTTATAATATTAAATTCAGACATGTCACCATGGCTGAGGGTGCCTCATTTCTTCTGCAGGTGGATGGTTACCAATAATGTTGAGAGTGATTTGTGGGACTTTCAGCTTTATTAACAAGGCCCTTAGTTAATGTTCCTATCCAGGCAGATTTTGCACTCAGGTATCGAGTATGGAGCCTGCAGCCCAGGCTTGTCCTGGAGGTTCGTATGTGGTTTCCTAGCTGAAGGTTCGTTGGATTAAAGCCTCCTGGGTATCCCTGCCTCCCTGGAGTGTGCCCGGGTCAGCGTCTACCCCCTCAGCATTTCTCTGTGTGTGCTCATCCTCGGACTCACTGCTGGACTCGTGCAGTCGCAGCCACTGTGTCTGCATCTTCGTTGTCCACAGCATCCCCCCTTTCCAGCACAAGATTGTGGAGAGCGCATGGCCACATGTGTGCAGTCTATTGCACCCTAGGTGCGGGGAAAGCCAGCAATCACCGTGAAGCCTCTGGCTTGCTGTGTCTAATTTGCCTGGTCCCAATGGTAGTGGATGAAGGTCAATGCACGTCAGTAACCTGCTTGACACAAGTGTGGACAGCTGATTGGGAGACACCACAAAGATCACCCACCGACCCCTGGAAGGAGCCAGAGGCATAGAAGTTGAGGGCAGCTGTGACCTTTAGAGCCACTGGCATGGGGTGTCCACCCACATGGTTCCCGGAGATCTCAGGCCCATCTGACAGATATAGTTGACTGTCTCCCTTGAGAGACGGAGCCTCCTTCAGCACTGCACCTCAGACATATTGAGGTAGCTGCTTCGCCGCCTGTATACCCTGGCAGCAGGATAGTGGCGTCTTCTGCGGCCCCTTCCGCCTTGGACTACCTCTTGGCCCTGCACTCCTTGTGCCATACGCCTGTCCTCCCAAAGGTGACTCCCCTGGAGGCTGAATCTGCACTCCTGGCCTCCTCCCCCATCTAGCCCTCCCTTCATCCTCAGAGGAGGTACCTCCAATGAAGAGTTCAACTCCCATTCCCAGGCTAAGGGAAGGCTTCCTGAAACCCGCAGGCCCAAAAAAGATTCCTCACTGCAGAGGCTAAGAGTCCAGACAAAACAGCTGGAATGCATTTTGAAGTATGGCAGATCACGCAGACAAGTATCAGTAACTTTGAAAAATAAATATTTGACAGAGCACACTTGCGACCCCAGTGAGCCCTCTTATCCCGCACGTGGATGAGGTTTATACAAATGTGCCCTACCTGCCTGTCTGTTGCACCCATGCGCCAACCCGAAGATCGTACAGGCGCCGAAAAATCGCCGTCAATTGGCGCCTCAAATGCCTTAAGTGGCCCATTAATTAATGGCGGGCGCGCATCGGAGATCATCGCGTGCCTGACCAACGAAATATCGTGATGGCGCACGGTGACATTGGGACACTTGCCCGACGTCACCGCACATCATTTTTACGCGCCGGCGTGCAGGTCCCGCCCCCGCACGCCAACGGGAAAATTCTGCCCTAGGTATTCTTGCCTTGGGAGTATTCCTGAAGTGTCTAACCTTATGCAAATTTGTTCCCAAAAACTCTGGAGATGCGCAATGGCCTTTACTCATGCTGTTCAACAAATTGCAGCAGATGTTAGGAATGACCTCAGCCCCAACTAGGGGGTTGTTGATTCTTGACTAGCAACATCTTAAAAATGTGCTATCCTATGACATCCTTTGCTGCATTTCAATGGGCAAGATTTTCAAGTTCCACATTGCATACCACTCTCTATTTAAATAGCAGCAGCAGCTGTTTAAATCTGCTGCATTACATATTCCACCATCAGTATCAGCCGTGTTGCATGTCCTGGCTGAATCTGCACAGGAAGCTCAAAATAACACTTAAATTGGCTGACTTTGAGGAATCATGTAATGTGATTATGCTACACAGTTAGCAGAAGCTTTATTTGCTTCAGTCCAGTGATATTAATGCTGTGCTCTGAAATTGACCTATCCTAGTATCAATAATCCATGGGTCCTTGATCATCAGTGCACTAGGAGCATCTGCTGCTGACTCTTCTAGATTTTCATTGGTTAGGAAAGTTTCCTTTCGGATTTCAATAGTACACACCTGCCTCACTTGTGAGACCATAAAGCATTCCCTTTGTATTGTATTAAAGTATCAGTCTGGAATGTCCCTTCACAAATAATTGGTTTGTAGTAATTACTTTTGGCATATCAAGATAATAATGACAAATAATGGCTCAAAATATGTACAGAATACATAATGAATTTCTGTCTGTTTTGAGTTGAATTACACATATTGATTTCACCAGCAACTTTTGTTTTGTTTTACAGCAGATTGATGGAGAAGCGTTTCTCTTGCTGACACAGATGGACATAGTTAAGATCATGAGCATCAAATTGGGCCCAGCCCTAAAGATTTACAACTCCATTCTAATGTTTAAGAATTCTGAAGATAATTTGGAATAGACATTGTGAATTAAAAAAGGCAGCTAGGTGACGCTCTTCTTTCCTGCCAACGACTATTAAAATGAATCTCTCAACATGATGAGTGGCACAATAAACTGTAGATCAATTTATCAGCAAGATTAACAAGGTATTACTGAGATATTCTGAGATATTGTTGATTTAAAGTATTTTTAATTATAAATGCTTGTTAATAAGATATGGTGAAGTTATTAAAATGTGTTGTAGTAGAAGATGAAGATACATTTGGAAGTTGCACTTGTACAGTAGATATGTCAAAACATCCACATGCAATTGAGATGAAATTACAATTTTACATGAAAATTTAAAAACAATAGAGTTGGGCAAAAGTAGTCGTCTACTGATGAGATAACATGTTTAAAGTATAAAATGGATCTACGCACTTTAATAGTGTTGAGTATATGGATGTTACCCAAAGCTTAGAGCATGGCGGGAGATAATCTGCAAACAGAGCACAATAAATTAATCACTTTAGAGTATATATTGAAATAAGCTACAATTATGTAGGTTTTTCAGTTACAATTATAAGCATACCTTTATCTTTGGATATGTTTAGGTAGTGAAATACTTTGCAAATATAGCTGATTGTTTATTCCATAGTTCGTATTTTAGATCAGATTTTTTAATGCACATTTTATTGCTACATATGATCATGTGACCAAAAATTCAGAAATTTACTATTGAATGAGCAAATTGGTCCTCTCTATTGACTGTCAGCCAGCATTACACAGAGCATCTCTTTCTTTTGGTATTGGCACTCTAATGTGCATAGAACAAAGAACAGCCATGTTAGCAGAATAATGCAAAAGTTCTTGCACCCTCTTCTACACTTTCTCCCCACAAACTTAAGCCACTCTCTTCTGCGCGCGCGTGCGTGCGCGCACACACATATAATTTAAAATCTTTCCTTCAAAAATACTGTGAACAATGGCACAAACCAAAAATACAACAGAATGCTGTTAAATGCATTATTTGTCTAATAAGCTGACCTGATAGGATAATGCAAGAATTAACTTTAGTCAATCATGCATTGTGCTGTCTGTGTGATAAATATAATTTTCAGTCAAACTATAACTTGTATCCTCCCCACATCTGCAATTCATATCTGTAGAAGAAACCAATATTGCAGAGACTCTGAATACATATATACCATAGAGTTCATAAATTATGAAACTTCTCTGTTCTCTAGTGTTCCATAGAGCGTTATTACAGTTTTCATAACCAATTCATGGTGAATTCCGAAGGTATTGACAACTTACTCCTCAAGGAACAAAGTGCACCATTGCCATAAGTAATAGGTGCTCCAAATAGACCAGGGCTCAATAATAAATTAGTGACTTTTTTTTTTAGAAACATTGTATTTTGATGGAAACATGCTACACTGGCATGTTGCTTGCTTTTATGCAGTGGTTACTTTTTGATTTGTATTATCAAGTTGTAGGACTGTGCTGTTTTGTATATTATGATTTTTGTGTAATTAATAGTACATTGCAGTTGATGGTGTGTTTGTTATTTATGTTTGCACAGAATTTGATCCAAAATCTTATTACCTTAAAAAAGGTTTTCTCTGATGTATAATGTGTTTTATTATGTATTGTATAAGTAATATATACAATATCTATAATGGGTTAGGGCATGTTTATTCTTAAAACTAATGGTGTTATAAACTGAAAACTATCTTACAAAGATAGAACAGTAATTTAAAAAATAAACATCTTACAGAGCAGGAATGTAATATGGTGCATATAAACTCTGGTATAATTTAGTGGTTTTCTATATCATGAATCAACACACAACCTCTCCTTCAGCTAACCTCAGTTTTTGTTTGTTAATAGCTCATGATGTAAGACACACCAACATCGTTATTATTTCTGTTTAAGTTATCCGGAACTAAGTAGGATTTCATGAAAGGGCTGAGGTATGAGAAGAATGGATAGATTTGACTTCATACATTTTCAAAATACAGCACATAGAATAAAAGAAGAATAGAATAGGCCAGTTTAAACAGTAGCATCTATTTTTCTGGAAACTTATTTTAAGGTTTCCATTTTTAAAAAATCAAACATGGATGTGATTCTGAAAAAAGTTTTGTAAGTTAGTTTTCTGCCTTCACATCATCTAGAACAGAAAGTTATTTCTCTGACTCAGAATTTGTGCCTTGACATTTGCTGTGGAATTTGGCAAGTAAAGGAACAATTTATAAAAATCAGTGAGATTTGAGAGAATTCTTACTTTTTAGATACATCAGGAAATGTGATGGATATAAAATTCAGAAATAATAGATCTGGCTACTTAAACATCAATCAATTAAAAACCATCAATGAAAATTATAAAACAGGCATCGCTGGAGTTTACACCTAGGGAGTTTTTACAGTGACAGAGCACATCTTTTATAAGTTTATATGATATACAGTAATTGACAAGCTAGCTTTAGGATACTTCTACTTTAACATCACCAGCGACTATGTGTTACCCTTCCGTATTGGTGCTGATAATGAAGGCTTCAACAAAAAACCTCAAATGCTTCAAATTACATGGTTAGGAAGAGATGGTAAAATGGCATTGAATGCTTTTTATACTGTCATTGAGTAAAATTGTCATTATTAATAAATTACATTTTTCCCATTCAGTGAGCACAGAGCCATAAACTTTAATATACTATACTACTAAGTCCAAAACTTTTCGTTTATGGAAAGAGTTTGTTATATTTGTTATATGGTGTTTGTAAATTACATTTAAATGTTGAAATACATTACTGAAAAAGTTAACTGTTTTGCAGGGAATGTTTAAAAATAATTTCTCTTATTCTGGCATGCTATATGTTACCTTCAATTGGATACTATTTTTAACTGTGATGTTTATCAAAGTGAGCTTGCAAATTTTTAAAATAAAGTTCTGTTAAGTTCAGACTTCCTACTATTCTCTGATCTCTATGGTGTACTAGTTTCAACTGGTCATGTAAAACACAAAGATAGTTTAGCGGAATCAGTGTATAGCATGACCAACATCAGCGTATGCATCTGAGCGAACAAAGATTTTGGCCCTGAGATTCCACAGGGTTGTTCCAGTCTTCTGCTGTTACTTTAGGGAATACCAGTGGAATCACCAGAAAAATGACACAAATAGTTGTTGATGCTGTTTCTCCTGGGGTTCCGCTGAGGGAACATCCATGGAATTTGAA
Source organism: Cetorhinus maximus (assembly GCF_964194155.1). Lineage (NCBI taxonomy): Eukaryota > Metazoa > Chordata > Chondrichthyes > Lamniformes > Cetorhinidae > Cetorhinus > Cetorhinus maximus. The sequence continues at coordinate 63,604,017 of NC_135882.1, forward strand.
TCTTTATTTTCTTCCTGTCTCTCTTCCCCTGAAGATGCTGACTCATGCTGGAGCACCCTTCAGTACCTCAACCAATTACCATGCTTTAGTAGCCCAGACAGTGAATGTCAACAGTAACAGGAAGGGTATCACAGATGGGCCTGGTTCTTGTTCCTGCCCATTGTCCAGACAATGCACACTTTCAGCAGGAAGTAATGAATAGTAATCAGAAGCAGGAACCCTGGCTGATTTCCTATCTCTGTCCAGAGTCACTGAGATCAATTATAATGACCCTATTGCAGCACCAGTTAAAATCAGCTAGCTCAGCACAGTACTGGAACCTTCTAGTCTAGATATCTCACTTCCCACAGTTAGTAGTTTACAAAGCAACTGAGACACATTGTTTAAATGTGGCTGCCCTAGTGATAAACCTAAAGATTCAATAAGTACCACTGATCTACCAGAAGTGTGATGGGTCCACCTGTCCTCACTACAACCCAGTCTCAAACCACACCACCTCTTGTTACTCCATTGGTAATTGTAAAGGCTGTTCTGGCCAAAGATTTCTCTGACCCAAATATACACCGCTGCTACTCCGTTGCTTCCAGAGCCTCAGTTAATATAGCTGTCGACCTCTCTGGGATCGACCATTTGAGTAAGAAATTGTAAGTCTGTCGTACAATCACATACTGCAAGTACATATACTTAAGATATGAGCTGTTGTTCAAATAGGTGGAAAAACTGGTGGGATTTCTGGAGGAGTCTAGGATCTTGCCCAGCTATGCCCCAGAAATAAAAGCAAGGTGGAAGTGGAGTGATCGAAAATACACCTTATCCCAACTAGAAGTTACCGTAGGACCAAGTAAAGGATGAATATCCTTGAAAATTAGTTTAGGCTACAAGTTACATCAATTTTTTGCTTCATTATTCATCTGAATTCCAAAGCTAAAATGTCAGTTAGAAATTAGGCCATCCACTGAAAATATTAATAGGATGATGCCACTGAACTAAATTAATTGATTTGTAATTATACACACAGAATTAAATCCAAAAGACTAGCTCAAGCAATTGATGTGCAATTTTTCTTTTACCTGAGGACAATCTAATAATTTATAATTCAACAGTCTTCAAAATGAAACAGCCACTTGTTAGGTATTATGAAATGTACCAGTGATAAATTAGAAGAAGAATCAGAATTTTTTTTCTAAAAAATGGATTCTGTTCTAAAGTTCCAAACAACCAATTGAATTCTCTATGGTATCTCAATAATACTTCATCTGTTTTGTAGAATAGGTATGAAACCTGACTATTTCATTATTCCAATAATTGGCAGCATTTCAGGTTCAGCTCATTCAAATTATTGTGTTCAAAATTGTAAACAATTTGAACATTTCGCTTGCTATAAATCATGTCCCAGACACCTCCATCACTATAGTCCATGTCGGGCGGGCTCGGCAGAGAAGCTTCCGCCGCCCACGATCGGGGCCGGACCACAATTTACACTGGCAGGCCAATTAAGTCCCGCCCAGTGTGAAACGCGAGCGGCAGCGCTCAACGCCGCCTGTGTGAAGGGGGGAGCAGGGACATGTATTCATTCAATTTTTAAAAGTTTATTTTATTTTTTTTTTGCTTTTAGAAACCTCATCCCGCTCATGGATGTTGGACGGGCAGCAAAAAATTTAAGTTAATTGATTCTTTAAAGGCCTCAACAGGCCTTTTAATTGTCAGCGGGTGCGCTGCCGACTCTGGCGCGTATCCGCTGACTGAATTATTGCGTGACTGCGCGTTGATGTTGGCATGCTCGGCCAACGTCAACACACGTCATTTCGCGCTCGAGCGGGTCAGATGCACGCGCACGCGCCCGCTGAGCTAAAAATTTTACCCCATGGTGCAGAACAGACCCAGTAAAGTTGTTGGCATAGCAGGGAGGAAGTGTTCCAGGGAGCACTCAACATTGACTCTGGATAGCATGAGGTACCATGGCATCTGATCAAACATAAACAAGATAATCTGATGATTACTACCTACTGCTCTTCCTAGACTGATGAATCAGTACTCCTCCACTTGGAAGAAGCACTGAGGATGGCAAGGGCACAGAGTGTACACAGGGTGGGGGTCTTCATCGCTGAGAGTGGCTTGGTAACATCACACTGACCAAGCTGGCCAAGTCCTGAAAGACATAACTGCCAGTCTTGACCTGCGGCAGGTGGTAAGAGAACCAATATGAGGGAAAACTAACTTGGCTTTTCCCCCTCCAATCTACTTGTCGCAAATGCATCTGTCTGTGACAACATTGGTAGGAGTGGCCACCACAGTCCTTGTGCAAAAGAAGCAGTACCATCTTTACACTAAGGACATCTTCCATCATGTGTGGCATTACCATGCTAAATAGGATAAATTCAAAATAGATCTTGCAGCTCATAACTGGGCACTAATTTGGTGTTATGGGTTGTCAGTGACATCACAGTCTGTAACCTCGTGACTTGGCATAGCCCTCATTCTCCCATTATCTTCTGTCATGAAGGGATATTAATGTATATAATGTTATTGGAAATTATTTTAAATTGGACTTGTAGTGGGTGTGTGTGTGTGTCCTAATTGGATTAAAGTCAGCTAGTCTGGGTGCTTTGATGTCTAGTAGTTTTGAGATGCTAAACAGTAAGGTAAAGAGGGGACTTTGCATTTTGTTGAATAAACCATTCAAAGACTGGGGTGAAATCTTGCACCTAGCTAGGAGACACCAAGCAATATGTTTATATTACTAATAAAATTGGTACTATGAAAGGGGTTTTATTGTTAGAAGAGGTGGAGTTCAAAGGGCCTGGTGATACAATGAGAATTTACATTCAAAGGAAAAGCTAGGTATAACCTGAGAGGAGTTTATGTGTGAAGGTCAGAGGCATGGAAGATCTAAGTCACCTGTAAGCCTACAACAATGCAAACAAATTGAAAGGAACCTCATTCTGAATTTGTAAGATAAAATATGCTTTGCCTGGTGTATGTTTAAGTCTATGGTTATTGTTGCCTTGGGGAAGATTACCTGGAGTGATTAATTTGGGGATTGTTTAATAGTTATTATGGTAGTAATCTGTTGATGTGTATGTGTTTAATACTTTGTAAAATTAATAAATGTTTAATTTAATTTACATAAAAAAAACATTTGGAGTCTTGGTAGTTTCATTTCTGAATTCAGAGCTGCATCTCAAACATAACAATTGAAAATATAAGTTATGACAGTTGTTTAAAGTTTCCCTCTGGGATTTGAAATAACTCAGCCTTTACCAACTGCTGTGTCATAACACCTTCAAGCCAGGCAACCAACCCTGGTTCAATGACGAGTGCAGAAGAGCATGCCAGGAGCAGCATCAGGCAGGCAAGAAATGAGGTGCCAACCTGGTGAAGCTACAACACAAGACTACATGCATGCTAAACAGCAGAAGTAAAATGCTATAGACAGAGATAAGTGATCCCAAGGATCAGATCAAAGGTATATAGTCCTGCCACACCCAATCATGAATGCTGGCAGGCAATTAAACAACTAATGGGAGAATAGGGCTCTGAACATCCCCAGCCTCAATGATGGCAAAGCCCAGCATGTGAGTGCAAAAGACAAGGCTGAAACAGTTGCAACCATCTTCAGCCAGAAGTGCTGAATAGATGATCCACCATGACTTCCTCCTGAAATCCTCAACATCATAAATGCCAGTCTTCAGCCAATTCCTTTCGCTCCAAGTGATATCAAGAAACAGTTGAGTGCATGGGACACAGCAAAGGCTAAGGGCTTCAACAATATCCCAGCTATAGTGCTGAAAATGTATGCTCCAGAAGGAGCTGCACACTCGGCCAAGCTACTTCAGTCCAGCTGCAACACTGGCATCTACCTGACAATGTGGAAAATTGCCCAGGTATGTCCTGAAAGCAGAACAAATCCAATCTGGCCAATTACAGCCCCATCTGTCTACCCTCAATCATCAGCAATATAATGGAATGTGTCATTGACAGTGTTATCAAGTGGCACTTAATAATAACCTGCCCTCTAATGCTCAGTTTGCATTCCTCCAGAAGGACTCGGTTACAGACCTCTTTACAGCCTTGGTCCAAACATGGACAAATGAGCTGAATGCCAGAGGTGAGGTGAGAATGACTGCCCTTGACATCAAGGCAGAATTTGACCAACTGTGGCATCAAGGATTCCTAGCAAAATTGCAATCAATGGAAATCAAGGGGAAAGCTCTCCACTGGTTGGAGTCATACCTAGCACAAAGGAAGATGATTGTGGGTTGTAGGAGGCCAATTATCACAATCCAAGGCATTGCTGCAGGAATTCCTCAGGGTAATGTCCTAGGGTCAGCCATCTTAAGCCACTTCATCAATAACTTTTCTTCCATCATAATGTCAGAAGTTTGGATGTTCACTGATGAATGCACAGTATTCAGTGCCTTTCGTGACTCCTCAGCTAAAGAAGCATCTGTGCCCGCAGGCAGCATGATCTGGATAGCATTCAGGCTTGGGCTGATAAGTGACAAATAACATTTGTGTCACACAAGTGCCAGGCAATGATCATCTCCACTAAGAGAGAAACTAACCATATCCCCTTGACATTCAATAGCATCGCCATCACTGAATGCCACACCATCACCATCCAGAGGAGCACCATTGACCAGAAACTTAACTGGACCAGCCACAGAAATACCATGCCTACAACAGCAGATCAGAAGCTGGGTATTCTATGATTCACCTCCTGACTCCTCATAGCCTTTCCACTGTACAAGGCATAAGCCAGCTCCAACACCACTTAAGAAGCTTGTCTGCATTCAGGACAAAGCATATCCTCGATCAATGCCTCATCTGCCACCTTGAATATTCACTCCTTCCACCACTGGCGAAGCATGGCTGCAGTATATGGAGGATATGGAGGCGTTGGAGAGGGTGCAGAGGAGGTTTACCAGGATGCTGCCTGGTCTGGAGGTTATTAGCTATGAGGAGAGGTTGGAGAAACTCGGATTGTTCTCACTAGAGCGACGGAGATTGAGGGGCGACTTGATAGAAGTTTACAAAATTATGAGTGGCATGGACAGAGTAGATAGTCAGAAGCTTTTTCCCAGGGTGGAAGAGTCAATTACTAGGGGACATAGATTTAAGGTGAGAGGAGAAAACTTTAGAGGAGATGTGCGGGGCAAGTTTTTTACGCAGAGGGTAGTGAGTGTCTGGAATTCGCTGCCAGAGGAGGTGGTGGAAGCAGGTACGATAGTGGTGTTTAAGAGGCAGCTTGACAAATACATGAATAGGATGGGAATAGAGGGATATGGACCCCGGAAGTGCAAAATGTTTTAGTTTGACAGGCAATATGATCGGCGCAGGCTTGGAGGGCTGAAGGGCCTGTTCCTGTGCTGTACTTTTCTTTGTTCTTTGTTCTATGTACCATCCACATGATGCACTGCAGCAACTCACTGAGGCTTCTTCAACAGCACCTTTCAAACTGGTGACCTCTAGAAGGAAAAGGGCAGTTGGCGCATGGGAACACTACGGCCTCCAAGTTCCTCTCCAACTCCCACACTGTCCTGGCTTGGAAATATAATACCATTCCTTTACTATCATTGGGTCAAAATCCTGAAACTCCCTACCAGCACTGTGCAAGTATCTTCATCAAACTGACTGCAGCAGTTCAAGAAAGTGACTCACCACCACCTTCTCAAGAGTAATTTTGAACACAGAATAATTCAAATGGACTGAACTTTAAACTGTGAAAGATTTTGAGAGCAGAAAATTAGTTTCTGTTAACAATTCAGTGTTTCTCCATTGTACTATGCCACAAACAAAGTTAGGAATGATGAAAGTCTCAGTGACACTAAAACTGGCAAAGAATCATAAAGACTGCAAACATTTACATTACTCCTTAACTTCCATTTGGTTGTCCAAGCTTCCTGCCATAACCTTTGACAGAAAAATAGCAGTAACTTTCATTTTCAACCAAATTTATGGTGCCAGTCCAGAAGAATTTCAAATTGTGACTTAATTTAAATGGAAATATTCTGAAACATTTCTAGAAATGACTTTTCATACTTTGTATATGGGTTTTCTTACATTTGGGTGCTGAGGTTCCTGATGGGGCAGAATGTTAGCGCATCAAAGTGCAGCAGGTGAATAATCTTTCGGTTCAATTTGTTGGAGAAGTACCTGGTCAGGGTTTTCTCTTGCAGCACAGCTAAAATCCACATACAACACAGCCATCAGGGCCATCAACACTGGGAAATCAGTAGTGACATTCATTATGTAGCAAGAGTGCCTGAGATCACAATTCCACAGGCACTGATCAGGATTCAAATTTCATGTCCAAAATATTCCAGGAAGCCATTGGTAACCTGGCTGTAACCCAGCTAAAGTCCTCAGCACACCACCCACAGTCACAAGGAGCTTTAGAACAGTACCACCAGACCCTAAAAACATTGAACAGGGCATAGTGTCATGAGTACCCCCATGACTGGAATAAAGGGCTGTGTTTTCTTCTATTCAGCACCAAGGACTCACCCAATGAGTTCACTGGGTTTACTCCTTTTGAATTAGTTTATGGACACCAAGTGAGGGGTCCCCTGAAGCTTAAAGGAGAAATTTTTAGAACCGAAGACGGTCAAAAGGACGAAAGAGACAGTGAGGATAAATTAGACGGAGGCCTGGTGTGGCCCAAATTGAACCCCCTACCACCCAGTTCGAAAACACAGAAATTTTAGAGAATTTAGACACCATATTCACCTATTTAAAAGCAGAACAAAGAAGCAACCTGGCAAGGCTACTCACTGTGTTTAACAGCACCTGTAGAGATGAGCCAGGCTGTACCACTTTAGCTCAACAATATGTGGAAGTGGGAGAGGCCCCTCTAATTAAACAGAATCCCTACCATCTAGGTCCAGAAAAACTGACCCAGTCCAGGAGGAGATCAAATATATACTGGAGCACAAACTAATCAGGCCCAGTAACAGCAGCTGGAATTCCTCAGTTGTGCTCGTGCCTACTTTGGTGGCTCCACAAGGCACTGCATTGATTACTGAAACATTAATGCAGTAACCAAGCAGATTCCTACCTGATTCCCCAGCTGGAAGATTGCATAGACAGAGTAGGTAATGCAGCCTACATCACTAAGATAGACTTATTAAAGGGGTACTGGTAAATACCTTTGACCACCCGAACATAGGAGATCTCTGCTTTCATAACGACAGATGGGTTATCCCAATGTCAAGTCGTTCATGTACTCAGAAATGCCCCAGCCACCTTCCATGTGAACCAGTGGCAGGTCTATCCAACTGTGTAGTGTACCTAGATGACCTACCAGTGTACTGAGATGCCTGGGAAAGCCACCTGGAACAACTGGAAGCCATCTTCAAAAGATTACAGTCAGCTGACCCAGTGGTCAACCTCGCAAAAAGTGAGTTTACTAAGGCTCAGGTGACCTACCTAGGACATGTGGTGGGTTGAGGACCAATACTGCCCAGAGCTGTGGAGGTACAGACAGTGGCAAATTTTCCCATCCCCACAACAAAACAGGAAATAATGAAATTCCTAGGGATGAGTGGTTTCTATCGCAAGTTTGTCCCTAACTTCAGTACTAATGCTGCCCTACTAACAGAGCTATTAGAGAAAAAGTAAAGATCGTCTGTACAGAGAGATGCCAAACAGCTTTTGAGAAGCTGAAAGCCATTTTAGCAACCGGTGTTAGCAGCTCCAGACTTCAACAAAACATTTAAAGTACCCATCAATGCTATTGACCCTGGGGTAGGGGCTCTCCTATTCCAGGAGAATGCATCAGGCATAGAGAGACCGATTGGGTATTTTTCCAAGAAATTGAACAAACACCAGAAATGCTATTGCACTGTGGAGAAAGAAACTTTAGGATTATTGTTAGCTCTCAAACACTTTGAGATATATGTCTGAAATGGCTACACAGAGATCACAGTCTTACAGACCACAACCCCTTAATCTTTGTAGAAGAATTCAAAACCAAAAATGCGGGACTATTTCATTGGAGTTTGTCTCTCCAAACATATCACTTAAAAATTACTCACATTGCAGGGAAAAATAATATGATTGCAGACGCTCTGTCCAGAGTTTAAAACCACATAGGAACAACAACCCAAACCTTAACTGAACAGACCCAATAGTGTAAAATTGAAGATGTAAGGGTGTGTGTGAATGTATTTGCATGAGTTTTGTTTACTTTTCTTATTATTATTATTTGTGCTTCTTCCCAGTCTTGTAGTGGAATGAGTGAATCTCATTTCATTCTGCGTGTGGCGGAGGTGTCATGAGGATGTGCTCCTTTTAACGGTAAAGATACAATTTCTAATGCCTTTTTTCTCTGGCTGGATATCAATAAACTGTAATCCCATTAAGACAACGGAAAGACAGCCAGCCATCAGAAAATACAACTTGCATTCCACCCTAGTGGGATGAAAAGAAACAGACTCTCAAACCCCCTGGGAAGTGTGAAAGATCCCATCTCCTGTTGACTTTTACACTATTGCTCTTCAAACATTTATAAGATGAGACATCAAAAATGTAATTATCAGTTCTACTACACAATGACTACAGCAGACATGGCAATCAAATTCCTCAGGAATATACAGCCAGCAAGGCTTTTTTTTTTAAATTAAAGAACTGTTTACTAAGCCAGAGAGAAAAGTTGGGAAAAATACGCTGAAAGGCTGCAAAGAACGGTATCTCTCAAAGAGTAACCATCCCGAGAAGAGAAAATCTACTGCAAATCAAGATCTTTGGGGGATAATATGTGGAAATCTGTTCCATACAGCTGCAAGCAGGAAGACAACTGAACAAAATGGCTGCAAAGTGGAATTACAGCATTGAGACAAGCCAAAGGACAGTGAACCATATATTTCTTTGATTTTTTATTTTTCTTCACAAACTGTAAAAAATATTTAAGTTTATCCTTGTATTCTGCCATCTGTACTAGTGTGTGTATGTAGGGTCCAAGAAATATGTGTGACATATGTGATTTGCCTAGTTTTTTTTAAATTTTGGGAAATAGGATCAATAAACTTATGCTGCTCTTTGATTTAAACTTACAAAACCTGTTTGATTAATTGCCAAAGCACGTCCTCGCTAAATTCCTAACTAAACTCTGTTACAGCCAGACCTGGAGTGGTAAATTAGTGAAGTCAATTTTTACCCCTACTCACATGGTCATAACATTGTGAAATTATATTGAGTGGTTACTAGGACGTGGGCGACTATTAGCTTGCTTGCTGTAAGTTTCTCCCTCTCATTGTTGTTGAGTGAAAACTTCACTTAAAATCATACTGAGAAAAATTGCAGACAAACTTATCTGGGGCAAATTTCTGAATGCATATGCCCCCACTTGTTGGAATCACAGATATTGGTCAATCATGAGCATGTTTCCCACAATGGTTCATCCATAAATTGTCATGGATGGCAAATTGTGGAGAACACAGCTGCTCATAGATAAAAAAAAATGCGCACTCGGGTGAGGAATGGTGCCAACATCCATGGAGGTGCCAGTGCTCTTTGAGGAGGAAAGAAAACTAGCAAAAAAAAACACTCTACTAAGCCCTAACCATGTTACAATGGGAAAGTGCCTATTCTCCCTTCAGCGCTTTCCTGTAGCAGCAAAGCAAACTGCAAAGATCCCTTTTAATTTATCCACTCACCCATTAAGGGAACACATCCATTTGTTCAGTGTTGTGAGGGAGCATAATTTCTCAGTCCAAACAGGCTATGAAATAGTTTGCTTTTCATCTGACAGGACTAACATTTATGAATTTGTAAGGATCTTCTTTTATTCTATAACAATTTTCATTCAATTTTATGATCAGAAAAGACAAGTATCAGAGATTATTGGGCAGATAGGTGGCAGATCAGATTCAATGTAAAGAAATGCAAAATGTTTCACATGGGAGCAAAAAAAACCCACAAAAGGATTTTAAAAAATTAATTTGTGGAATACAGTGTCACTGACAAGGCTAGCATTAATTGTTCACCTCTAATTGCCCTTGAGAAATGGTGATGAGCTGCCTTCTTGACAACTGAGTGGTTTGCTATGCCATTTCAGAGGACAGTTAAGAGTCAACCACATTGGGGTCAGGCTGGGTAATAACAGCAGATGTCATTTTCTACAGGATATTAGTGAACCAGATGGCCCACCCAGTGTGAAGTGCTCCTGGTAGTGCTGAGTGCTCCCTGTCAGGCGGTGGGGGGGTGGTTCCTGAGCCAGGGCCTGTGCTCTTTTGCGCATGCATGCGAAAGAGTGCAGAAATCTCCCTGAGGCATAGAGGAGCTTCAGGGAGATTAGTTTAAGTTTTCAAAACTTAAATAAAGAAAACATTTTAAGACATGTCTCCTCATGTGACAGTCTCACATGAGCTGGGAGATGTCAATGAACGTAAATGAAAAAATGTATTTAATTTATGAACCCTTGATGAAACCTCATCCTGCCCATGGATGAGGTTCCATGAAAAATGCAAAGGCTGCCTGGGCTTTTTGCCTGCCCACCAACCTTAAGGTTGGACGGGCAGCTCAGTTTATTACTTGAATTGTTACTTAAATTGGCTTAACGGGCCTTAAACAGTTCTGTGGGTGTCCGTTGAACTGAAAATCTAAATGATGTGCAGTGGCGTCGGGACGCCCACCCAATGTCGCTGCGCGTCATTTTGCACCTCGGCGAGTAGGCCCCGCCCCCACTCGCTGAGCCGAAAATTCTGGCCCATGTCTCTGTATCATTAATCCAAACCTCTAGATTACCAGGTCAACAGCAGAACCATCAGAAAATAATGTGCATGGAAAATGTAACAAATCAGGGAGTTATGACTGATAATAAATTGATGTTTTGCAATAAGGCTTGGTGGCAGTAAGTTAAGGAAATCAGAGAAATCAGATGTTGGGTTGTGTTAAAAGTCAATATTGAGCCCCAATAGTGAGGCAATCCCAGCTGCCACTTTATAAATCATTGTTGCGACAGCACTTAGGATACTGTGCACAGTTCTGGTCACCGCAGCGCATAAAGATATTGTAGCTATTAAATGGATGCAGAAAAGTGCAACCAGAATGTTTGACAGGATGGAGGCTAGGGATGATTAGGAGCACTTATGTAATTGAACAAATTCTCACTGGTAAAGGGAAAGTTGAGAGGTGATATGATTGCTGTTTATAGGATTATAAAGCAATTAGATAACATAAACCATGTTAATCTATTTCTTTGCTTTCAGAACAGTGAAACCAGAGGACATGGCTTATACTGGAAGTTGGAGGATAAATTCAAAATGAATTTGCAGCATTTCCCTAAGCAAGTGGTCAATCTATGGAACAGTCTCTCTAGGAAGATGATGGAAACAGTTATTCATTTATATGCAAATTAGGTAGATTTCTTTTCAGAAAAAATAACAGTTTGGTACATAGAGTACATGAGCAATTTGAAACATGACATGTAGTAAGTATAGCATACTTGGGAGAAACTGGTAAGCTTTTGAAACATTGGGTAGGATTTTTGTTATGGGGTCAGGGCCCTGATGTCAGGGCCATTTCCAGGGCCGGAATTTTACAGCCCCATCCCAGCTGGAACAGGGCCATAAAATGCGGGGAGTCATTCTAAACTCCATTGACTTTGGCAGGACTGTAAAATCCCACCCCAGGTCCCAATCCCAACCGTGTTGGTGTCAGGCGCCCAGCGTAACTTTCAAGAACAAAAACAACTGGGAAAACTCAGCAGGTCTGACAGCATCTGTGGAGAGGAAGACAGAGTTAACGTTTCGAGTAATTTTCAGGAAGATGGCCAACTTGTGGCCAGATGGCATGTTCACCATACAAGTCTCCCAAAACTGGAGGACCAAAAAGATGCCCTCCAGCACTGAAAGATTGGGAACCCTACCATCTGAGGTAGGTGCTGCTGAAATAGATAGGAGAGAGATGGCACCTCAAGATGGAGGTGCCCTCTGAAATAACTTCAAAAAGATAAAATAAAAAGTGAGCACAGCTGCCAGACCAGGATTGTGGAGGGGGTTCCCCTCTACATGGCGGTCTGTTGTCGTAACTGTGGTCCTATGACAAGTGTGGCTGTGGGTAAGAGGCTAATGTGCATGTTGAAGGACTTGTCACCCCCCCTGTCTGCCACTGGGAGACCGCCTCCATTCATTGTTCAGGTTATGGCCTCAGTGGCTTCAGCTGGGTCCCTCATGATGAGTGCAATATTCCAGTCATTGTCAAGAGAGCAGCCTTTATAGGTCCTTTCATTGGATTAAATGCTTAAATGGCTACCCGCCGCTTGCAAGCAAGAAGCCATCACCTCCGCACTCATCCCCACACACCCTGCCTGACCACCCTCCAAAGCAGCCTCTTTCAAAATGGCCCGGAGGTGGGAACATGTCGGCAAACTGGAATGATGGTCGGCAGTGGAAACCTGCTGTTCCACCCATCTCCAGTCTCACTTCTTCAGCTGAATGAAAATTTGGTCCATTAATCCTGTTTCTCTCTCCACAGATTCTGCCTGGCCTGAGTATTTCCAGCATTTCCTGTTTTTATTTTAGATTCCCAACATCGGCAGTATTTTGTTTTTATAAATTGATATTATCTTTATCTCAGGCATGAGATAAAGAAAAGTGATTAACAGGAACGGTTTCTCTCAAATTTTTAATGTAAAAAAAATTCCCAAAATACACAATAACTTCAGAAAGGCACAGGGCAGAATCATCCAGTCCCATTGATGGTGGGCTTCATGGCAGACATGAGTGGTCAATATGGCGAGAAGGCCAAAAATTGGTTTTACGCCATCGCGAAACCAGTTTGCGATCGCCGCTCCACCCATCAATGGCGGGCTGCATTTCCTGCCACTGCACTTCAGGAATCTAATTTCAATACCTTAGCATCTCATTATAAGGCCTGCTCACCGGAATCAGCCCCCCACGCTGGATGATCTGGGATCACACCGATGTGTTTCCCAACTGTACATAAGCAACTGTACCTTGCGAGCTGCACTTCACTCGGGACTTTGAAGTTTTTTTTGCCTACCTTGCTTCAGTCAGCACTCGTGGTCATCAGTGCCAGGCTTCACAGGCAGCACCACATCACTTTTAGGGGGGCTTATGGGCAGGTTTCTACTACCAGACCAGCCATAAGGAGGGGTTGGCTTTTCAATGGCTGCAGGGTGAGGGCTTGCTTGGGGAAAGGGTTGGAGTGGCCTCAGGCAAGGGAAGAAGCTGCAGGGCAAGGGCTCTACTGGGGAAGGGGGGTGTCCCAGGCAATGTATGGGTCACACATTGATCTGTGCAAGTGGCCTCAAGATGGTGAGGACTGAGTAGGTAGTCTCCAGGGCAGATGAGGCCAGATGGAGATGTGAGGGTGTGTGTGAGGGATTGAGTGGTGATGTCGCTTGAGCTGGCAGTGAGTGAGATGCCAGTGAATATTTGATGGCCTTGGGAGTGTGTGAGTTTAGAGTGATGTGATGGCTGACTTACCAGACAGCACAGGTGAGATCATTCATCCATTTTCTGAACTGGATGGCCAAACTCTTACATGCAGCATTGGCACTGACCACCTCTGCCACCACCTCCCAAACCAGAGTGGGTGAGACTGATGGGCCTGCTGTGGCCAGATCCAGGGCAGAAGACATCGTGGTAAGCCTCCACGGCATCCAGAAGGTGTCCCAGGCATGTGTCACTGAATCAGGGGGCTGCACCCTTCTTGGTTTTTGGAGCCATGTCTTCACCAGAGCAGTCCTGGGCTGCAAGCATTAAGAACTGTGCACGCGGCTGCAGTTTAAATATGACGCCGAGCGTGAGGAAGCGGCGAAGTAATGGCATGGCGGGCAAATTGGAGGCCGCCAGCCAATGAGACGGCATGTTTCCTGTGGCTGCATAATTAATGAGGCGAGAAGGGAATGATATGGTCCGAAAACCGCCATTGCAGCAGCGGATAAAACGTCTTTCTTCCCACCGGCTACCACCCTCAGAACAAATCTGGGATGATCCCTCCTACAGTGAACAAAAGTGCAGGGGATTTGTTCCTAAAAAATGGAAAATGAAATTACAGAAGCCTTCAATTACTCACTGAGGCTGTTTAATAATGTCATTTTATTACGTGTACAAATTGCTCACCTGAAGTCAAACTGCCGCTGTCTAATCAAAATCCTGCTGCATTCACCCAGCTCCCAATATTTTTCACATTCACAGGACTGCATGGAATCTGTGTAGCTTGTGTAACAAGGATGGTTACATGAATTAGGTTTAAATATCATAACTGTTTATACATTCGCCACTAAACCATGACAATTATATTTACAATTTCAATAAAATAGAACTTAAATATTTTGCATGATTAGAAAAAGTAATTTCTAATTAACTTAATTCATTATGTCTAGTTACCATCATGTATTAGTGTTATATTGCTAAAACTTCTAATAGCATTTGTGTTTAATGATAAATTTGAATAGCATCTGCCATTTTAAGTCAATTCTGCATTTAAATCTGCTGCATATGCTGGGAGCTGTAGTCTGAATGTGCTCTTTTGAGATCCCTAATTGCGTAAATTTCTCAGTGCCTCCCTAACTACATTGCTGTAGTTCACTGATGTAACAGTATACATTAATCCAGATTTTAAGAACTACTGTTAAAAATTAAAAGTCCCTTCAGTGTTTATTTTCAAAAGTGCAATTTCACTTTCTGTTCATCCAACTCTCAGGAAGATCAAAACCTTATCCTCAGTTTCATGACACAGTACCTCCATGGTGGTATTATAAATCTTTAAAGACATCTTTTTAAAGACTACATTTTAAAAATAAATAAAATTGGAACTTAAGATGGCTGCTCAGAGCTACAAGACTCTTCTTGTGGATTAAACCATTTTATCCCTGAAGAGGGCAAAGATGCCTTTTCTGATATTAACTCCCTGTGGTTTTGGCCAGGAGATAAACAAAACTCCATGGACACCTTCATTGTAAAAATGCAAATTTGCCTTGTCAAATCTAAAGGCTTTGGCCACCTAAAAAAGCCACAGGCAGGAGAAGACATCAGACTGTTAACTGAATTACCACAATCCCTTATTTGGGACCATGACTCAACACTGATGTGAGGTCACATGATACAATGGCCACCTTGGCTCCCTGCTAAAGATACAGTGGAAAATTCAAACTGCTTTTCAGAGACACAGTGAGAATTCCCTCAAAGAGAGGTATAGAGAGGGTCCAACAGGCAATGCCAATGACTGCTGCAGCCAGTTAAGAAGCAATATCTTAAAAGAGAAACTAGACCTCTCTCACTTCTCTAACCTATCCCATCTTCAGGCCTAACTGTGAAAACACCCTCCGGGCAGATCAATTCTAGAAACAATCATAACTATTTGAGAAGTCGCTGCATTTTCGAGACCTTCACTTCAGCTAAAGTAACAATTCATTTACGAAACATCAAGCTTGACTGAAACAGAGACTGAGTTAAATTCCATTTTTATAATTACTGTTTTACCTTCAACTGTATCTAGTTTTTGTGTGTGTGATGGTGTGGATGAGTCATGTGAGGGAGAAGTCACGTTTTCGTTTACGTCTAGGGCAAGTTTGAGAAACAAGCTAATCTTCATTTTTAAAATACAAAAGCTTGCTGGTGGATTATTTAAATTGACTCAGTCAGTCCGTGGGTAAGAAAATATACAGATCCACATACAAACATATTTGATCAAAGGCAATGGAAGGTAAGACCTTAAATTGTCTGTGGCATCAGTCAGACTTTGCTTACATAGTTTAGGCATGTTTGAGATTTGAGAGCTTAGTTATTAATTATCTCAAGAAGCAACAATGTTAGTAGTGAAATAAGAAAATGTGACTAAGATTCTGCATAGTTCAGCTCTTATAAAGACACAAAACTAAAAGCCCTGTGAATTTATTACACTTGTAAGTTAAAAAGGGTTGTAATTGAGCATTTTCTGCAACTTTTACCACATTGAGGGTGCTGCACCTTTTTAAACAAGTTCAATTGGATTTGAAATGATTATAAGGTGAATTAATAAGGACAAATGACCAAATGTGATAAACACCATGTTGTGTTGTGAATTCCTTTATTTTAGATGAATCAAAGAATCCTAGATGCTGAATTTGTCTCTTTTCTCATGTCCAAATTCAGGCAGGTTACCATTGGAAAAGGAGACTAATCAAGCAGTGAGATTTAGCATCATCTCTGCTACCTGACATGAATTTGCAATGAGTCCTCCAGTGAATTCTCCTTTTCCACTTGCCAGTTACAACAGGATGTCAGCTTGACTCAGAGTAGTACTCTTGCCTTTGAGTCAGAAGGGCATGGATTGAAGCCACACACAAGGACCTGAGTACAGAATCTAGTTTGATGTTTCAGTACAGTCCTGAGAGAATGCTACAATGTTGAAGGTGGCGTCTTTCACAGAAGACATTAGCCAGTCCCACAATCTCTACCATCAAAAAGGACAAGAGCAGCAAGATCAAGTGAACACTGCCAGTTTCAAGGTCCCCTTCAAGACACACACCATTCTAACTTGGGCATTAACCACCATTTGTTCACCAGTACTGGGTCTAAATCCTGGAATTCCCTACATAATAATAAAACTATTGAGGGAGCACCATCAGTATGCGCAATGCCACAGTTCAAAGAAAAGGCTCAGTGCCACTTTTTCAGGGCAATTACGGATGGGAAGGAAATGTGACTTTGCCAGCGTTACCCATATTCCAATACAAAAAATCACAAATGTACATTTTTGTCTTTAGATATCTGACTCTTATTTTTATGTTCTGCAATTATTGTTGAAGGGATGAGTAACTTAAACCAATGGTAATTTCCACTTCAAATTATTGACAGGCCTTGTGAACTAAGTTCTGGAATCGTGAGTTTTGAGAGACCATACAAAATAAAAACAAGAAGAATTAATGAATTAACAGATCATTTTCAGCAATAAAATGAACTCTGGAATTATAGAAGACAAAATTAGGACCTTTTAAAATAAGGCTGAAGCATTTGCAACCATCTTCAGCCAGAAGTGCCAAGTGGATGATCAGTCTCAGCCTCCTTCTGAGGTTTCCAACATTACAGATGCCAGTCTTTAGCCAATTCAATTCACTCCACATGATATGAAGATACAGCAAAGGCAATAAGCCCTGACGATATTTCAGCTGTAGTACTGAAGACTTGTGCCCCAGGACTAGCTGTTCCCCTAGCCAAGCTGTTTCAGTCCAGCTACAACACTGTCATTCAACCAACAATGGAAAATTGCCCAGGTATGTCCTATCCACAAAAAGCGGGACAAATCCAATCTAATTACTGCCCCATCAATCTACTCTCAAGCATCAGCAAAGTGATGAAAGGTATTGTCGACTGTCTATCAATTGACACATACACAGCAATAACCTGCTTGCCGATGCTCGGTTTGGGTTCTGCCAGGGCCATTTGGCTCCAGACCTCATTACAGCCTTGGTCCGAACATGGACAAATGAGCTGAATTCCAGAGGTGAGGTGAGAGTGACTGCCCTTGACATTGAGACAGCTTTTAACTAAGCATGAGAGTGTGGTGGAGGCAGATTCAATTGAGGCATTCAGAAGGGAATCAAACTGTTAACTGAAAAGGAAATATGTGCAGCGTTAAGGGGATAAGGCAGGGGAATAGCACTAGGTGGCTTGCCCATTCGGAGAGCCAGTGCAGACATGATGGGCTGAATGGCCTCCTTCTATGCTATAACAATTCTGATATTCTGTGATCAAGGAGTCCTAGCAAAATTGATGTTAGTGAGAATCAAGGGGAAATCTCTCCACTGGTTGGAGTCAAAGGAAGATGATGTAATTGTTGGAGGCCAACCATCTCAGCCCTAGGACACCCCTGCAGGAATTCCTCAGAGTAGTGTCCAAGGCCAAACCATCTTCAGCTGCTTTATCAATAACCTTCCCTCCATCATAAGGTCAGAAGTGGGTAAGTTCATTGATGATTGCACAGTATTTGATGCCATTCATTACTTTTCAGAGACTGTAGCAGTCCATGTCTACATGCAGCATGACCTGGGCAACATCAGGCTTAGGCTGATAAGTGGCAAGTAACAATCATACCACAGAAGTGCCAGGCAATGATCATCACCAAAAAGTGAGAACCTAACCATCTGCTCACAACAATCAGCAGCATTATGTTGTTCAACCCTCCACCATCAATATCTTTGGAAACATTAGCAGCAGTGTGTACCATCTACAAGATGCACTGCAGCAACTCACCAAATCTTTCGATACCTTCCAAACACGTGACCTTTAACACCTAGAAGAACCAGGGCAGCAGATGCATGGGAACACCACCACCTGCAAGTTCCCCTCCAAACCACTCTCCATCCTGACTTGGAACTATATCATCGTTCCTTCACTGTCACTGGATCAAAATCCTGGAACTCCCTTCCTAACAGCAGTGTAGGTGTACCTGCACCAGATGGACTGTAACGGTTAAAGATGGCAGCTCACCGCCACCTTCTCAGGGGCAATTAGAGATGTACAACAAATGCTGACCTTGCCAGCAATGCTCACATCACATGAAAGAACAAAAAAAATTGAGGCAAAGTTAATTAATTACAGGCTAAAAGCTTTGATGAACACCCTTCTAGGTTATGAGATGCTCAAAAGCTGTTTCAAAATTATCTTTCTATTATGCCAATAGTACCTGAAGCTTTTTTAGCAGATGTTACAGAAAGACATTTGAACCACAGAAAACAATTCATAATAATTTGACAACAGGGATTTTCCTTAGATAAGGTAACGATTTCCACTGGGAAGCTCAAATGACCCTGAAAGTAAAAGTGCAAATTAGGCACTGAATAACATCGATGGAATAAAAAGATCAGAGAAGAACTTAATGCATCTGGGTGTCATTTAGTTGCCTGATTATGGTTTTTTAATGCAATGAGAAGATAATGAGCATATTCCCGTACACAGCATGATGAACAAGCACACAAAAAGCCGGTGGCGGCAGCTGTACATCTGCATTTTATCTTTGTGAGATCCATGAGTAGGCATAAGAACACATGCTATGAAGGATTAGTATAAAAATAGTCTTAATTCTGTGTTAAAGGGGATAGGGTAGGTAGGAAATCAGGTTCTAACATTCGTTATTTACCAAGGATATTGCCATTTACTGTAACTCTCACAGTACAAACTCAGGTGTACATTTCGCTTCATGCAGTTCCTGTTCAGCCATAGGTCAATTTTCCATCAATCTGCATGATAGATGGTGTTTAGTGTGTGGGAGAGACACACACACACATCTGCCTGGGGTAGTGTTCCCTTTTGAAACTGTTAAATCAGAAATGGTGTGAGTGATTTCCCTAGCTCGGCTGGCTAATCCAGCCCTTTGCTTTTCAGGCGGTGGAGAACGAGGTTTGAAATGAGCAGATAGAAAGGTCTTGTTGCTGAAGAGGAGAGTTTAAATGGCAATTACTCCCTCATGCTGCAGCGACAGTATCCTAGCAACCGCAGAGTCAGGGAGGCTATCATCAGATCAGCAGCTGCACAGGGACAAATAACAACAAAACACAACAACCGGGCACTTTCTGGTTTTTTTTTGGCTTAGGACAGCGAATAACGGGGGGGAGGGAAAATGTGAAGCTATCGAGATGATAACTGTTCACTTTCTCGACTTGCACAAGAAGATGGGGGGCGGCGGCCAGGCTTTGGCCGGGCTGTGCCTCGCCTGCCCGGGGCCAGTGAAGAGACCGAGAGCGGCCGGGAGGGCCGGAGGTCGCCCGTGACAGGCCCATCCAGGTCTCCCCGATTGTGCCGAGCCGCGCCGCGCCGCCGGAGCCCTGAGAGTCTGTCCGGTAAGTGCGAGCCCGTCCCTTCTCTGCCCGGCCCGGGCCTCCATTTTGAAGCGAGTTTTAACTGTCAGCGACCCTCTGGTCAATCTTCTTTTCATTGCCCCTGTTCCAAAGTTCATCGATTCCTTTCTGGATGTGACGGTTTAGGAATACAATAGTGTTCCTTCCTGAGAGGTGAGCGGTAAATCTCTTTTTCATCGCGTAACTGCGTAAAAAAAAACGTGACAATCGACTTTTGGTGCTACCGTTGATTTTAATCATCGTTGACGGAATATTTACTGTTTTTTAAAAAAAACCGTTAAGTGAGAGGTTTTCATTTTTCGGGCACGTGCCAAACATTCTTTGCAATGGTAACACCGCAGAAAGTTGTTTTGATTGCCACAAACCTATATTAGAATTGTTTTCATACGCTTTCCAACAAAAGAGCCAAACAAGTGAACAAACGGGAAATCTGACCCATCCTCAGGAGCTGGTGGGTCCCCAGTGACCGTTGTTCAACTGCACGGCAGATAGAAAGACACCAACAAACCTGAATCTATATGTAAAACTTAACTAGGAAAGTATTTTTCGGAAAATAAATTCTACCATTTATCAGTCTGTCTCCTATATTATTTTTTACAATAAATATAATCCATGTACAAGTGCTTGACCAGACATAAACAGGAGTTGATCTGATTTCTAAGTTGATACACTGACGAGAGAAAACACATCTCTGAAATGGTTGAGATATTAAATCGACTTATGAGTGGTTTGAAAATTTCCATTGACCTAACTTATTAGCAATGTTTTATTTTAAGGAAAATGTAAAAACACAAAATAATTATTTTCTGTTTATTATCATTATTACTCAGTATCCAGCTGAATGCGACGTTCTTCATTTTCAAACGTTTGCCGTTCCATAGCTGGTAGAAGAGGCTAAAAACTGCTCACCAATTCTTTCATTACAAAGTCACAGACTCTCATTTCGTTAAAAGGATTTTGTTATCAGTGTGGTTTGTCTACCCCATAGAGATACTGATACATGCACATTATAAATAGCAACAAATTGGTATTAGCATTAGTTCTGTTTCCATCAGTTACCTAAACTCAAACGTCCTTAATTTCTGGAAAATAAATTGACTCGTTCCTCAACGTGTAACCTCCTGCTGAACATACTCAGTGTGAAACATACACCTGTTCTAAGTATATAATCATCTGTATATGTATCTGTCTGAGGGTCCAGAAACCTAAAATATGCATGTGTGCATTTAGTTACGTTTATGAAACAGTATGACTGTATATTTACTTGGAAACACATGGTGGTGTAATTTGAGTTTACCCAGAAAGAATGATAATTGATTCCGCCAACATCGTCTACTCTAAATTCTACTACACATTTCTAGAGTTCACAGCTTTGGGAAAACAAAAGACAAAGTTTATCGATTCACTTCACTTGCAAATTGCTTGGTATGTATGTATTGAAGATACACAGGCTGAGACAGCTAGAAAGACAATAAGGTGGTTGTAAAGAAAGGGAAGTTAACTGAAGTAACCTTACTGCATCTTAATGATAAAAAGTGTATCAAGGTACCAATAATTGTGCTGCTAATCAGGCTTAAAAAGGCTTTTGCTTGCAGATCTATCTTTTTGTTGGTTAATTGATTTAGCAGCTAAGGACTTGAGACAAGAAATTAAATAGAACGTAAATGTTGCAAAATAGAAATAACGAGCAAAACTAACAATATCCATAGCCAACAAATGCACGAGTCTCGGATTACTCCTTCTCATTTTTCATCTTCCTCATCAACATCTTTAGGGGCCATCATCAAAGCACTAAATTCAATTTTACTCTATATTAAAATAATTTTAGAAATCATCACAAAAGCCAACTTAAAACTTATATTTTTCATTACGTATTCTGAGGTAAGTTTTTAAGCATTTTTAAATGTTTATTTGAAATTATTATAGACACAGTAATCTACAGACCAGAGAGGTTTAGCCGAATGTGATATCAATGAGACGAGTGGGGAAAAGGCAGATCTTGCTGTTTCAACAATAAAAAAAGTAATTAGATTTGCTAGTCTGCAGAAAGCATAAACCCTTTTCATCTTTAATGGAAACTTAAGCAAACTATTGCTAGAATGTCTTGCAAATGTGGAAATATTGTGAAATTGTGAATGTTATCCATGTCCATTTACAGTATCTAATTTACAATTTATGGTCTCAAGTTGCATATAGTCAATCAAATTTTATTTTTGTATTATTTTGTTGTATTATTATTTACTATGTTTTATGTTTCTAAATAAGTGTGAATTACCGTTAACTAAAAAAAAAGAAAAAAACCTACACTTGTATGGCAATTAAGATATTGTAATATACCCAAGTATTTTATTATGATTTCTGAAAACCTTTGCCAACTGCATGTTTATAAAACAGAATGCATAAACTTTCTGTGTTAATGCTTTGACATCCATTGTCAACTTGTGTCTGTGATGTTACACATTCACTGCTTTCCATCTTGGAAGCTCATCACAATTCAGTCAATAAAATGTAAAACTAACTTGTATGCTTATTACAAAATTATAGGCCAAGGATGGGTTGCAACTGCACGGGCCTTACCCAATATATATCCTTGATAAACTTGGACCAATATACTCTCCTGCCTAAATTTACATTTACACCAGATATGTGGAGATAAATCTATCATTGTATGTTTCCATTCATGTATAATTGTGTGATTTAAAACAAAACAAATTAGGATTTTATTAATCCAAAATAAAATTATTGCATCTGTTCTGCTGGTTATTTATGAACCACAACATTTACTCCTCCCACATGCTGATAACTTAATAAAAAGCTTGATTTATAAAAAAAAAATAGTATATTGCTCAATTGTAAGTATTTTAATTATGATTATTTTGTGTGTAATCCTATCAAAGGCTTTAATATGTAGGGTCTCCATATGAAATATATTTACTTATCACGAAATAAAGAAGAAAAATTACATGCTTATCATATAACATTGATTTGGAAGGAATTGCCATCATACCAACAGACTAGTCCGACTGAGAAATCCTGCCACTTGCAGAAGTTAGCAGCTAATGGACAGTTCTGTGGTTTATGACAGAATCAAATGATTATCAGGTAATCTCAATAGGAAGAGAACATTCACCGACCAGTGTCATAAAGCTTTTTGCCTTCCCTATTCCTCCCATGATAATTTTAATTGGGTGTGGAAATTAGTTTGTTCTTTTCCTTGATTGTATTATGGGGTGTGGGGAGGGGAGTTCATCTGTACTTTACTACAACTCTTATCCAGGGCAGATTGAGTCAAATATTGTAATCAGCTTTGAAATAATGCTGGGCACAGTTGGATACACACAGAAGCAGTTTATTGAGATAAAAGAGAAAAGCTATCAGTCAGTATAGACCAGGGCACATATTATGCTGCAGATTGCTCTTCAATGGCCATAACCATGCCTGTTTCTGCAGACTCCCTTCTGTATATAGTTGAACAAAGAAATTTGAATCAAGTGATTACTTCTGTTTCTTAGCAATTTGAGGCAAATTGCTACTGATTAGTCAAAAGCAAGCTAACGATTGACAATTTTTTTAAAGTGCACTAGGGACATTTGTCATGTCTGTAAGGGTTACTATTTTACTTGAGAACAATATTGAATTAGGGCTTATGCCTTTTAAATTAGGTTATTCATATTTGATTCACTTATTTTCACAATTGCAGTTTTTATTCTAGTAGTGCAGAGATCACGCTTATAGCCATTTCTAATTCTGACAAATTAAAAACCGATTGATACATATTAAATTAATATTTTGTAAAGAAAAGAAAACAGCTTGAATGATGTGGGAAATGTGTCTCTGCATCATTGCTCATCTCTTCCATGCACTATGATTTATCTATTTATTCATTCTATTGTACTATTTTTCTGTGATTTGATAGCAAGTCATTAATGAGCTAGATAACAAAAGGGTGTTTAAATTATTTCTGAAAGTACAGGCACATAATATATAAGGTGTTAGAAAATATTCTTAGCCAGGTTCTACAATATGGTTTATTTTTCTTTTGGAACTACCAAGGGGTTAGGTGAGAGTCTGATATTTCTACAACTTCCGATCTACTCAATCACAACCTCACCATCACCTTTTCCCTCTTTCCCCCCCCATTAAAACCATTCCTCTCTTACCTTTATCATTCCCCTGATATGACCATCATCTCTATTCCCTTAAGTCCTAAGGATGCAGACTTGAACATCAACGGCGGACAACTGATTTAACCATTCATTGCTTGATCTGAATGGACCACATAAATCTCTATCGGATCCTGCTCTCCTCTGTCAAAACTGCTCATTATTCCAGTGTCATCTTGGAATGCAAAGATAACCCCTGGCTTCTCTTCTCCACTACATACTATTTCCTTAATCCCCCTCTCTCCTGCCTCATTCACGCTCATCTCCAACAAGTATGTGGAGTTCATGGACATTGTCTTGGTGGATTGGAAGGTAGCAAATGTAATGCCACTATACAAGAAAGGAAGGGGAGAATAAACTGGGAACTACAGGTTAGCTAACCTGATGCAAGTTGCTGTGAAATTGCTCAAATCCATTATTAAGGAAGTGGCAACAGGGCACTTAGAAAATAATAATATGATCAGGTGGAGTTAATATGATTTTATGAAAGGGAAATCATGTTTGACAAATCTATTAAACTTCTAAGGATGTAACTCGTAGGGTAGATAAGGGGAACCAGTGGATGTAGTACATTTGGATTTTCAAAAGGTATTCAATAATGTGCCGCACAAAAGGTTTTGGACAAGAGAGGGGCTCCTGGGGATATGTGCATGGATAGAGGATTAATTGAAGGACAGGCAGCAGAAAGTAGGAATAAATGGTCATTTTCAGGTTGGTAAGCGGTTACAGGTTGGATGCAGCCAGAATCAGTGCTGGGGCCATAGATGCTTACAATCTATATAATTGACTTAGATGAAGGAACTCAAGTGTGCCACTAATACAACACTAGGTGGGAAAGTAAGCTGTGAGGAGGACACAAAGAGTCTACAAACAATTATAAATAGGTTAAGTAAATGGGCAAAAAGATGACAAATGGAGTATAATGTGGGAAATGTGAGGTTAGGAAGGATAGAAAAACAATAGGCTGCATTTTGCGAAGCAGCAGACTTTCCTGAAAGGAAAGTTGGCTGGAAGTGAACATGCCTGGAAGAAGCCTGCTCCACAGGCATAACGCTGTGAGTGGGCTAAAGTGGTTGAGAGTGGGACGTCTGCCCCACAATCAATAAATTGTAAAAAGCTAAGGCCCCAACCTGAACATGGTTGCGTCCCACTAGTAACTAGAGAGTTAACATGCAGGTAGGTACAGCAAGCAATCAGGGAGGCAGATGGCATGTTGGCCTATATTGTAAGGTATTAGGAGTACAAGAGTAAGTAAGTCTTCCTGCAATTGTACTGGACTTTGGTACAACCACAGCTGGAGTCATGTGTATCTTTTTGGTCTCCATACCGAATGAAGGATATACTCGTGTAAAAGTCGATCTCATGTGAAAGCCGACCACATAACTTTTGGCTTAAAAAAACACAATTTTTCACACATTATGTAAAAGTCGACCCTAGTTTTTCAGGATCAAACCACTTTCTGATTATTAATTACTTTCCAGTAATTGCTATGGTTCATTAATTTAAAGGCATGTGCAGGAATCTTTAGTATTCCCTCCATCACTTTTAGTAGCAATCACCCAACCAATCAGCAAGACTAATGTGCACCACATGATGTATCCGATGCCTTTTGAGAAAGAATAGCAAGTACGCAACTCAATTTAAACTGGAGAAAAAAGTGGCAGAATAGGTTAACAAGCATCAGCCAAATGGTCTTAACTGCGGAGCCATCCAATTCTGCACCCTTAGAGAAGCGAAGAAAGATAGTATTTCAGAATTCAAGGTCAGTGCCAGATTAATGAAAAGGCACAATTTAGTACTCTGTCAGAAAACAAAAATTTTACATCATCTGTCACCTGAACTCAAGAATAAAATCATCTAATGCCACTGTTCTATCATCCAAAGTCGAGAGAAGAATGCATATCGATTGGCCTGCATTAGGAATATGCGTGAAACACTGATGAGCTTCAACATACTAATAAACAAGACCATAGATTGATGAAAAAAGCCACCCTCATAAAGATGACTGGCCAAGTGATTATTCACAATGGTTCCATCTTGCATGGCAGATGGCACAAAATTAAAGCCGATGGTGATATTCAAGCACAAAGCTCTTCCCAAAGAGAAATTTCAGAAAGATGTTAACATCCATGTTCACAAGAAAGGCTGGATGGCTGAAGGCAGTTGCAAGAAATGGATCAAAGAAGGAATTTGAGACCAGGAGGACTACACAAAGGAAAAGGTTTGCTCATTTGGGACATGTTCAAATCCTACCTTGTCAACAATGTAGTCCATGATATGAGATCAACCAACACCAACGTGGCAGTTATTCTTGGCAGTCTTATGTTGTTCATCCCTTGGATGTGTGTATAAATAAACCTCTTGAGGAGTGTATCCAAAAGATGTGGAACCATTGGATGTTGGAAGGCAAAAAAAAATTCACTAACAGTGGAAATAAACGAGCACCCTCCCTAGCACCATTATGCCAATGAACTTGTTCACAACATTGCTCAACGGTACTGAGGACAATTACTTGTGGAATGATGATGCTGAAGTTACCAGTACTACCAGTGATTATGATGATATACAACCAGGCTGTTGGAATGAATAGTTCAGTGACCCAGATGGTGATCAGAGTGATTTTGAAGGATTTCAATGTGAAATATTATAATTCATTATGGTATGTATTTTTTTTTGCATGTACTTTGCAATGTTAGGAAATAAGTAAATGTTAGAGAGTTGATATGAATTCTTGTGTTGCTAAGTTTTACTCTATTCCATTGATTTGGGTCCAGGCATGTCAGTCCTTCAAAAACATTACCCAGGTAAAAGCCGATCCCAATTAATTTTGGCCTAAAAAATTGGTCTCAAACATTCGACTTTTACCTGAGTCTTTATGGTACTTACCTTGGGGATTCAATGAAGGTTCAACATATTGATTCCTAGGATGAGAAGGCTGTCCTAGGAAGAGTGATTGAGCAGAAGAATGAGAGGTGATCTCAGTGAAACATAAAATGCTGGGAGGGCTTGTCAAAAGTCGATGCTGGGAGGCTGATTCCCCTGCAGGTGACTGTAGAACTAGGTTGTACAGTCTCCAGGATAAGGGACCAGCTGTTAAGGACTAATGAGAAATTTCTTCACTCAAAGGCTTGAGAGTCTTTGGAATACTCTACCTTAGAGGGCTGTGGATGCTCAGTCAATGAGTATATTCAAGACTGAGATTGATTTTTGGGAATGTTACAAGATTCAAACTTACCTTACCATCGAATAGGGGCCACGAACTACAAGTCCCAACCGTCTTGGGAGTTTCTGCGCATGCGTGGACTGGGAGCGGGTAGCGCATGTGCTGACCTGCTGGGTCAAAATCTGGAACTCCCTCCTTCACAGTTTCGTGGGTGTACCTACACCACATGGACTGCAGTGGTTCAAGCTCACCACTACCTTCTCAAGGGCTATTAGGGAATGAGCAATAAATGATGGCCTAGCCAGCGATGCCCACATCCCGTGAGTGAATAAATAAAAGACTAGCATTTGGAATTTTTTGGGCCAAGGACAATGGTCCAGTGTGCTTGTGTGAAGAAGAAAAAGAAAAGGGCACACAAATCCCAATCACAGGACTCAGGAGCTGGGTGCCATACCGGAGAAGAGTCTCGGACTGAGGATGGGGAGAGGTCCCAAAACAGGGAACCCAAAGTGGGATTCCAGGGATAGGGGACAGAGAGAGGTCCCAGAGACAGAAAGAGGCTGCAAGTAGTAAAAGTTCTGCGTTGGCAGGCTTTAAGTAACGAGGGCTCGGGGGAAGCCTTGGAGATCTGAGAAGGCAGCAGAAGATCAATGACTCCATGCTGTGGGCCCTTGGGGCAAAGGTAATCCTTTGGGGCAGTAGTGTTCTGCTTGGCATAGCTGAAGTTGTGTTTGAGTTGGTGCTGGAGTACAGAATTGGGAATCCAGGGGAACAGAGTCTCTGGAGTCAAGATTGAAACCCTGTGAGGTAAGCTATCATTGAGGCAGTCCAAGTTGGAGTGACTTTTGGAGAGAATTCCGAGGCTAGATCTTCAAAGAAGATGACTGGAATCTCTTGTGAGAGGGAAGAGTTTCAACAAGATTGGTTGACTCACAGTGTTTACTGATATCTGGGTGGGTTGCTGAGAAATCCTTAGACCTGTCTTGGATGAATCTGCCATTTATTGTGGAGTGTAGTGTGTTTGGCCACGGTTTCCCTGTTAATTCACATGTACCTCATATTAACCCTGAATGTTAGAGTATAAGATTGTAAATTGTTTTATCTTTCTGATCTTGTATGGTAAAGTTTATTTTGTTTCTTCAAAAACTGGGGAATCTTGTGGTTTTATTCTCTTAGTAAATACCTAGGATCTCAAACTTTGTCTACTTTAAACAAAATGTTATTGGCCCCTAACCAGATTGTACCAAAAACTGGGGTTCTGGCCCAGGATTATAACAGGATACTAAGGGAATCCAGGATATGGGAATTGGGCCAGAAAGTGAAGTCTAGGATTAGCCATGATCCTGTTCAATTGCAGAGAAGGCTCACGGGGCCATATGGCCTACTTCTGTTACCTTATGTTCATCCATTCAGCTGCTCCTGTTACTTTCCTTCCTTCTACTTAATAATGTTAATCCCTCCTCTAGCTCTGAACTACTTCTTTCTCTAGTTTCTTTCCTATAGCTCAACCTGCCATCTCTGCATTCAAGTTGTCCCTGAGACCCACTTCCTGCTTCCTCAACCCTGAATTGCCGATCACCCAACTTTTCTTCTTGGCCCCCATGTTAGCTGATATTGTTAACTGTTCCCTCTCCTCAGGAACTGTCCCCTCCATTTCAAACCTGCTGTCTTTACCATTGACCTCTCTGTCCTTGCAAACTATTGTCCCATCTCCAACCACCCTTTCCTTTCCAAAGTCTTTGAATCTGTTTTTGATTCCCAAATCCGTACCTGTTTTTCTTGCAACTCCATGTTTAAATCTCTCTGACCAGTTTTCTGCCCTGTCATAAATGGCTTGTATGAAAGTCACAAATGGCATCCTGTATGAATGACCATGGTAAATTTTCCCTTCTCATCCTTCTCGACCTACGTGCAGCCTTTGAAATGGTTGACAACACCATCTTCCTCCTTGTACAACTGGGTGGAACTTGGTTCCATTCTTATCTATCTAATCATAGCCTGAGAATCAAACTGTTCTTGATGTTGATGATGTTGAGCTGCTGTATTAGCAGATTTTAATGATCACTGAGTATCAAAATCAGAATCTACATTGGCTCTCTAAAGCTCATTTGATTTACCTTAACCATGCAAGAAATCAATTTATCAGATGGAAACACATCTTCAGTAATTTATTTCTCATTTATATAAATTAATGTTAACATTGTTTTTATAAATTGTTAGATTTTGTTAAAACCACCTTAGGGATGCATTTTTGCTGAGGTCAGGATTCCAGATCACACTAAGGTGACCACTATCTTTTCCACTGGCTATATTCTGGTGAATCCATAGCTCAGTGATTTCAAAGCCAAGTAACTGTTGCTTTTATATTCAGAGCCAATCATCCACCTTGCCCAATGGATTTTGGATCCTGGTTCTCCTACAATGTACATTCAATTAAAGAAGATTTATTTAATTGACCTCAGAGTAAATGAACTTTGTTGTAGCACACTTTGCAGAACAGGCATCAGCTGAAAAGAGTGCAGGGCAGTGCATTGAGCCACTTTATCATTTAAATTATATATTTTCAACCTATTCGCAAAAGATTAGTAGAATCTGTTTTTTAAAATGGCAAGCATTTACTTTCACTATTCAATGTCACTTAATGGGCTATAATAACAATAATTACATTTTCTATAGTGCCTTTTAACATAGCAAAATGACCCAAAGTACTTCAAAATTCGGGGTCAGATTCAAGCAGGTGTAGGATTGAGGTTAGCGCTGGTGATACGGTCAAAGAAGTTGACTTTAAGGAGACATTTTGAAGAGAAGAAATGTATCAAGTTAAGGGGAACAAGAAGGAAGTTCTAGTTGTACAGCAAATAGTGACAGGTTCTGACACCGATGTTAATAAGTAGGGAGTGGAACGAGATATGTCATTGTTAGTGGAATGGATGGTGCAAACAGGGATAAAGAGCTGGAGGATGTTGCAGACATAAACAGGAGCAAGCCACAGAGTGACTTGTAGACCAGTATGAAAATATTTAAATCAATACATACATGGGATGAACTTGATAAGAATAGGGATAACAAGTGAAAAAGGGATAGAAGGGATAAGAAGTGAAGATAACAAGGGAAGAACTTAAACCGAGTAGGACCAGTGTCATATAGCTCAGGCTGTAGAAAGGGCTTTAAACTAAAAAGGAGGTTTCAAGTGAGAGGAAATTTATAAATCTAAAGAGGAAAGTCAAGGCCACAGAGCAGTGCAGTGATTTGGGTAAAAGTAAGCAGTGTGTGCCAGGAAAAGACAGAAAGTTTAATGGTAGTGAATCGGTGATTCAGATCAAATCAGGGAAAAATGGTAAAAAGTTAAAATTAAAGGTGTTTTTATCTGAATGCATGAAGAATTCATAACAAGATAGATGAATCAATGACACAAATAGAGATAAATGAGTTTGATCTAATAGTCATTACAGAGACACAACTGCATGGTGACCAAAGTTAGAAACTAAATTCTAGGGTAGTTGATGTTTTGAAGAGACAGACAAAATGGAAAAGGAGGAGGTGGGTAGCCCTGATTTGGAAAAAACATAAGGAGAGTAGTGAGGAAAAAATCATAGCTTGGAAGAGCGGGTAGTAGAATCAGTATGGGTGGAGATAAGAAAAAACAAGGGCCGTGAAACATTGATGGGATTAGACCGCATAACTGTAGCTATACTGTTATGAGTATTAATCAAGAAACATGAGTTTATTCAAAAAGAAGGCAATGGAATAGTGCAGGGGGAAATTAATCTCCATATAGACTGGGCAAATCAAGTAAGCAAAAGTAGTTTGGAGAACAAGTTCATGGAATGCATTTGAGATAGTATCCAAGAACAATATGTTGTGGAATCAAACAGGGAAGAGGATATTTTAGATCGCGTTTTGTGTAATGTGATAGGGTGAATTAGTAATCTCATAGTAAGGGATTCTCTGGGAAAGACTGATCATAATATGATAGAATTTCCCTTGAGTTTGAGAGTGATGTACATAAATCCAAAACTAGAATATTGAATTTATATAACACCAATTACTTAACTGGAGTGAGTTGGAATTGTTGGGAGTTGGGAATTTAGATTAAAAGGGAAGATGACAGATGAGTAATGGCAAACATTTTAAAGAAATATTTCATAATTTTCAACGAATCTACATTTCACTGACAAATAAAAACTCCAGAAGAAAGGAGATCCATTTATCACTAACTAAAGAGGCTAAGGATTGTATTAGATTAAAAGAGGAGGCATATAATATTGCAAGGAAGAGTAGTAAGCCTGAGGATTGGGAGAATCTTAGATACCAAGGATGACCAAAAAATTGGTAAAGAGGGAAAAAATAAAATAAGAAAGTAATCTAGCCTGAATTTGGGAATAAGAACTTCTATAAGTATGTAAAAATGAAGAGAGTAGTGAAAGTAAACTTGGATCCCTTAAAGGCTAAGAGAGGAAAAATTATAATAAGGGAGTAAGGAAATGGCTGAGACATTAAAGAAATATTTTGTCACAGTAGAAGATATGAAAAAAACCCTTAAAATAATTAATATTAGTAAAGAAAAAGTACTGAAGAAATTATTGAGGCTGAAAGCCAACAAATCCCCTGAAACCTGGTTGTCTACATCCTATGAATCTAAAAGAGTTGGCACTGATTGTGATTTTCCAAAATTTTCTCAATTCTGTAACGGTCCCAGTAGAAGGTAGCTTCTTCAGGAAATTTCTGACTCTTCAAGAAATGAGAGAGTCAGAAAATAGGGAACTATAGGCCAGTTAGCCTGGCATCAATCATTAGGAAAGTGCTGGAATCAAAAATTAAGGAAGTCATAGAGTCACTTATGGCACAGAAGAAGGCTATTCGGCCATTCGAGTCCATGCCAGGGCATTAGAAAATCATAATATGATTAGGCAACGTCAACATGGTTTTATGAAAGGAAAACCGTTTGTCAAACGCAATTAGAATTTTTTTGATGATGTAACCAGCGGGGTATTCAATAAGATGCCACATGAAAGGTTGTTGCACAAGATAAGGGTTCATGAGATGGGAGGGTAATATATCAATAGAGGACAGTTGACAGAAAACAGACAGTTGGAAAAAAGGTGTCATTTTCAGGTTGGCAGGCTGTTACTAGTAAGATGCCACAAGTCTAAATGCTGGGACCTCAGTTATTTATACTTTATATTAATGACTTGGATAAAGGGACCAAATTTAATATATCTAAGTTTGCTGACGATGCAGGTGGAAGATTAAGCTGCAGATCAAATTATCATGGTCCTGATTGGAACCAAACGGAGGCAGGACTGAAAAAATGGTCGCCGAGCAGAACAGCAGGAGGTTGCATCTTTGTCCTTGCCCTAAGCCATTTTCACGAGAGCAGGGAAGGACGGGACCCCAGAACCTCCCCGCTCCTATTAAGGATAGAACTGGCAGCATTATAGTCTCATTGAGAATTTACACCAGATGAGTTTTTTTAATTTTGATGGAGACAGCCAGACTTTAGTAGCTGTCAGGTTTTACACCAGCTGCATGGAAGTGTGAATCATGGATTGGAGTCATCAAGAGTTTAAAAGGCAAGTGAAATGGTTTTGTCATTTTAGAGTTCATCATTAATACTATATGGGTTGTATCTGTGTTCGGTAAGCTGAGTTATGACATTGCTGTGATTGGAAGATGTAACTAGCCCTTAAATAATGTGTTTCTGAGATTGTTACTTCTGCCAACTGGCAAAATGGTGAGTAAAAGATCAAAATTGTAATTGTGAAAACCCTTCAGAAAAGTTCATCTAATGGATAAAATATGATAAGCAAGTGTAAGTGTTTCATCTGCTCCCATTGCTTTTATGTATTCAGTCTAGACATCTGTTGAGATAACATTCCTGAAGTTTGTTCGTTTATTCAGGGAGTTTTTTGGGCTGTTAGCTACAATCCAACTGCTTAATCATTTTGCAAGTGCTTCACCTTGTTTAAACAGCTGCTTTGAAGAGTGTTTGTTTACTCAGGGAGTTTTATGGGCTATTCATTGGCTTCCAACTGTTATTATAGGTCTTGAGTTCTGCTCATGAAGTGGATAATGGGGGGGATTGTGGTTAGGGAGTGAGGGGGGTTGGGGGTGAGGGTGAGAGGAGTGAGGTAGGTGAGGAGGTGTTTGAAGTGGGCGGAAAGTTCAACTCTACGTAGCTGAGCTGCTGATTGCTTTGGAAGCGCTGGACCACGGCCTCTTGGGAATGGTGGTGGGCCTTTTAACCTGCCTGCTCTGGACTCGGCCCACCTCCACTCCTGCCTCCGGCAGGCTCACCTCAAGGCCATTTAGGACCAGAACCCTCTGAAGATCCCACCTGCCAGCAATCTTGAGATGGAGGTGGGATCGCAGTAGCGGAATTAGCCCCTTCTCCTGATTCCCACCTCTGACATGTACATAAAACCCTAATGATCTGTAGAATGGGAGTGGATTTTACATTTTTTGGTGGAGTGTGGGAGATGGAACAGAAACTGAGTGATCCACTTGCTCCAGCCCCCGCCATCTCAGTCCTTAGAATCAAGTGTCAGATGGCCAATTAGTGGCCATACGACAGGAAGGTGGCCAATTAGCAGTGTGAAGGGAGGCTGCGAGTCGAATTGGAAGTTTACACCAGGACATCATGTGGCAGAAGGATAATGCCATTAACAGGATGTTGGTACAGCTACCAACTCTTACTCTCTCACTCTTTCTTCAATTCTTATGGCAGGCTCCAAAAAGCTTAAAAAAAGCTGCCACCTTCACCAGCAGAATTTGCTGCTACATTCAGCCATGGTCCCAGTGGCAGACTTTTTCTTCTGCCATTGTGCCTCCTTGTCATAGCGACTGTAAAACACTCCCAAACCTTTTCGCATCCAACACCCGAAAAATGCAGCCAGCAATGGAAAATTGCAGACAATTGAGTCATTAAAATGCTCAGTAGCTTGTTAATTGGTCATTTCAAAATGGCAGGTGGGCTTCTGATTTCCACACCTGCTCTCCTGTAATTTCGGAAACTGACATGATGATGTCATATTGGCGACCCTACATCGTCATGCCCTATTTCATGTTCATGCTGGGGTTGGGGGTGGTTGGGGGGGAACTGGTCTGCCCAATTTGCAGCCGTATAATCCAGCCCATGATATAGATGGGTTAAGTGAATTGGCAAGAAGGTGGCACATGGAGTGTAATGTGGCAAAATGCAAGGTTATTCACGGGTAGGAAAAAATAGAAGAGTTGAATATTTTTAAAATGGTGATGATATGGTGGTGTTCAGATGGACTTCGGTGTCCTTGTACAAGAAGCATAGAAGGGGATAAGAAATTTTCTTGTAGTACTGGTAATGATATTATGCAGACCACATTGAATCCCGATGGTTAGGCAGCACCATGGACCGCTCCCTGTGCAGTGCACGCAAGATTTTTCAAAAATATCGATGAGGAATGCCTTGCAGGCTGCCCTTTCCCAGGGAATCAATGTAAACTTTTGTAGGGCCACTTGAATTGGCGCTATATGAACCAGTTTTTACCCCAGTGCTTTAATGTGTAGGTATAGCAAGCAATTACAAAGGTAAATTACAAGGGGGTTGGAGTAAACAAGTGTTGCTGCAATTGTACAGGGTCTTGCTGAGACCAGACCTGGAGCACTGTGTCCAGTTTTGGTCTCTGGAGCTAAAAAAAGACATATGCCTTAGAGGGGGTCCGATGAAGGTTTACTGGATTGACTCTTGGAATGTGAGGGCTGTCTAATGAGGAGAGTTTGAGTAGAAGGGGCTATATTTTCTGGAGCTTAGAAGAATGAGAGAAAATTTCATTGGAACATGAGATTCTGGAGGCCTTGGCAGAGTAGATGCTTGGAGGTGGTTTCCCCTGGCTGCAGAGTCTAGAATTAGGGGGCATAGTCTGAGGATAAGGGGATGGCCATTTCAGACTGAGATGAGAAGTTTTTTTCACTCAGGCTTGTGAATCTTTGGAATTCTGTAGCTTGCCAGGCTGTGGATGCTCAGCCAATGAGTATGTTCAAGGTTGAGATCAATAGGTTTTTTAGCTTTAAAGGAGTCAAGGGATATGGTAATTGGGCAGGAAAGTGGAGCTGAGGTAACAAAAGCATGAACAAGAGTTTTAGAGACGGCTGACATAGAGAAAGAGATGAGCAATTTTATGGAGGTAGAAGTAGATGGTCTTACTGATAGACTGGATGTGGAGTTTGAAATTGGGGGACTAAACACCTCCCTGTGGTGGCACTCATGAGATCATTATTATTTAGTGAATGCAAATCCCTGGAGCCAAGTGATTGCCTCCTCATTAGCTGAATTGAAGGTGATTAGTCCGCCACTTAGTCTTAGAGGGAACACTCCTTGGTAATGTGCAGCATTCTGTGTGTATTTCCACAAGTGCATAGGGTTTGTACTGAGTCCCCAGCAGTGGAGGTTGGCTGCACAGGGACTCTGACTTGTCCTGAACCTGTTTAGCAAGGACCACTCCCGACATGGTAGATCAAAGCCTGCCTTTCAACAGGTGGGGTTTGTCAGACGAAGCTTATTAGTGACTTCCCGTGTTTACCATTCCTTGGTCCAAAGGATGTCTGCTGGTAAACCTTGCTCAGGGACATTACTCCGCATGGGGTGCTGAGATGGAAGGCAGGTAGTAGGTGAATTGAATATATCATTGTGGACTGGTAAGTGAGGTACATCACAGATGTTTTCAACCAGCTTGTGGGTTTTCGTCAGTCGGCGGATGTGTAGGGGAGTGATGTTTGCGAGGACAGGAAACCAGGAGAGGGTGTTGGGCAGAGAGTCCTAGTTATGATGCACGTTGTTACATTCAGTTGAGTGTCAACAAGATGTGTGTGATGACCTGTCCCAGATAGATGCACAGTATTCTGCAGCGGAGTATGATAGGGCACTTGCTGAGGTCCGGAGAGTTGTGGCAGCTGCACCGACGTAGATCCAGCAAATGTAGTTAATAAGTTGTTTCTGATTTTGACCTTTGCTGCTGTTTTCTTCTACAGAGTCCTATCTAGAGTGACTCCCAAGTATGTTGGGTCGGTGTTATGCTTTAGTCTCTGAACATCCATGTAAATATGAAATTCTTTTTCGGCACTGGCATTATGAAGATGGAATCCACTGGATATAGCTTTAGAGGAATTCAGTGTAAGTCGCCATGTGCTGCAGTAGTGTCAACTTTGTAACGTCTTCATTAAGGATCTGGTCCAGGATGCAGAAGGATGGGGCTTGGGTGGCACAACAGATATCGTCAGCATAGATGAACTTGCAGGGTGTGGTTGTTAGCAGGTCATTTGTATATTTGTTGAACAGCATTGGGGCTATCACTGAGTCCCGTGATAGTCCGTTGGTGAATTTTCTCCATGCACTTTTCCCTTTATATCCTTAACTATACATCACAAATATAATAAAATATAGCATCTTGGCAGAAAAATAAGAGACTA
Source organism: Cetorhinus maximus (assembly GCF_964194155.1). NCBI lineage: Eukaryota > Metazoa > Chordata > Chondrichthyes > Lamniformes > Cetorhinidae > Cetorhinus > Cetorhinus maximus. Next base: position 63,640,594 of record NC_135882.1, read on the forward strand.
CAAGAGATGTAAGAAAAAATTAAAATATACAAAAAGGTTATGAATAAATAACATTCAGATTAAATAAAATACATTGAAAAATACAAATACCTCAAGTCAGAGCCAGATTAAATACTTGGGGCTGCAAAATTAATTTAGGGAAGTCATGAATATTTGCTGTTCATTACAACCCCTGAGAATCTGTCAGAAGTCTGATGTTTAATATGAATTGAGTTTATTCCTCTTTAGTTCCAGCTTTGTCATTGCCAGTATTCCTAGTGTTCCCACTCCTTGCTTCAATTTCAGTCCAAAGAGAGTAGAAGTTTTCTTTCCTCTCTACATCTAAAATTTCACTTATAGTTTTGACAAGTGGATTTTGATGAGTGTTAAATTGTTCACTGGTTGATCCCTCTATCATTGATGACAGAGCAGTGGATATGGGGCACAATCTTCACACCATTTTTGGCCAATCCACCCTCTATATGTCCCAATGTCCCCTGTCTCTATTTTCAGAAGGCTATCAATAATGTCCCATACAAGAGGTTAATAAGCAAAATTAGATGGCATGGGATTGAGGGAAATATGCTGACATGGATTGAGAATTGGTTAATGGACAAAAAACAGAGAGTAGGAATAAATGGCTCATTCTCAGGTTGGCAGGCTGTGACTAGTGGGGTACTGCAAGGATCAGTGCTTGGGCCCCAGCTATTCACAATCTGTATCAATGATTTGGATGTGGGGACGAAATGTAATATTTCCAAATTTGCTGATAACACACAACTAGGTGGGAATGTGCGTTGTGAGGAAGATGCAAAAAGGCTACAAGGTATTTAGACCAGCCAAGTGATTGGGCAAGAACATGGCCAATGGAGCTTTCCTTAGAGAAAAGAACGCTGAGAGAAGAATTGATAGAGATATTCAATATCCTGAGGGGTATGGACAGGGTAAATAGCGAAAAACTGCTCCCACTGAAGGGAACATCAAGAACTAGAGGGCATAGATTCAAAATAATTGGCAAAAGGAGTAAAAGTGATGAGGATTTTTTTTTCACCCAGAGGATGGTTGGAGTCTGGAAATAACTACCTGAGAGGATGGTGGAGGCAGGTTCGATCAAGGTATTCAAAAAGGAATAGGATGGCTATCTGAAAAGAGAGAATGTGCAAGATTATGCGGATAAGGCAGGGGAGTGGGGCCAGGTAGAATGCTCTTTCAGAGAGCCAGTGGATACTTGAAGGGCCAAATGGCCTCCTGCACTGTAAAGATTCTGATTCTGTGGGAATACAAGGTGAAGTTATTCACTTTGGTAGGAAAAACAGAAACGTGAAGTATTTTTTAAATGGTGAGAGATTGGGAAGTGTTGATGTCCAAAGGGACCTGGGTGTCCTTGTTTGTGAATCACTGAAAGCTAACTTGTAGGTGCAGCAAGCCATTAGGAAGGAAAATGGTATGCTGGCCTTTAATGCAAGAGTATTTGAGTACAGGAGTAAAGATGTCTTGCTGCAATTGTATAGAGCCTTGGTGAGACCACACCTGGAGTATTGCATACCGTTTTGGTCTCCTTACCTGAGAAAAGATATACTTGACATTGAGGGAGTCCAACGAAAGTTCACCAGACTGATTCTTGGGATGGCAGGATTGTTCTATGAGGGGAGACTGGATCTGTATGTTCTAGAGTTTAGAAGAATAAGAGGCAATCTCATGAAACATACAACATCCTTACAGGGCTTGACAAGGTAGATGCAGGAAGCATGTTTCCCCTGGCTTGAGGGTCTAGAACCAGGGGACACAATCTCAGAATAAGGGGTAGGCCATTTAGAACTGAAATGAGGAGGAAGTTCTTCACTCAGCGTGGTGACCCTTTGGAATCCTCTACCCTCCATAGGGCTATGGAGGTTCAATCATTGAATATATTCAAGACAGAGATCAATAGATTTCTAGACGGTAAAGACATCAAGGGATACGGGGATAGTGCAGGAAAATGGCATTGAAGTAGAAGACTAACCAAGATCTGTTTGAATGGTGGAGCAGGCTTAAGGGGTTGAATGGTTTACTCCTGCTCTTATTTCCTATATTCCAATGTTCTTTTACACAATAAATTTCCACTTGGCCCAACTTCACTATTTTGGCCTTGCATAGATGCTTCTCAATTCCTGCAACTTTCACCATACTATAGATGTTTTGCATTGTATCCTGCACTCCACCTGTGATGCCTTTCGATTCCTATGAGCACTGTGCTCTTCGTTTTGAGAGGATGCTTGGATATTGTATTTTTTCAATGCTTACATTGCTGATAGAGTTTTAATTTTGACAGTATATATCCTCACGCATTGCATTGTATACTTTGCTTTAGGTGTACTGTACATTTTGCATTGTTTTAGTCATAGTTTGCACTTTGACTGCCTGTGTGATGGGAAAAAGCAAGTGCTCGGGTTTTATAAATCCTCACCTATACACTGAATTAACTCAAGTATTGCACTGTGCATTTCGCATAACATGTTCACATATTGTTGCCGGAATTTTCCAGCCCTGTAATACAGGACCCGCCACAGGAGATCCAGTGGCACAGCCAAAAGTCCATTGACTTTTGCAGGACAGGACAATCCTGGCCGTGGGCGGGCCGGAAAATCCTGCCCTGTTTATTTTAAAGTGCTGTTGTTTATCGTTTTAATTATTTTTTGATCGGTTTTATTTTCTAAATACTGGTATTATTATAAAATGTCTTATTATAAACTGGATTATTTAAAACATCTTGTGTTTTTTCCCCTTGAAACTGGCATTAAATGTTTACTTTAGAGGTTGAAATATTTTTACAATGTTGATCTGAAGTTCAGTTATGTTGGAATGTGGGCCCCCAGGGTGGGGAAAGGATTGCTCACGTTCAAATTTTCACTTTGTGCCTAGAACTAAATAAATCCTTAATTAAAGACTGCAGAGATGATAGGTAAAAGAAAACACGGATTAAACATTTTATGGGATAAATTTTCACACAAGATACATGACCACTAAAATAAATGTGGAGTAATTTTTTTTGTTTAGCATTTGTTTTATGCAGAACTTATTCCCTGCACAAAAGGTACAAATACACTGACCTACCACACCACCAATTGCCATTCTTTTGTTAACTTCTAGACTCTGGGCTTCTGCTTCCACCACATTGTTTTGCCAGACCTACCTGAGTCTGCACTTGTATCGTACTTCCTGAGCCCTGCTGATTAAGCACGTCTTCTTTTCAAATTGCTTTTATTGGCTATGATTAATCCTCTTTCAAACTAATTTTGGCTCCACCAATTATACTGCCAAAATTCTAGTAGACAGCTATCCATCCCTTAATTTTTCTTTGACTTATACTTCTGTTTTGCATAGATTACAGAAAGCTTTGATCTCTGAAGCCCGAACTGAAAAATGACCTCCATTAAACTGCCTATGTAAACTGTATTTTTCATTCATGCTAAGAGGGTATTCAAGATTTACTCTGAAGAGTAGATAATTGTCAATGTCTGTATAGCAAGAATTAATTTTGATTGCTTACTTGGGATATGGTCATCAGCTGTGGAACAGAAGCAAGGTAATCAGTGGAGACTGCACGTTCCTTGGTAACAGTTTGAGGAAAAGCTGTAGGTTATAGCTGAAGTCAGCAAAGTGAAGACAGACATTGCCAGTTGGTGGAAATCTGATGTGGAGAACAGTGACAGTTTCATGAAGGTATACATGCTTAGAAAATAAAGGCTAATTGTGTGTGTGCTATGTCATCGGTTTGATGCCATTCTAGCTGAAATGCAATTTTTATTTCCACGGATAAATCTCCACATGGGTCTTTAAAAATAGAATTTGTTTCCATTTAACAGAAAGCAATTTCCTGCAAGATGGATTGTTTCTATGGAAATACTCTTGGTGGTACAGATATTCATCTCCTGAAAGGGGATAGAGAAGACTGTAGCAGTGAGTGATAATAAAAGGTAGAGAAAAACTAAGAATAGACAGTGGGGGAAATCATAAAAATGCCATAGAGGTTAATGAGATTAGAGAGAATGGAGAAAGAGGAAACACAGTTATTGGGCAATAGCAGAACAGCCACGAAAATACAGAAGAGTAGTCACTAAAGAAAATACAAAGGATACAAATAAAACATTTGAGACCAACAATAGAAAAATCATGGCATTCATTGAGACAGCTATGAAAAAATCTCGCTAGATTGTTGAAGATAGAATAGTTAACAAAAATTGTGAAACATTTCACAAAATGATTAACTTTACCGACAGATTTTTTTTCTAGTGCATTACAGCTGTAAGAATTGTATGCACCATGTTTCCTAGAGGAGTTATTATTTTGTTGTTGCCTGTGTTTGTGGTTTTAATAATTCAAGTCTCCAGTGCCTCCTTATTCTTTACAAAGGTGATAAGGGCACAGGAGGGCGGGATCTCACCCTCTCTCTTGGTCTCTGCGGGTGGGAGATGAGTGGGGAAGTGGCAGCTCTGCAGTAGCAAGCAGACCATAGGCAGCCAGAGCAAATGGAGCACCGCAGAGAAACAAGAACTGCAAATTTCCAGGAGATTTCAATGAGATGAGGGAATTTAATTGGAGAGTAAAAGGAGAATAAACAGCTGTTTCACGTGAACTGGATGGACGGAGGTAGCAGAGCAGAACAGTGTTTGCAGCTCGTAAGAGATATGAGGTACATATTCACTTGTTCACAAGGAATTGAGTAATTAAACTGCAACAAAGCCTGGTAATGCTGAAAATATGCTGGGATAAAGTCTAACTGGAAGAGGGTTTTTTGTGCATTTTAAATAATTGTTTGGAGGACCCTATTATGTGATGCCATTGTAAAATTGCAGTTTCTTTCTTTCCTATCTATTTGTGTTTTGTCGTTTTAGTTAAAAATAATATTTGGGTTTTACTAGGTCACTTAATGTAGTTATCGGTTTTGTAGATTTGAGTTTAAAATAAATATTGGCACTGTTAATACCTTACATTGATAAATGTTTATTAATGACCTGTATCTATTGTCAACTTAAAAATGAAACACTGATTCATAGTTCAGTCATTTTCCCATAAATTTAAAAAGCATAGCCTCTAAAATTTTAGATGATGCTGATGATAACAGTAATTATATGTAACAGACTGTTCTTAGTTATCTTTTAAACCTGCTTCATTCATTATTTCAGATGGGAGTCAGTTTGTCAAGAGCATTACAGTTTAGCTTTTTCGAATCTCAAGCATCCGTAGCTTATGTACAAGGTAGTTGAATATGCAGATTGTAATGTTGTAGTTTAATAACTCTCATACCCTGTACATTTAGGTTCTCGTGACTGAAACTAAATGCAATTCTTAATGATTTTATTTAAATTATTTTTTTAAATATTAGTCACAATGCTTATTGTCAATTCCTAGTCATTCTGAGGGCATTATGAATCATTCACACATTGTGAGATTGAAGTTACAAATGGGCAGGTTGCCTTCCCTGGAGGACATTAGTCTAGACACTAAATACTTGGTAGTTTTGTGTTTGTCAATTTTCCCAACATCAGTGGTTTCCAAATTTCAGCCAAACTACAGGGAAGTCCGACCTGTCACCAGATGGTGAGTTTCCATACTGGAGACTGCTCTTATGAACATCTGAGAGACTGGCCAAGAGCAGCAATAGTTTGAAAGCAAATTGTTACCAGGAATTAGGGTTGGACGATAAGAGTAAATAGCATTGATCTCATAAGCAGGTGTAGTATACATCTCAATTAAGTTGCAATGTTACTGATCATTAACTTTGATTTTTAAATAATTTTAGTAATTAAGAGAGCAGTTTTTAATTGATGTTTATTGAAATAAATATGAAATACAAAATGTAACTGAAATTGGTAATATTTTTGGAGAGTTCTGCCTGAAGTCTCACTGTTGCTCACTGTGTTTAATGAAATTGTGACCCTGTAACTGTTACAAGGCTTGTGCTGTGTCAAGAAATCACAAGAAATGCATTTCTCCATTTCAGTAAAACACCTGAGCGGTTATAATTGAAACATAAAGGGTTTGATTTTCATTGGCTTTGCCTGACGTTAAAGGAATGGTAATGATCTCAAAATAGGGTCGGTGCCTTACTGTCCCATTAATATCAGCAACGTGGCCAGCTTCACGTTGAAAGGGGCCTACCACTGGGTGTCCAAAATGTTCACCTGTTTCAGGCGATTGGCCTCTTTTACAATGGAATTGAAGGTCTTGTGTTGTAAATATGACTCTGATTACCATTTTATGTCAACACTGATCGGACCTTGCTTTGTGTAGTCTCTGACCAGTTCCACAGGCAATGGAACTAAAGAGGTTCCCCAAAGGTAAGTGTCAAATTGCCTAAAAAAAAAATCTGGTCTGCTGCTCCCTGGAACCCCACACCCTGCAATCGTGACCACTCCTTCTCCACCCCTGCAGCTTAGTTTTCTGGAAGCTGTTTTAGACCATTCTTGAGACCCCTATTCAGCAAATTGCACCAGGACCAGCAGTTCGCCTACCAAATTTAAATGAAATAGGGGCTTCAAAACTGTGGGGTGTAAGAGGGTTGCTTCATTACTGTTGGAGCGACCAACATATCCAAAAATCAAACTCATCCTCTGTCTGTTACTTAAAGGATAGTTCATACTCTTCAAATTCCAGCGCACTCCTGATTGGTCTCTCACATTCTACCCTCATCTGCAAACTTGAGGAGATCCAAAACTCTACTGCCTGTACTTTAACTTGAACCAAGTCCCTTTTACCCTGTGCTTGCTGATCTACAGTGGCTTCCATTCAAATCCCTCCATGGCCTCGCACCTCCCTATCTCTATAATCTCCTCAAGTCTCACAACTCTTTGTGATATCTGTGTTCACCTAATTTTGGACTCTTGAGCATCCTCAATTTCCATAGTTCCACCATTGGTGGCCATGCCTTTGGATGCCTGGGCCCACGTGGATTTTCACGCTGTATTGACCCAAAACTGCCACATTATTTATGCATTCCCGAGAAATATGCCATTTCCATGGTGGGCAGGTTCTCATTCGTCCGCCCACCATCACCTTACCGCTTCATCAAGCCGGGCACCATATCTAAAGTACAGCTGCATGCACCACATCTCAGTGCTTCCAGCCCATGACTGCTGCAGGGAAAATGCCCACGAAAGGCAAGAAGACTGCAGCCCCTAGGTTCAGTGATGCATCACTGAAACACCTTTGGAGGTCCACTGGGATGCCCTATACCCCCGCTCTGGCTGCAGGATGGGCAGCAGCGTCACCAACCAGGCTTGGGAGGCAGTGGCAGCAGTGGTCAGCACCAATGCCCTTCAGAAAAGGACAGCCAGGTAGTGCCGCAAGAGGATGAATGATCTCCTTCGTTCCACCAGGGTAACTCACTCTTCTCATCACTCTCAACCCTCACACTTGCAAACCCATCACACATCCACAGGCCCTCACTCACTGCCGGTTCAAGGGACATCACCATTTACTCTCTCACTATCATCGTCCTCATCCATGGGACCACTCACCACCCACACGTGCCAGGCATACTTATCATCTGGTCTGGCAGGCGCCCCACTCATACTCTCTCCAACTCTATATATACAGGACAAGCTGGCACACAACAAGAGAGAGAGGTTGCAGACCGGTGGAGGAATGCCTGAAATCAAGGTGCACACTGACTTTGAAAACACAGACATCCAGCTGACCGGCGACGATCTGGACCGAGGAAGGCGAGGTCGGCGCTGCTCTACCAAGTGAGGATCCGGCAGCGCAACATCAATCAGACAACCATGCTGTGAGTGATGTGTCCTGTTTCATAGACCACTGTCATGTAATTATCTCCCCTTGCTTCCGCAGGCACATGTGGGAAACAGCCGATGGAGTCCATGACCCAGGGCCTCCAATCAAGCTCCGAAGAAACCTCTGAAGAGAAATCTAGAGGCACTCTCCTTGAAGTCCTGTCACAGCGCTCACCCACACTCTGCAGCAGCGCAGAGACAAACACCTTGGTGGAACGTGTTTTAGAATAGCCTTGGGATCGCAATCTGCTGAGCATATCGCACCATCTGATCCACAACAAGTGGCAGCAGGGACTTCCCAGGTGCCCTACATTCAGCGGACTGCTGGAGGCCATAAATTTTGGAGTCCGAGTTCAGATGATGAGCACCTGGACTCAGCATGTCTCAGTTGCTCGAGCTGCAAAGGCAAGCTCGGGAACATCCGGAGGGGATGTCCGCTGCACTCTTCAGATTGCAAGGCACGATGGAGGAGTCTGTCCGCCTTCAGGCTGAGGTGATAGCGCCAGCATGTCAACGCACTGAAGTCAACACTGGTAGGATGGCGATGCCCATGGAGACCATGGTCCAGGACCTCGCTCCTGCCCTGCTGCACAGGCTTAACTCCATCACTGATGCCATAGTTGGCCTCCAACAGTGTGTACTTGAAAGGGATGCCTGGCAGTTCAGTCTCACTCCATGTATCCCTTCTCAAGGAGTCAACCAGGGGCCCTCAGGCACCCATAGGGAGGAGGATCAGCAGATGCACACCCAGGGGCCGTCCATCCAAGTGACTCCAGGAGTGTCTGGCCTATTGTCTTCCTGTGACCTCAGCAGTTCCAGTTCCACAAGCTGAGGAGGGTGCCACTGCCACATAGCAGGATCCCAAAAGCAGGCCAGGGCTCTCCAAGTCTTGGCCCTCCAGAGGACATCCGGCAAGGTCATCACAGTCAGATGGCTGTCTCCACCTCCGCTGTGGATGTCCAGACGTAATGGCAGGGTTAGGAAAGTTAAGAAGAATTAGTTGGGCACAGGTGTTAATGACTTGTACATACTGTTCACTATTGTCAATAAACTGCCAAGAATGTCTCCCTGCCTATGGCTCCTTGTTCCGATGAGCAGTGTTCACGTCACTCAGATGTGAAACCTTTCTGCACAAGATAAAAGCAGGTGTCTCAGTCCAGGGCCTCTTCCCTGTGCTTTGTGCAGCCTTCAGACCAAAGTGATGGTCCAGCCTCACACTCCCTGGGCACATTACTGATGCCTGCAACTCGGCAGTGCTTGTCATTGCTGCCAGAATGTAGTGGGTAGGTGCCACAGAGTTCTGTCCTTCTCTCTGTGTGCTCTCAGCACCTTTTAAGGTGGGGCTGTCCCCCATCTCTTCAGCATCTGTGACCAGTGGCACTGTGCCCCTGAAGGGCTGAAGGCGGACAAAAGAAGAGATTCTTCTAAAGTTTCATGGCTGCGTCTCTATGATATGACCTTGATCACAGAGCGCAAGTGAGCTGCCCTCGGCCAGACAGGAGTCAAGACATTATCAGAGGCTATGTGAAGATCTAGTGCCCTCGCTGCATGTTGTCATCATCCTCCTGCAATGAGTGACTATTACAGCCTCCACTGTGTCTCCATGACAGGAGCATTTTCACAGAGTGTATTCATGCTGCCATAAGCCAGACTGGATTCAAACGTTCACAGATGCAATGAGAGGATCTATGGGGTCACCTCACTGCATGTCATCATTATCTTCCACAAATCTAGCAGCTATGAGGGCCTCCCGAGTGCACCTGCCTTTTCTAGTCAGTGTGAAGGCTTCATCCCCGTCATCGTCACCTTTAAGGACCTCCTCACCGTCATCCTCATCGGTGTCCTCCTCAACGGAGGAGACCTCCAACTCCTCTTCAGCCAGCTCATCTCCCCATTGCAGCACCAGGTTGTAAAGGGCGCAGCAGGCGACGATGATACATGACACCCTCTGAAGACTATTGCAGGGCTCCACCAGACCAGTCCAGGCACAGGAACCTCATTTTCAGCATCCGGACGGTCTGCTCCACCAAGTTGCGAGCTGCTGCACGAGCCTCATTATACCGTCGCTCTGCTGCAGACTGAGGCCGCCGCACGGGTGTCATTAGCCACGGCCTCTGTGGGTAACCCTTGTCCTCTAGGAGCCAACCCTGCAGCTCCTGTGGACTCTGGAAGACTTCAGGGATCTGTGATTGACTGAGGATGTAGGAGTTGTGCACACTCCCTGGTGCAAATCGTGTGCACAACTGCAGGATGCGTTTCTGATGGTTGTACACCAGCTGCGTATTCAGCGAGTGGAACCCCTTGCAGTTCACCGTGTGTTGCGATAGAGATCTGAGCGCCATGTGAATGCAGTTAATCCCACCCTGCACCTATGGGAAACCCAAGATCTGGGCGATTCCAATTGCTCTTGCATCCTGGCTGTCCTGGTCCCAGGCGAAATGCACAAAGTTGTGTGCCCTTTCAAAGATGGCATCCGTGATCTCATGGATGCATTTGTAGGTGGAGGCTTTTGAGATCCCACAGAGGTCACCTGTGGAGCCCTGAAAGGAGCCATTGGTGTGGAAATTGAGCGCTGCGGTCACTTTCATGGCCACTGGCAGTGGATGCCCTCCATGTTCCTGTGACGCCAAATCTTGCAGCAGCTGGTAGATGTTACCTTCTAATTCCCTAGACATGCACAGTCTTCGTCAACACTGGTTCTCGGTCATCTGCAGGAATGAAAGGCAGCATCTGTAGACCCTGGTTGTCGCTAGGCGCCGACCAGCTACGGCTCACTGTGGCTCTTCGGCAGCATGTGCAGGAGCGCCAGCTGCCTCGTCTTCGCTCTCTGTAGGCCACCAGTCATACAGCTAGATTACCAGGCTCCATGACCCTAATGTACTTCTCCTGCAGAATGAAAGAGAGAGACCTGTGGGTTAGCATGGGTGTACTAAGAACCTGTCCTGGTTAAGTGTGATGGCCCCTTAACAGTTTCTGGAGAGTGCTGGCCACCACTTGGATGGCCAGAGATCAGTGCGCTGCATGGCTGCCCGAGATCCCACCCACCCGACTGATTGGCGGCAGCTTTGCCCATTGGAGTGCACGCTGTGCTCTCAGCTTAGGCACAGGCATTCTCCTAACCAGCACTGCAAGGCTGCACTGTTAGCTTGAACCATGGGGGAGACTGGTCCAAACCTGAATGATGACATTGCAAGGGGCTGTGAATGCCTCCAGCAATGATTGATCCATGGCCAGTCTGTGCCTGGGGATGAAAAGCTCTGAAGCACTTGGTGGCACTTTGATGCCACTGCGTTGCTTGAGTGGGCAGAAAAGCTAGAGGCTTGACTCCAATCGTATCAATGTGGCTGCACCTGAACTGCCTCGGCTGCAGAGAAATGGTCACTTTATACAAGTTTCCCTAATGTGTGGCCCCTTCCTTCGCCCACCCTACACCCCACCCCAAATTCCACCCCCCCCCCCCAAGTCACCTCAACGGCTGTGCTGCCTTTGCCCTCCCCCCACAAGTCACCTCAATGGCAGGGCTGCTCCTGTCCTCCCTCTACAAGTCGTCTCAAGCTTGAAGTCCAACAGACGACCCTGGTGAGCGCTGCACATCGTACTCACCTCCAAGGTCCCCTCAAAGTGCAGCCCACCAAGTGCACACCCTTTTATATGCTGTTGTGAAACACGTCGGTGTGCTTTCCCGCTGACATAGATGGACATCCAGTGGGGGGGGATGATTACGACGGGCTGACCTAATAATGATATGCAGATGTATTACAGTGAGGTTCCCGACATCTGATGGCAGGAGACGTAGCCTGCCATTGGCGGGCTGAGTGGACAATCGCGAATTAGTTTCACGCCGTCTTGAAACCGATCACGCTATATTGTCTTCTCACACCACTGAACATGCCTGACGCTGGTGGGTACGGAAATTCCTAGCCTAAGTCTGTGTGGCCATTGTATCTCAGTTTCTGAAGTTTCACGACTCTCCTTGATTGGGTCCTTTTTTGAGGCTTGGAGGATTGGTAGTCTCAACTTGGACTTCTTTGCTCTGACTTGGCTGTTCTTCAGTAGAAGATGCAGTATTTAGTGTTTTGCTTGTTTGAGGTTCAACACTTGATCCTTTTCTTTTTCTCCTTGCTGTTCCCTGTCAATAGTTTCTCTTTCATGACAAGGATGTCATGGGTTTATCTTTTTCTTTGCATTGACGATGTTTCCTATCCTTGTTTATTGAATTGACGCTGATTCTTTTTAATGATTTGGTCCGTCATGCTTTGCCTTTAGAGCATTTTTTCCATGTAGCCCCTGGTTCCTGAAGTTTTGGGGAATCCTGGATTGTGGTCTCCTGAGGTGAGAAAGGTGTTTGAGTAACGTCTTGCTGCCTCTCCAATGTAGTTACCCTGATGTGGTAGGAAGGTCAGTATCCTCTAACATAGAAGAGGTGGACCTATATCTGATTTGGATTTGTTTCGAGTTCTGAAACCATTTGGGTATTTTCACCCTGGGCCACCAGTTCTGGTGGATGGGTCGGTGTGGATGCACTTAATAAGGGGTCAACATTGACAGATGAATGTGGGATTGTACTAACGTTTCTTATCACCTGAGTTTCAACTTCGATCCTTGTTGACTATTCTCCGGGTGATGAAGAGTCAGGGTGGAACTCAGCCACTCTTTGATCCAGCTGATCCATTTCCTCTTCAGGCTGAAGAACGTTACCTTCATCTGTTTGGGAAGAAGCTGGGTCCTCAGTAAACAGTATCATAAATTCTGCACTTAAGTCCAAGTCGAGCTGTTGGATGGTTTGACAATCTCCAACTTAGTATACTCAATGACTGTTTGTTCCTTGACATCTTCTGCTGTTTTGATGAGGTTGAGGGCAACACAGGAGTCTTGGCCCAGGAGAGAAAATTCCTGATTGCGAATTACATATAGTGTCTCCAGTATCTGCTTGTTCCCATATTGGAGTGGTTCTAGAAACGTGCCTAGTTTTGATCCATCCTGGGCCATATAATGGGGTGTCTGTTATCCACAGCCAGAGGTTGGCTAGCCACAGTTCTCTATCGGACAGGACTGTCACGCTTGCTCCTGTGTCTAATTTAAAATTAGTAATGTGCCCATTGACACATATGTCAACATTTAGGAAGGTATATCTGGGATCGTTAATTTGACCTAGGAAGCATTGTTGTTGTCCTTGGTGTGACTCTTCTATTTCTTTGATGTCTTTTTGTGTGAAGGTTCGCTGGTGATCCTCAGTATGTTTAGAGCTTTTTGATCTGCACATTTTCCCAAAGTGTCCCAGCCTTTTACAGTAGAAGCATTCTGCCATGCTTGCAGGACACTTCATGCCTGAGGCTTTTGGTGCCACAGCACTGCAATCTTGAGTTTTAATCGCGTAAGGTCTTCTTTGACCTGGAGTGTCGTTTGCATTTCGTTGTTTAATGAGCTGTACCATGGTTTGTCTTCCAGTCTTAATATTGATCTATTTTGCTGACGGACCTCAGATGTCTGACAATCTGTATCGCCTTCTCAAAAGTTAGATCTTCTTTGGATTGAAGCAGATCAGAAAGGGTATCGTCAGCTACCCCACTACTGTGAAGTCTCGTATCAGTTCAGACTTAAGATTACCATATTCACAGCCTTCAGCCAACTGATACAAATCATTGATGAAGGTTTCCACAAGTTCTCCAGGCTTTTGGATCTTTCTGTTAAACTTTGCTCTTTCCAAAATGTTGCTGCTCTGTAGGTTAAAGAAATGGTCAAAGGATTCTCTGACCTCTTGAAATTTGTCAGATGATTCATTAATACCTTGTCTGGCTATTACATTGTCAGCAATTGAATATACAGATATATTAACTTGCTCAGCCTCTGACTTATTATTTAATCCTCATGCAATTCTGTGTCTTAAAAATCTGCTCCTCCATAGTGTTCTAATCTGTCTGGTCTGGCCCTTCCATCTTCCTGAATCATTCTGGAAAGTAAATTTTGAATCCATCGCTGTTTTCAGCTCAGGAGAGACTTGCCTTAAATTTTTTAAATGGTGCTGCAGTAATCGAGTTTTCTAGCGCTGTTCTGGGTTTTTCAGATAACCTCTGCTGTTACCAAGCTGCGTCAAACCTTCTCTGAAGCTCAGGAAAAATTGTCAAACAATATTAAGGTCAGTTAGTTACTTTGTCGCTGGAGGATTGAATTTAGTAGCAGGTTTTTTTTTTCTTCTCCCTTTTTTTCACCACGCAGCCACCATGTGTTATGGTGCCAACTCTGGTCTTGGGCTGCGTCATATTTCAAACTGCTCACTTAAAAATGAACCATCTCCCAGTTCTGTCTGGTTACAGCTCTTTGTTTAGAAGCTTTTTTTCAAGCCTTTTTCAAAGTTTGCTCACCCTTCCTCGATAGTTACTCGGTTCTTTGACTCTGCTTTTTGATTGGGATTTTCAATGAACGTCCACAAGCTATGGTCGAGTTCCTCTTGAGCTGCACAGTTGATTTCTTCTCTGACTCTCAGCCTCCATGTCTGTTATGTAGTTTTTCTGGAAATATCCAACTGTTTCATCAAAGTTTTCCGTTTTGGTGCATTTATTTTCAGGTCAGACTGCAGATTTTTCAATTTTTATTTATTTTTGGAGATTTCGGGATCATGTGCTGCTGCCATGTTGTATGTTACTGTGGTTGTCTAAGGAAGAGGTTCAGAAGCATAGAGTCTGAACAGTAACTATTTATTGTAGAACATAACTATGTACAGATAAACAAGACAGTAGGCTTCTTCAGTCCAAGCCATGAGCTTTCTCCATTCTGACGTCTACTAGACTTCTACTAGTCATGTGACTCATCATGTGGACGGTAGTCCCACATTAACCCTTTCAGTCCTTAACACCCTAATACAACACACTCCAAGGTCCCTCTACTCTTCTCAGTATTCAACCATTTATTGTGCATTTTCTTGCCTTGCTTGTCCCCCCATCTTGTACTTCTCCAGATTGAATTCCATTTGCCATTTTTCTGTCCACCTGACTAGTCTATTGATATCTTCCTGCAGTCTACAGCTTTTCCTTACTGTCAACAACAAAGTCGATTTTTGTATCATATGCAAATTTTTGAATTGTGCCCCTTACACTTAAGTCTAAATTGTTGATATTAACCATGAACAGCAAGTAATGAGTCTTGACGAACCCCACTGGAAACAACCTTCCAGTCAGAAAAACATATGTTGACCATAACCCCCATAACCCTTTGCTTCCTGTCACTGAGACAATATTGGATCCAATTTGCCATTTCCCCTTGCATTCCATGAGCTTTTAATTTTCTGACCAATTTGCCATGTCGGAATTTGTCAAAAGTCTTGCAAACATCTGTGCGGACGACATCAAATGTGCTACCCTCACTGCAATCTTTGTTACCTCCTCAAAAACTTCAATCAAGTTAGTCAGACAAGACCTTCTTTTAACAAATGATTGTCCTAGATTAATTGCTACCTTTCTAAACTATGCTGTCTCTCAGAATTGTTTCCAATAATTTGCCCATTACCAAGTTTAGGCTGACTGGCTTGTAATTACTTGGGCTATCCCTTCCTCCCCTTTTCAACAATGGTACAATGTTAGCAGTCCACGTCGTAGCCAGAGAAGACTGGAAAATGATAGAGCTTCTGCAATTTCTTTCTTTGCTTTCCTTAGCAGTTTGGGATACATTTCTTCCATGCCTGATGATTTATCCACTTTAATGGATGCTAAACCCCTTAATATTTCCTCCCTATGTTTATCCTATCCAATATTTCACATCTCCCCTCAACCACAATGTCTGTTTCTCTTTGTGAAAACAGATGCAAAGTCTTCATTAAGAACCATGACTTCCACCTCCACATACAAGTTACCTTTTTGATCACTAAATGGCACTTCGTTATCCCCTTGCCCTTTATGTATTTATAAAACATCTTTGGGTTTTCCTTGATTTTACTTGCCAATATATTTTCATGGGTAGAATTTTACATCCTGCAGGCAAGTGTCCCGAAGTCATCGCACACTTGCACGATATTTTGGTCAGCAGGCGTGAGCAGGTGCTGGAGCCGTGCCCGCCATTAATTAACAGGCCACTTAAGGCCACTAAAAAGCAAATTGACGGTGATATTTCGTTGCCTGTGCGTTTTCGCGCTTGTCACACGGGCAAAATGGGCAGGCGGGCAACCCACAATTTCAAAAACCTCATCCAAGGGCAAGATAAAAAGGGTCAGCAGCATTGCCAGTGTGAGTAGTGAGGAGCTTGGTAGATAGTTTGCTGCCGGTGACTTATTGGTACTTGGCAGCTTCGTTTCTGTTCAGGGTTTCATTGTTAGCATTTCCAAGCTTCGTTTCAAGACTCCTTGGTGTCTCCAAAGGCCCCCTGGAGGATTCAGACCATGTGGGCCCTTCCAGGTGTCAGACAGCCTCCTGTTACCCTGGTAATGGGGATTGTGGTCTCCGGTGGTGGCACCTACTTTGAGGAGGAAGAGAAGGGCAGAAGGGAGAGGAAGCCAGGTGTCCCAATGCAGCTTCCAGGGGAGGGATCTGTGGGAGGAGAGGTGCAGGCACAAGGGGCGCAGGGCCAGCAGGAAGTCCAAGATGGAAGGGGCCGCATAAGACGCCACTATCCTGCTGCCAGAGTTTACAGGTGGTGATACTGCTACCTCAATATGTCTGAGGTGCAATGCCAAAGGAGGCTCTGCCTCTTAAGGGAGACAGTGACTTCCATTTATCAAATGATTGGGCCTGAGATCAGCTCCGATGGTGTGGCTGGGCACTCCATGCTAGTGGCTCTGAAGGTCACAGCAGCCCTCAACTTCTATGTCTTTCCAGGGGTAAGTGGGTATCTTTGTGGAGTCTCCCAATCAGCTGTCCATAGTTGCATCAAACTGGTGACAGAAGCTTTGTTCAGGCGGATACTGACCTTTATTCTTTACCGTACAGACGAGGTCAGCCAGGCTTAGTGAGCTA
Organism: Cetorhinus maximus; assembly: GCF_964194155.1. Lineage (NCBI taxonomy): Eukaryota > Metazoa > Chordata > Chondrichthyes > Lamniformes > Cetorhinidae > Cetorhinus > Cetorhinus maximus. The sequence continues at coordinate 63,657,287 of NC_135882.1, forward strand.
GAGGGTATGCAGCGATTACTGGGTTCCCCCGCATCCAGGGTGCAGTCGACTGCACACTTGTGGCCCATCACTTCGCCAACAGGAAGGGATTCCACTCCCTGCACATGCAGGTAGTGTGTGACCACAAGGTACAGATTCTGCAAGTCTGTGCAAGGTACCCTGGCAGCACTCATGAAGCTTACATCCTGAGACACTCCCAGGTGTCAAGGTTCTTCAGTGCTCCAGCCCGACTGGATGGATGGCTGGTGGGTGACAAGGGCTATCCATTGAAAACGTGGCTCATATCGCCTCTCCGCCACTCAAGAACAGAGGCAGAGAAGTCTTACAATGCGAGTCATGCCTCTACAAGAGTGGTGGTAGAGAGGACCATAGGTCTTCTCAAGATTCGCTTCCGATGCCTAGACCGTTCAGAGGGTGCACTACAATACTCCCTAGAGCGGGTATCACTGATCGTTGTTGCATGCTGTGCTCTCCAGAATCTGGCACTGGCAAGAGGGATCCCACTGGAGGAAGAGGATCTTGATGCAGCTCCACAGGCCACAGACGATGAGTCCAGTAGCGAGTCAGGGCACGGTAAGGAGAACGCTGAGGCCATGGAGGTAGACCTCGGTAATCTCCAGCGAGGCAGGGACATCAGAGACATCTTGATCCAACGCTCCTTTAGCTAGGCTACCAAAGATCAGCTTCAACCTCAACCCAGGGCTGCCGCCCCCATCCCGGATGTCTGAAATGACCCGTTCATTAGCTCCCAAAGCCCACTCAGTACTTATGCAATAAAGTTTTGAGCCACCCACATCCAGCTTTACAAACTGACGTACCCTGCGCCACATTAAATTAAAACGGTGAAGCATACTCGGGCCATTACGACAAAAGAAAATTTATCTCCTGTTGATACTCGAAACGAATTAACAGAACCTTCTCTGGTCTTCAACACCAGACCAGTTAAAATAAACAAAACATTGCACAACAGAAGATCACCTGTGACCAGTCCCTCTTGTGCTCATGGTGCCTTAAACTTATGTTTGCGAGTGCTACGTCTAGGTGCTCCCCCCTCGCTGACATCGGCATTGGAGGAAGCCTGCTGACTCTTATGTCTTTTTGGCCTTGATGACCTTGGCAGTTGTCCTCTGGCCAGTGGAGCCTGTGCTGGCCCTGTCAGGGAGGGAGCAGCCAGTGCCACAGTTGGCATCTCCCCAGTCGCTGCAGCCTCATTAAATGCCATGGTCACTGGCAGAGGGGTGGAGGGGCTGCTGCTACTGTCATCCAGAGCGCCCTGAGAGGAGCCCGCAGAGCCGCCAAGCAGCTAGTGCACCAACATGAGATCGCTCTGGACCTCCCTGCTCACGATTGATGGACGGGCACCTAGCTGGGATACTGGGTGCCTCATCCATCTCCCACACGGACGCTGACCACCTGAGCACAGTGCTTGTGTGAGGGCTTGCAGGTCTGAGCGCAACTCCAGGAACCTCTGATTCTGTTCCTGGAGCTGCCTCTCCATGAGAGTCCCCACTCTTTCGATGGAGGAGGCAGTGCGCTCGGACAGGAGGGTCACCGCAGTGCTCATGCTCCACTTGGACTCCTCCATAACGGAGACCATGGCACGCACACCCTCATGGATCTCCACCAGATCCTCCCGCACATCTCGTTGGACATCCAGCAGCTGCCGCCTAATGGACAACTCCAGAGGCTCATCATCTGTCTTCGGCTCAGCATCGTCCTGGTCTCCAGCAGTTCTCCGACTTCCAGCACCCTGTGCACTCTCTGCCTCCACCTACACCTCAAGAGAGGGTGAAGTGCCCTCACCGCTGTGCACTGACACTCCAGCCAAAGATCTAATCCCCACTGAGGTGCTGGTATCTGCGCTGGTGCCTGGTTCAGAGAGCAGGTGTGACACAGGTGCTTCTGGAACCTGGCGGGCCTCTGGCGTCAGGGGTTGGGTCTTCGGGGTCCTGCGATCGGGTGCTTGGTGGCAAACTTAAGGGAGAACAACATTTCATTAGTTTAAGTCACTGCACTGTCACTGTGCATGCCAGGCACCCTGGTGAGACCATGGAGATCTGCATCATGGTGCCATCCTCCTTCAATGATTAATGGGGAACCCAGTTTTGAGGCTCCCATCGATGATGAGACTACACAAGAAAGTTTGCACCATCTGAAACTCTCACCTTTGTGCACTGCACTCTTGCCTTCATCTGACACCCCAGCCTCTCAGAGGCTGGTTGACCGAGGTGCGTGGTGCCTCTCCAGGTCCAAGGCATCCTGCTGGTATCTGGAAAGGATTAGGAGGTTAGCTGGGCCTCCGTCGGTCCGTGAGCTTTCAATATTGTTAGGAGTGGTCTTCTTCTCCTGAAGGGACAGAGGAGCATAGATTAGTCCCCTCTCTACCTGCAGCGCCATTGCAGCCTGGCCAACCCCACCTGAGGAGCACTTTGCAGGGCACAACCGAGTCGTGGCCCTTGAGCCGCAAGGCTCTCAGTCAAAGCAGCCAGGGATCACCCCCTTGGCCGGCTCCGGCGTCACTGATAATTCGCACTCAGACTCTAACACCCCTGAGGTCCATGGGGGGTCGGCCAGACCTGAACACTTCACCACACTGATCCATGCCAACACGGTACTCACCCTTCCTGAGCACAGCAGGTCATTAAACCTCTTGCGGCACTGAACCCAGGTGCGCCGCACAATATCATGGCTGCTGACCAGCACTGCCACCTCCTTCCAAGCTCTTTTTGTTAGGTGTGGTGGCCTCCTCCTTGCATCCCTGGGGACAAGGGTGTCCCTCCTGGCAGACACCTCCTCCAGGAGGACCACGAGGCACTCATCAGAAAACTGGAGGGCCGAATGCCCACCTGGCCTGCCCTCCCGCCTGGCGTCTGCAGCCGCCATAATTTATACTTGCCTGCTCACAACACTGGAATTCTGCTCATTGCCGGCAGCCTTCCAGGGCCCAACTGTGCCAGTTTTAAACTGGCCACCAGGTCACTATTGGACCCGGCGTCTGACAGGCCCCTGTCCCCGCTTGCCAACTAGTGAAGAGCCATGTTACACGCCTTAATTGGCCTACCAGCGTGAAGTCATAGGGCCGAACGTGGGTGGCAGACTGTTTCCCAGCCGCTCCCAGGCCTGCCCACTGTGCCCGCCCGACGACCTCAAAAAGCCCCATGTTCTTCCTTGCTTTCCTAATTTCCTTCTTAATTTCACCCCTGCATTTTCTATAATCCTGCAGCCTTTCTGCAGTAAAGAGCTATTGGCCTACAACAGATTTTTTTTGCCTTAATCTACTGTATATGCTTGATATCCCGGGGGGGTCTAAAGTTGTAAATCCTGTCTTTTTACTCTTTGTGGGAACATATTAGTTCTGAACTCTCCTTGGTTCCTCCCACTGTTCTGATATTGATTTACCTTCAAAAGCTGTGTACTTCCAGCCGACTTTTGCCAAATCGCTTCTCGGCTTAGTAAAATTGGCCTTTTCCTAATTTAATACTTTTCCTGTTGGTCTGTCTTCATCCTTTTCCATGACTATCCAAATCTAACTGAATTATGATCACTATAAAATGCTTCCCACTGGTACCCATTTCACCTGCCCAGATTAATTCCTTAAAATTAAATCCAGAACTGCCCCTACCCCACTGTGGCTTCCTGCCTAGGCTATCTAGTTAAAAGTACAGTTTCCTCTATGGCATCTAGAAACCTAACATGTAGAGAAGGGTCCTGCTGACTTTGGATGGGCATCCTTGCTGCCAGCTCAGTAGAGCAGGTTAAAATCTGGAAGTTGGGTCACGGTGGCTTCAGGGTGGGCAAACAAGCTGTAGGCCCTAGCTCAGTGGAAGCTCGTGAAAGACTGCCCAAACTTATTTGATGTAGGATTGTTTTTATCACCAGTAGGAAGCTTTAATCTACCAATAGGAATTCAACCTCATTGGTAGAATCTTTCCTATGGTGAGCAGGCTGTTTGGGAGCAGGCGCAGGCGGGCGCGGAGCAGATCACCATTTTACCCGGGCGAGACAATTAAGGCCCGCCCAGCGTAATGCATGGCCTGTAGTGCTCAGCACTACCTGTGCGGGCGGGGGGAGGAGGGAGAGTTGGGGCCTGCGCTCTTTCGCACATGCGCAAGGAAGAACGCAGCAATTTCCCTGAGGCAGTTCCGTGCCTCAGGGAAATTAAGTTGATGATAAAAAATTTTTATGAATGAAGTAAAAAATTATTTAAACATGTCCCCTTATGTGATAGTGTCACATGAGCTGGGACATGTTTGTGAATTTAGCAAAATTTATTTAATTATTTTATAAAACCTTCATGAAACCTCATCCCGCCTGTGGATGAGGTTTCTTGAAAAACATGAAGGCCGCTTGGGCTCTTCGCCTGCCCGCCAACCTTAAGGTTGGATGGGTTGCGTTGTTAATAAGGTAAATTACTTTTTTAATTGCCTTAATAGGCCGTTGACAGTTCGCCAGGCGCGCAGATGCCTCCGGTGTGCAAACGAAATATCGAAATGACGCGCGATGACGTCAGGACGCATGCCCGACGTCATCTCATGTCATTTTACGCATTGGCGTGTCAGGCCCGCCCCTGCATGCCGATGGCAATATTCTGCCCCATGTCTCAGAGGTGACCCAGCAATCTGTTAACTATTGCACCACCTGGTGCTTCACAAAAGGGACTGTTTACCTCAGAATAAACATTTCAAGTTTTTTTTTCAACAGCTTAAATTCTAAAATTGGGAGAGGACGTTAGGTGAAATAAACAAAACCGATTTTCAATCAGTACTTTTATAGAGAAATCTGAAGCCTAAATAAGAATTGTTGAAAACATTTAACTAGATCACTGGTTAGTAATAATTATATAGATCTGTATGCTGCAAACAATGATAAAACTGTTTTTAATCATGTCTGCTGAAAATCATCGCATCAAATCTGATGTTTATATGAAAGAGAAGGAAAGTTAAATATCTTGAACAATTCTTATTTGGTTAGTATATTTCCCCGTAATATGCTGATACATAATAACTTGACTGTACCTCATATACCTGAAAACCAGGAGTTAAATAGGCTGTGGGAGGGAAAATGGTAGGAATGGGGAAATTAATACACTGTCCTTATTTAATAATTTCGCACATGTCCAGTTCTTGTCAAGTACAGGGGATTAAAATCAGGGCATAAGTCTTCAAATTATGTGTTACTTCTTAACTGTGCTTTTGTAATTTGTTTGATGGGGGATTGTGAAACAGAATTAATGTATGGCCTTTGCAATCACTGTAATTATTACTTAATGTGACCTGCTGGGCAAACTAAACCTGCAAGCACCTCATTCGCTCAGTTACAGCAGGACTTACTGCTGGAAAAGTGACTGTGTCATCAGGTTTATTAAATTCTTGTGCTTAACTGCTTTTCTAATTTAAAAAAAAACAAACTTGATTTTCATTTCTCCATTTTATAAACAGTCCTATCAACAAATGTGATATTTTGTGTTCTTGAAGCCAGAATTTTAAAATGCTGTTGTCTTTCTGTGACATTTTACTGTGCAGCATTTGCTGCTGTAAATGGTGGACTTATAATGCTCCTTGTTTGAATACTAATCATGAACTCCCATTCCCAACAAACAAGATCAATGCTGAACAAATTGTTGTTATTTGAATTAAGAGCATCTTGACTTTTTGAATTCCTGAAGGAGTCCCAAAAAAATTCTGAAATCTGCCAGAATTTGCCCAATGCTGCTGAAGTGATGATAAATAAGCTGACCAAATATTCTTTACGCCAATCACTATCAGTTCCTGGAAATTCATTTTTAAAATTTGAACTGGTTGCAATAAGTGACATTTCAGCGCATCAGCTATGAATTAGATTTAGTCACCTTTTAATAATTACATATGTTGCTCCATCTGTTCTCATTCTTTAAATTGTTGTTTTGTTTGTTTGTTTTTCAGATATAGCTGATAAGTGGATTTATCATGATAGCAACAGGAGGGCTTCTTCGTATTTCAGCCAGAAGACAAGATTCCTTTCGATCACGTAATCGTGTTATTAAGCACAAAAGGAAAGCAAAAAAGAAATGCAAGAGTGATGTAGTGGTGGTGAAAGGCAAATTGAAGCTGTTCTCCATTTCTGGACTGATTGCTGCATTTGGAATCCTGGTGTTGTTGGTAGGGATAGCAATGACAGTGATGGGCTACTGGCCTAAGGGCACTGACGTTTTTGAGACTATCAAGGTCCAATCTTACAATACCACCAGTAACACTAGTTTAGAGACTACAACACTGGAGATTATTTCTAATTTTTTAGCCAGCTACTTACATTCTGAAAAGCTGAAGGTTTTGGGACCCCTCATTATGGGAATTGGTATATTTTTGTTTATCTGTGCCAATACAGTGCTTCATGAAAATAGAGACAAGAAAACCAAAATAATTAATATACAAGACATCTATTCTACAGTTATAGATGTACATAATTTGAGGACAAAGGATTGTGGGCCGCTTAATGGTTTTGTCAACTACGTGCAGTCCAAAAGCATGGATAATCTCAAATCTCCTGATTCTTTTTGTGCAGCAATGTTGGCCAAAAGTACCTGGCGGACACCCGTTGGTAATACTGTAAAGCCTATGGATCCAAAAGAAAATGTTGGTAAAAAGCACTGCGATTTTGTAGCAAACTTGCAGCAACAAATCCCCAAAGATAGAAAGACATTCTCCGATACTGTGTACAGTATTTGCAGAGACAGAATCAGAATGAATGATAAAAGCCAAATGCCCCAAATGTGCGGAGCTAAGTCAATTGTCACTTCTTCCATTAGTGCATTCACACTGCCTGTCATCAAACTGAACAACTGTGTCCTGGAAGAGGGTGCTGCCACAAAAGGGAAAAATGGGAATGAAACACAGACTTCAGAAAAGTGTAATGAAACTCAACAAGCATTTGACCATTTTGCCTCTGATCAGATTGAAACGATTGATTCTATTTCAGCGGATATAACCATAAGCAATGATCACCTTGGAGATAATAACCAGAGCGTAGAAATGGAGACTTCAAATACCTCATGGTTAAATGGTAACCAGTTGGTATCTAACAAAAGCTCTCAAAATCCCTCTTCCCAAGTGTCCCAAATTTCTCCTGTTCCATTTCAGAGAACAGGATCCAATCTTTCTCTCCACACTTTATCAATTCACTCTAAACTCATGAATCTTGATGACTATCCTTCCACATCCACGATGCAGGATGAAGGGATAGATCCAAGCTGCACACGTTTAGATTGCACCAACAGTAAGGGCTACATAAAGTTAGGTGATGAGGACTCATTTGAGTCTAATGTTGTACTACCAGAAGCCATAGACAAGTCTAGTGATGATTGTACAGAGAATCTTAATGAAGATATCATACAAGAAAGTATAATGCCAAGCAATGAACAAAAGGTGGATAAACCTCAAAGGTGTGTTCAGAGACAGTACACAAAGAGAGAGAAGTTGCTCATGATTTCCAGTTCACACAATACCCTACAAATAGATGATGATGAAATTGATAGTAATTAGTAATAGTATAATTGTACATATTTGGGTTCAGACACAAAAATGCAGTGAAAGCTGTAACAAATGAAAAGTATATGTCACTTTTCTGTAGCTATTGATTACTGAATGTCAGTCAGGCTCCAAAGACTCCTAAATTATTATTGTGGAACTAAGCATCCAGTTTCTTTAGTTGCTTCCAAATGTAAATGCACCAATCATTGGGTGGCAATTGTGTATCCCAGTTAAACACCAACTGAGAGTTTTTAACATAATCGGATATTTGTAAACAGATTGTGAACATTGAACATTCAGTCATCCTAGGATTGTAGTTTACAGTTTTGAACCATCAAAATAAGCCAATTAACTTGTACTGAATTCTATACTCTGATAAATCAAAGGATATATAGATATCTTGTATAAGCACATAATGCACTAAACCACACATAAATGTGATATTGAAAAGCGTTCAGTGTGTCATTTCATAATTAAGTGTAAGAAATAATTTGCATTTGTGGTCACTAATAGAGGTCTAAACAAGTAATATTTTTTGTAATCCTGAATTCTGTATCATGCCTCATTGCTTGTGTTCTCTAAATTGTTACCATGCTCAAATTATATATTTTTTCTCATATGCATCCCCCTTCACACATTTTTATCATCACAGTAGTCTGTTTTTCTAATGGACTTTACCCTTAATTCTGGCCTAAGTGCCTGGATTCCATACCTTGTTACATATACTTGCCCTGTTCACAATTTGTGTCACTACAGTCAGTTTATTTAAGAAAACATGGAATGAGAAAACTATTTGGTCCATCGAGTGTACTTTTGTAAACTAAGTATAATAGTGTCATTATGTATTTGCCTGGAGTTAAATTGAAAAATATTGTTAGCGGGGTAGATGGTCTCTTGAATAAAAGAGTAAGGGAGCTGTTGTTAGTTAAATAAGGAAAGAAATCAGAGCCTTTGAACCATAGGCCCATGACCAGTAAGCTTAATTTTGGTTGAAGGGAAGATATTGGAAAAATATAACAAAATCAAGGGAGTGGTGGGGGGTAGCGTTGTTATTGAAGATGCCTAATGAAGCTTTAGAAGGAGGTGATGCCTCATAATTGTAGTTATTTCTTAAAAATAAATGTAACTAGTAGATGAAAGAATTCCAGGAGGGATGTTGTTTAATAAAATGCTGGAAGTACTCAGTAGATTTGGCAGCATCTTTGGAGAGAGAGAGACAGAGTTAACCTTTCGGATCGATGACCTTTCATCAGAACATGGATATTGTTTACTTGGATTCACAGAAAACCTCTGAAAAATCTTTGCATGTATGGCTTTTTAAAAAAAATTATATCTTTTATGACTTTGGAGATAACAGAAAATATTTACAAATAGTCATTTGGTAGTACAGAACTTAAACATTGCTGAAAAAAAGAAAAATACTATTGAAGCTTTGTGTCTTGCACTCATCAGGGAAAACAATTTATACTGCATGAGAAGAAAGTGCTGATTGGTTAGCAAGTGGACTCTGATTGGTAGAGGTGTTGCCATGGAGAATGCAGCAGAGAACATTTAACTGTTAACTGTGGTCCCCTTCCTGTTGGTTTATCTTGTGTAGCTGTCCTGATGAGTGTAAGATGAAAAGCTTCAATAGTATGTCTCTTTCTCCAGCAATAGAAAATATTTACTTGATCAGAATTGTATAAATTAAATAATTATTGATGGGAAGGTTTCAGATTGGGGCCCGGTGACATGTTTCTCTTTCTAAGGGTTCTATACTGAATTGTTTACTGTGATGAATTATACGACTGAATTTGGCAATGATGCACAAAACGTGTAAATTTTGGTAATAAAACGATTGGTAGATTGCAAGTTGATTTAGATAAATAAATAGCTCATAAATGGCAAAAATGTTATTTAATCTGGAGAGGTGCTGTGTTATGCACTTGCGGCCAGCCAAACCAAGGCATGTCTATTTAACGCATCAAATTAGTGGACCAGGAAAGGAACTTGTGTGTAGTCACTGATCAATTATTAAAAGTTCCTGAGCAATGTAAGGTACCTGAAAGTTCTTGCAATTACTGCTAGGTAATAAGGGCTCTGTACTTATGATTTATGGAGTTTAGGTTCATCTGCACTTAGCGTATTGCGCCCAGTTTTCATACCATGTATATTAATGAATATTGAGGCTCTGGAGAGACTGTAGAGGGCAATGTGTAGAAACCTAAACTTGGATTGGCTTCAGGAATTAATTCATTTTGAGAAACATTGATTCAGTGATGATATGAATGAGACATTTAAATCTATGAAATAATTGGATATAGGAGATTTGAATCTGGCATTTGGGAGATGAAATTGGTCTCTGATAAAAGGTGGAACAGGCAATAGCAAAGCAGCAGCCCACTTTAACCATACCTGTTTTGTCCTTTGCTGAAGACCAATTTCACCCCCTTGAAATCAATAGCTAGCAGGCTTGCATATAAAATTTCTTAGCAATTAATCAGCTCAGATTCCAGGAACTATTTAGTTTTGCACAGATTGTTGCCTTTGCAACCAATTACCATTCCTTTTAAGATGTGTCCTGAAAAGGATATTGGAAAGTGATACAGTTATGTAGTTCAGTAACAATAGTCTGCTGGAGTTTTCTTGATTGCCTTATCAATTTCTTTGATATGGCCGCTTAATTTCACCTCCACAAAAATATACCACTATCAGAGCTAAGGAGGCCGTGGTTCAAGACTGCACCATCTAGTGGTTATAATGGGTATTGACAAGCCTCTTTTCTCTTCTGTCTTGTCATAGGGTAAAATTTTACACCAGCGGGATTTCACGGTCCCGCCAAAGTCAGTGGACTTTCGAATGACTTGCTGCATTTTATAGCTCTGCCCCCACTGCGACGGGGTCATAAAATTCCACCCATGATCTTTATAATCTAACCAGTCATGGGGCAAAACATTTAGCTTGGTGGGTGGGCGCGCGCCCAATCCGCTCGAACGTAAAATGATGCGCGTTGACGTGGGGCGAACGTCCTGACGTCAATGCACAGTCGCGCGATATTTCGTTCGGCAGGCACATGCCGGAGTTGGCAGCGTGCCCGCTAACAATTAAAAGGCCTGTTAAAGCCATTAAATTATCAATTAAGTTGAATTTTTTGCTGCCCGTCCAAGCTTACAGTTGGTGGGCAGATTTTTGGGAAACCTCATCCATGGTTGGGATGAGGTTTCCTAAAGCAAATAAAAATGAAATTAAAATATTAAAACCTGACAGATTCACATGAGGGGACATGTTTCATGACATTTTTTTTTAATAACTCTTCATCTCCCTGAGGCAGCTCTGTGCCTCAGGGAGATTATGAAGTGCACATGTGCGAAACTCACGCTCGCCCTACTCGCAGTCCCTCCGCCCTCCCCCCACCCATGCCCACACAGGCAGTGCTTAGCGCTGCCGCTCGCATTTCATGCTGGGCAGGCCTTAATTGGCCCGCCAGCGTGAAATCGCATTCCCGCCCCAATTGTGGGCGGCGGTTGGCTTCCCGAACGCCCCTGCCCACCCCCGCCAAGCCCGCCCAACATGGATGAAATTCTGTCCATGGATTTTGCCCCACTGTTATGGCACAGCCGATGGTAAATGCTGAGCTGCAGAAATCCCAAAAGGAAACTTGAAACAATTGCCACAATTGTTTTGCAATTTGTATAAATTTCAAGGTGCGTGCCTTGAATTCAGTAGTAATAAGATCACCGAGTCTTACAGGTTTCTTACAAAACTAAATTAAACCTTTGCAGGTCTAACAGCATCTGTGGACAGAGAAACAGAGTTAAGGTTTTGAGTCCGTATGACCCTTCAGAAGGGTCACTGAACTTCTTCAGAAGGTTACTGAACTATACAACCATAACACTTCCCAATATCCTTCTGAAGAAAGATCATACGGACTCGAAACATTAACTGTTTCTCTCTCCGCAGATGCTGCTAGACCTGCTGACTTTTTCCAGCATTTTCTGTTTTTATTTCAGATTTCCAGCATTTGCAGTATTTTGATTTTGAATTAAACCTTTATTAATAAAAGAAATAATTTTAAGTACCCACATAGATCTACAAATTACTACTATGATAACTTCTAAATCCCCTCATTAATCTAACTCCCAGTTACACTTTTGTTAAGGCAACAGTAAGACACACAGATTTTAAAAGACCCAGGCAAAGAAACATGATACCCTGAACAATCCAATTCAAAGTGAGATTTCTTAACTTCAGTTCTTTGTAGACCACAGCTTGAGGCCTAGATGCTGGAGGCTTTTTCACACTTGTTTTAGGTCTTAGAATTCCTGCCCTTTGCTCCTTTATACATATTTTCCCCTTTGAATGCAAATTCCCATTGGGCAGAATTTTCTGCCTGTCAGGCACCGGGAGCAGGCACAGGCTGGTGCGGACCCGATTGTCGCCCCCGATTGGGTCTGCACCGCCATTTTACGTGGGAGGGCCAATTAAGGCCCGCCCAGCATGACACGCACCCAGAAGCACTGTGCGGTCCCTGTGCGGGCAGGATGGGGGTTGCCTAAGTCGGGAGTGCGCTCTTTCGCGCATGCACACAAAAGAGTGCAGAAATCACCCTGAGGCACAGAGGTGCCTTAGGGAGATTAGTTTTAAGTCCAAAAAGTGTAATAAAATGGCGAGAAATTTTTTATGACATGTCCCCTCATGTGAAACTGTCACATGAGCTGGGACATGTGCATTAATTTTAATTTAAAAATTTTTGAAAATTTTAAATCATTCATGAAACCTCATCCCGCCCCTGCATGAGGTTCCATGAAAAATGCAAAGGCTGTTTGGGCTCTTCGCCTGCCCGCCAACCTTAAGGTTTGACGGGCAGCTCAGCTGATTGCCTTAATTGGTTTTTAACAGGTCTTAATAGGCCTTTGACAGTTCGGCGGGCGTGTAGCCGAACTGAAAATTTAAATGACGCGTAGAGACGTCGGGGCACACGCCCAACATCGCCCCGCGTCATTTTACGCCTCGGTGAGCGGCCCCACCCCCGCTCGCCAAGCCCAAGATTCTGCCCATTGTTTCATTATGTCTTTGGACTTTACCTCTCTATTAATAAAAATTTCTCATAGTACCAATTTTACCAGTAACCTTTGGGAAAAATAAACACACTGTTTCTTAACTTCTCCTGGTTAGGTCAAACATTTCACCCCTCCTTTGAATTCAATCTGGTCTGGTTTATTTAAAAATGTAAATGTTCCCTGTACACGTATGTTTACCGACTTAACATTTCAAACCTAGCTTATCTTCTGTTACATCAAAGCCTTCAGACCAGCTGCCTTTAATTCAATTAAGTCACACACGCACGCACACACCCCCACACCCTCATAGACACGGACCCCACTATTACTCTACAATAAATTCCAATAACATTATGAAAATTATTAAATCTTCTGGACACCAACCCTTAATCTAAAGGGACGGTATGCATATGTACCCCCAATCAAAAAGTAATGAAATAGCAAGACAAGCAAGGTAACTCAAAAAACCCAAAATATTTATATCTCTACTGCTGACTTTGGACCTTGATAAATGATACTCTCTCGAAACCCAGCAGCATTGGAAATATCCTATTCTGGGGAATATCTGACCGTCATAGTATATGTCTATCCAATAATTTTTAGTTATGTTTCCAATTCGGCCATCCTTTGAAAGAGTTAATCAACAACAATCGCTTTAACTGGAGGCAGGTTTCACAAATCCAATTTTCACTTACTGCTTTCTCTGAAATGTGCCTTCTCTTAGTATAATTATTAAGCTATCTTTTCCTTCTCCACTGACCTGACAGCTTGATGTTTGCCAAAGTGAATTCAACTTTAACAGCAAATGAAAAGCTGTTCATCTTTTTATAGTTTGTTCTCGTTCCACTCAGTTTTCTGTTGAACTGAAAATCAAATACAATAAACATGAAAGCAATGTTACTTCTTAATCCGTGTTCAATAAAGTAGGTTACATATTAATTGGGGAACAGCTCTGAAGTAGAACTGCTAAATACCAATGTCAAACAGATTAATGCTTTAAGTATGTAATTTTCTTACAAATTTCTTGATTATTTGAAAAAAACTTGCTGTGTGTTTCAACTAATTTAGTACATGCCAGAGAATTCAAATTCCTTGATTTGGTTGAAGAATGCTTGGAACCTCATTTGCAGTGATGCAGCACATTCAGAAACCCATTTTTCTGATTGATTCACAACATTATATCTCTTAGAGTTTTCGATACTCGCCAACTGTTTTATAATGAGCCATTGTTACATTTGATTTCTCTAGTTTTCCTGCGCAGCATGCATACTAGTTAGCATTTCTCACTTTTAGTAGGTCCACAATTTTGACCTGATAGTACTTTCTACTTAAAATGTTCATGTACATATATGTTCCTACTTTTATCACACTAAACAAGTGTTCTCCACATATTTAACACCGATAAATCAGGTGTTCAAAAGACTATAATTTTAACATTGGTTCAGAAATTGAGTTTCTGGTTCTAAGGCAGAATTTACGTCAGAACATTACACCATTCATGACTATGCCTTCACTGCAATCCCTATGAAATTCCAGCAATTTAGTGTGAAAGCATAGCAGTAGTGAAAGGGGGACAAATGTTTACATAGAGAACAAAACAAAATGTAATAAAATCAACAGCTTCATCACAAGCTGGAAAATCAATATCTGATTTATATTTATTCACAACTCCTTTATTGAAGAGCAGTGCTGCATGCCTCAGTGCACTGCAATGGCACTCGCTATAGCACTGCACGACATGATGTTTTCATATTTCAGAAATTTCATAATTTTTCAATCACTTGACTGCTATCCATTTATAAACTCACTGTAGAAAATATTAAAGGTCTCAATATGTAAACCTTCATCTGCACTGAAATATGTTATAAATTATTGAAATTTTGTCTAAAAATACAGAGAGAAAAATATACTTGGAACATTTACAAAATCCTATGCCCTAGGAATTACATCATGGTTTACTGGAAGATGAGTATTTCATACATTGATTTGAAATTCCTCTCTAGATTATTTCAGTGACAGTATTATCATATTGAACAATAAATGAGCTAATGCCTCTGATAAAGTTGCATAGAGGGAGATTTCAGATGACCATGTTAAACATTCATTTTTCCAACAGTGAAACTAGAGGGTTAGATTTCTTTAAGTTACCAGAAACAGATTTTTTAAAACATTTATTCATGGTATGTTGACATTGCTGGCAAGGCCAGCATTTATTACCCATGCCTAATTGCCCTTGAGAAGGTGTTGGTGAGTTGCAGCTTTGAACCCTACCGTGTGGTGAAGATACTCCAAGTGTTGTTAGATAGGGAGTTTCAGGATTTTCACCCAGTAATGTTGAAGATATATTTGCAAGTCAGGACAGTGTGTGACTTGGAGCGGAACTTGCAGGTGGCTGTTACGATCTTTGGCCACACCCAGGGAAGTGGGGGGAGGTCTGGTTAGGGACCAGTAACATTTTTAAAGTTGTTAAAGGTTGAGATTGAAGACAACTGCCTTGGAATAAAGCCACAAGATTCCATAGGTTTTGAACAAACACAATAAACTTTACTATACAAAGTTAGAAAAGTAAAACAATCTTCTATATACCTTATACTCCACAGTATGGAGCCACCAAACAGCTCCTAGGCCAGCTCCTAGGCCTGATCCTGAGCCACAGCTGCACAGCCAGCTCACAGCACTGTTGCTACCTGGATACTCTTCTCTGACTCCCGAACTGCTGTTTGTTTACCCTTGAACTGACCTGGGGGAACCAATCAAAACACTCTCACTGAGTCCCACCATTGTTAAAAGTCTGGAACCAATGTAACAGTACTGGAGCATGCTGTACCTTGAAATATTACAATCTTCACAGGGACATACAGATCAATGGATTTCCTAACACCTTTTTCCCTTGGAAGAAAGCAAGCTTCATTACAATGCAGGTTTCTTTACAATGGTTTAGCAGTTTCTTTACAAGAAGTACTTAACATCATAACTTTTAACAAATAGCTCATTACATACTATACATAGAAACTTTATTTTGTTTCACAACTACACATGTCGTATTATACAATTCACAAAGGTTTAACCAAAACATAAGTCAATATAGGTAACAATTAAGATTAGCAAGATTTAAACATCACAGAATTGTCATAACTCAACACTTGTGTTTTTCTTCCTCTAATTCTTAGTGTTTAACTTGACAAAGAATGTTTCACTTAAGTCCCAACTATGGTCCTCCTCGTCAACTGTAGGTGCAATTCTATCTTTAAATGCATTGCTCTTTCATTGTAAGGTTCTAATAGTTCATCAGCCTTGGTTTTTAATTCTGTATTCAACCAACTGTTCTGATTCATCAGCAATTCCTTTTCCTATTCAAGGCGATACTTCATAGACACTTCTGATGCTGAAGTTCATCAAGTTTCAACTGAAGATCTACTTTTGTTGAATTTGCTTCAACGAGTTTGTCATTTAGATATTTCAAGTCCTCATGCAAGTGTTTTACTTCCTGTGACTGACACTCCAATGCTCTCACCAGTTTTCATTTTTCACTATCAAACTCATCTTTTGCATGTGAGAGTTGGTTCTTTACACTGATCAGTTTCTCCTTCAATTGCTTGTTATTGGCATTAAGCTTCTCGTGGTTGGCCAGAGTAATTTTTTAGGAGTTTGGTAAGATCCGCAGGATCAATTGCTTGTTGCAATACAGTCATCAGGACGTTACTGTCTCCGTTAGCCAAATCATTACCCAATAAAAAATCTATCCATTCCATAGGTAAACTAGGAACAATTCCCACCATAACTAAGTCACTTTGTAAATTAACATGATGCAAGGGAACAACTTCGTAAGTTCCATTAACAACTGCTATTAATACTTTTTCCTTCATCAAACTATCTGGAACACAAGCTGTATCATCAGTCACAATCAATGACTGATCTGCCCCAGTATCTCTCAATTATTTAACTTATTTTGTTGGAGGAGTAAGGGAACACTTCTCCCTTCAAGATAAAACATTTAGAATCTCCAGTAGCTGCAGTCAAGGAAGAATTCTCTTGTCTATTCTGTGCTATAGCCCCCCCTAGTATGTTCTGGGGGAACATATTTCACACACTTTAGTATCCATTTCTTCTGGTACATCCTTTTCTGAAAATTCTTCAAGTGTTCTTACTTCTGCCACTGTTTTACTTTTCAGCTTCCAACAATGGGTTTTGAATGCCTGTTCTCACAGCAATAAAAGCATACTAGTTTATTTTTACCCTATTTATTCTCTACACTATCATCTTTCTTCATTGTAGACTCTTCTGCCTTCTCCGTAAAGCTAGTCTATTTTCTGCTCCTCCAGTTTCCCTGCTGGTTTACAGGAGGTCTATGGCCTCCTAGCTGCCTATATGATATATCATCCCATCTGCCAGAATTGCTGCTTCTCATACCTTAGAAACCTTACAGTCTTCCAGGTGTGACCTAATAGCTATTGGGATACTATTTTGGAATTCTTCCATTATCATTAGCTCTTTCACATTCTCAAAATTTTTTCTAACTTAAGAGATTGAAGCCACTGGTCCCACTGTATTTCTTTCCCCTAGCAAATTCTACAAATGTTTCATCCAGTCTTCAAAGTCTACAATTTCAATTGATATGCTTCAGGGACAAGCTCATAAGCATTAAACACTGCAGCTTTAACTATCTAATAATCTAAAGATTGTTCTTCTGAAAGGCTAGAATACACATCCATGGCCTTCCCAACCAAAACACTCTTCAAAATGAGAGCCCATGTGTTTTTTTTGGCCACTTTAGTTATTTATCTGCCTTTTCAGGGGAGATAAAATATCCCAACCCCCTCTTCAATGAATTTAGGCAATAGATGAAGATTCTTTGTCATGTTTAAGCTCGGAATGGAACTTGATTCGTCATCCGAACTATTAGACTTTCTTTCATTCCATACCCTAAACTTCTCTCTAGTCAGTTCATGTCTGATTTTTTTCTCTGTGAAACTCAAGCTCAAACTTTCACATTTCCCTTTTTCCATCTCAAGTTGCTTCACCTACAACTGAATTCTAGCTAATTCAACTGAATTGTTATCTGGATTCACTTTTGCTTCTTCCAATCCCAGATGCTGTACTATTACCTCAATTATTACTGCTTTCTTAGCCATGGCTCGGGTGAGCTTCCTAATGTCATTGTGCACTCACGCAATTGTTCGGTTGGAGGATACATGCGGGAGTCGACAGCATGCCCGCCGACAATTAAGCAGCCTATTAAGGCCCTTAATCAACTAATTGTTTGGAATTTTTTGCTGCCTGTCCAACCGTTCAGTTGGCAGGTGGGCAAAAAGACCAAGCGGGTGAGATGAGGTTTCGTCCAGTGATTTAAAAAAAAAACTTTTTGCACTCATATTTTACATATCCCTGCTCATGTGACAGAATCACATGAGAGAACATGTTTTCATTATTTTTAATATCTTTATTTTTATTGGTAAAATTCTTCAGCTCCCTGAGGCAGCTCTGTGCCTCAGGGAGCTTTTACTGCATGCACCCACGTGCATGTGCAAACACCAGTGCTCGCGCTCCTGCCGTCTCCACCCTGGCAGCGCTGCTGTGCGTGTTTCATGCCGGCTAGCCATTAATTGGCCAGCCAGTGTGAAATCCATGTAGGGGCCCAATTATGGGCGGCGTTTGGCTTTGCGACCACTCCCGGGCCAGCCCACCGCGCCCACCCAATGAGGGAAAAATTCTGCCCACCATTTCTTACTACTTCTGCTAACTATGTATACATTACACCTCTTCTTTTGAATTCAAGCCACTACAGTTTGTTTAAAAATACAAATGTTCCCTTTACACTTCACATTCTCAAACTTCCCATGTTTACCTAATTAACATTTCAAACCTAACTTCTCTTCTTACATCAAAGCACCCAGACTAGCTGCCTCTAATTCAATTAAGTCTTACACACACAAACTATTACTCTATTTTACAATAAATTTTACAATAAATTAAATAAATTAGCATAGGAAAGAAGGAGGTTCTAAGTGGTCTGGCAGGCTTAAAAGTAGATAAATCTCCAGGCCCGGATGAAATGCATCCCAGGTTGTTGAGTGAGGCAAGGGAGGAGATAGCAGGGGTGCTGACAATAATTTTCAATACGTCTCTGGCCACAGGAGAGGTGCCAGAGGACTGGAGGACAGCCAATGTGGTACCGTTATTCAAGAAGGGAGGTGGGATAAACCAGGGAACTACAGGCCAGTCAGTCTAACCTCAGTGGAGGGGAAACTATTGGAAGCAATTCTGAGGGACAGAATTAATCTACACTTGGAGAGGTAGGGATTAATCAAGGACAGTCAACATGGTTTTGTTAAGGGGAGGTCATGTCTGACCAATTTGATTGAATTTTTCGAAGAGTGGACCAGGTCTGTAGATGAGGGCAATACATTTGACGTAGTCTACTTGGACTTCAGCAAGGCTTTTGATAAGGTCCTGCATGTGAGACTAATAACGAAGGTAAGAGCCCATGGGATCCAAGGCAATTTGGCAAATTGGATCCAGAATTGGCTGAATGGCAGGAAGCAGAGAGTGATGGTTGAGGGATGTTTTTGTGACTGGATGCCTGTGTCCAGTGGGGTTCCACAGGGATCATTGTTGGGTCCCTTGCTGTTTGTGGTATATATAAATGATTTAGACTTGAATGTAGGAGGGTTGATCAGTAAGTTCATGGATAACACGAAAATTGGTGGGGTGGTGAATAGTGAGGAGGATAGCCTTAGATTACAGGAGGATATAGATGGGCTGATCAGTGGCAATTGGAATTTAATCCGGATAAGTGTGAGGTGATGCACTGGGGCAGGACAAACAAGGCATGGGAATACACGATGAACGGTAGGACCCTGGGAAGTACCAGGGATCAGAAGGACCTTGGTGTGTATGTCCACCAGTCCCTTAAGGTAGCGGGACAGGTAGATAAGGTGGTTAAGAAGGCATATGGGATACTTGCCTTTATTAGCCGAAGCATATAATATAAGAGCAGGGAGGTTATGCTGGAACTGTACAAAACGCTGGTTAGGCCACAGCTAGAGTATTGCTTGCAGTTCTGGAATCCACATTATAGGAAGGATGTGATTGCACTAGAGAGAGAGCAGAGGAGATTTACCAGGATGTTGCCTGGGTTGGGGAGTTTTAGTTATGAGGAGAGATTGGATGGACTGGGGCTATTTTCCTTGGACCAGAGGAGATTGAGGGGGGACATGATTGAGGTGTATAAAATTATGAGGGGCATAGATAGGGTAGACAGGAGACAACTTTTCCCCTTGGCGGAGGGATCAATAACTGGGGGCATAGATTTAAGGTAAGGGTCAGGAGGTTTAGAGGGGATGTGAGGAAGAATTTTTTCACCCAGAGGGTGGTGGGAATCTGAAACTCACTGCCTGAAAGGGTTGGAGAGGCAGAAACCCTCATAACACTTAAGAAGTATTTGGATGTGCACTTGCGATGCCGTGGCAGACAAGGCTATGGGCCTAGTGCTGGAAAATGGGATTAGAATAGTTAGGTACTTGTTTGACTGGTGCAGACTCGATGCACCAAAGGGCCTTTTTCTGTGCTGAAGACTTCTATGACTCTATGGCTCTATAACATTATGGAAACTATTAAATCTTCCTGACATTGGCCAGATCCCAGGACGTGGGGGGAGGTCTAGCTAGGGACCTGTAATGTTTTGTTTAAAGTTGTTAAAGGTTGAGATTGAAGACACTTGCCTTTGGAATAAAGCCACAAGATTCCATTGATTTTGAGCAAACACAATAAACTTTACAAAGTTAGAAAAGTAAAACTACAATATATACATATACTTTTTATACTCTAACATTCAGAATTAACATGAGGTACACATGAATTAATAGACAAACTGTGATCAAACACCCCACAGTGCACCTCAAACGGCAGATGTGGTCAAGACAGATCCCATGGATTTCTCAGCAACCCACCCAGATGTTCAGGATGCTGAGTCACCAAATCTCATTAAAAAAAACTCCATCTCCTTCATAAAGGATTCCAATTCTGCACTTGTGAAGATCTAGCCTCAGAACTCCCTCAGAGCCACTCTGATTCTGACACCTCCTGGTAATTTAATCCCTTTTCCCAAGATTGTATCCTCCAGGATTCTGGAGACTGTTTGCAAGCATCTAATTACTAGCACAATTTCAGCTTTTTATCAAGCAGCTAGCTTCACTGAGCTGGCACTGACCCTGAATTTCTCTGAGCTCCAATCTTTCTCAGCTGCCCCAAGTAAATACTGCTTGTGGGCTTCCTTGACACCACTTTCAGTTGCACTGAACTACCTGTGGCTCCCAGTGTTTCTTTTAGCCCTAATCTTTTCCACAGCGTGGAGTCACCAAACCGTTCCTGGGCCTTCTCCTGGGCCCCACTTGCACAGTCAGCTCACAGCACTGTTGCTGCCTGGAAGCTATTCTCCAACTGACTTCTGAACTGCTCTTTGACCTTTGAACTGATCTGAGGAACCAATCAAAACACTCCCAGCGGGTCCCACCGTTGTTACTAGGCAGGAACCAATGTAACAGCATTGGAAGATACTGTACCTTTAAATGTTACAATCTCCACAGTGACACACATATCAATGTGTTTCCTAACGGTGGTGTTCCCATGCTCCTACTGCCCTTTACCTTCTAGGTGGTACAGGTCACGGGTTTGGAAAGTGCTGTCAAAGGAGCCTTAGCGACTAGCTGCAGTGCATCTAGTAAATAGTACACACTGCTACCATTTTGTGCTGGTGGTGGAGCGAATAAATGCTTAATGGATGAAATGTTGATCCAGCAGGCTGCTTTGTCCTGGATGGTGTCAAGCTTCGTGGGTGTTGTTGGAGCCACCCTTGTTGAAGCAAGTGGTGAATATTCCATCACATTCCTGACTTGTGCCTTGTACGTGGTGAACAGGCTTTGAGGAGTGAGATGGTGAGTTAATTATGGCAGAATTTCCAGCCTGTGACCTGCTCTTGTAGCTACTGTATTTATGTTGCTAGTCCAGTTAAGTTTTAGGTCAGTGGTGACCCCCCAAGAGGTGGCGGATCCAGCAATGTTAATGCCATTGAATTTCATGCGGTAGTGGGTAAATTCTGTCTTATTGGAGGTGATCATTGCTTGGTATTTGTGTGGCACAAATGTTACTTGCCACTTATTAGCCCAAACCTGAATGTTGTCCAGGTCTGGGCACCGATTACTTCAGTACCTGAGGAGTTGAGAATGGTTCTGAACATTGTGACATCATCACCCACTTCCCTTAATCATAAGGTCAGGCCATTGGTGAAGCAGCTGAAGATGGTTGGGCCTAGGTCACTCTGCAGGAACTCTGCAGTGAAACCCTGGAGCTGAGAGGATTGGCCTCCCAACAACTACAACCACCTTCCTTTGTCCTAGTTATGACTATAACCAGTGGAGAGTTTTCACTCCTGATTCCCATCGATTTTGATTTTGCAAGGGTTCCTTGATGCCACATTTAGTGAAATGCTGCTTTGATGACAAGGTGCAGGTTTTGGGGAGGTTTTCAGGCATAAAACCCTTTTACTTAAAATATCTAAGTTCTGAATTCTTAATTTATAACAATGAGGTCCTCAGTTGTGCCTGACCTAATAAGGTATGAATAACCAGTATTTATGAATCAAGTAGAATTTATTAAGCAAAATGTTACATATACTTAACATAAGCAGTGAAGACAATATGGAAATTTCTTAGCCCTCAAGGCCCAGGCTTCTTTGAGTGCTGCCAGCATAAATGATTCCTTTTTTCTCTGAAGCAACATTTTGCTGAACTGTGTCTCAGAAGAATTATACCACAGAAGCAATGGTAAAACTGTGCCAAGGAGGACTCTGATTTCCCAACTTTTATCTCTAATTCTGACTGTCTCATTCCTTATTAGGAAAGAGTCTAAATTAACCTCTTTCATTGGCTTAGGATGATGGTCATCTGGTGTCACCCCACCTCTGTAACTAAAGTCATATAGATGAAGACAAATATCCATCCATTGTATTCCCTAGGCCCCCAGAGTTACATTCCATTGTGAACAAATAACTCATTCTTGTAGATGCACAAACAATTTTACATCCTCTTTTCAATAACACAACCTATCATGAACAACTCGTATCAACGTTGCTACCCTGCTCTCCTGGATACCAAGACACTTACAACTAATAATTCCTACCGTAATGTCAGGAAACAAACGTCTTCTTAAAATATAGGTGTTCTGTCCTACAGACATGGTTAATAGATTAAGACAGTAAGCTAAAATCTGTTAAAACACACGGGCCAGAATTTTATGTTGAATGAACGGGCGCCCGCCTGACCTGAAATTGCGTGAAATAGCGAGAGTAGACATCGGGTGTTTGGCCCGATGTCATTCTGCTCATGCACAACATTACAGCCAGCAGGCGCACGTGGGAGTCGAAAGTGCTCCCACTGGCAATTAAGCAGCAATTAAGTTTATTAAGGAGACAGTTAGTAAAGATTTTATGTGGCCCGTGCGCTTTTGTGGTTGGCGCATGGGCCAGTTGGCCAGGCGGCCTTCACGTCATCATACCATGCTCAATAAAATGTCCGGGATAAAATAAAATAGAAACTGTTTGAGGATTGAGGTGTTATGCGTTCTGCTGTCAGTTGCTTGAATTTGCATTATGGAGAGAGTTTGCGGCATTTTTTTTGTGCAGATTTCATTGTAACCCTGAGGCAGCTCCACAGCATTGGTCAGACTTCAGCCTTCAGGGAGCTCATTGGAAACGTCCACCCACACTCTCACTTCTCTCGGCGGCCGCCCTCTTCCTCCCCCCCACCGGCGGCAGCGCTGAGCCTCTCTCGGCGCACGTTTCCTGCTGGCCACCAGCTAATTGGCCAACCAGTGTGAAATCACACTTGGGGTCCAATCACAGCCAGAAGTGCATATCATGGCCACTTCCGAGCCCACTGATCAAGCATGCCCAACAAGCGTAAAATTCAGGCCATGGTTCTTGTCTAAAAATAAGGTGTCATACTAAGTTCAAGCTGCTGAGGTTCAAACCTTTTGCTTATTTCCTTAAAACTGACAAAGAAGCCTTAAATTGCACATAGTCTAATTAAAACAAATACAAAGGTCAGAATTTTATGTCCTGCTGGCGTACGTGCAGCCCACCCATCTGGCCGTGAAATAGCACAAGGTGACGTTGGGCAAACGTCTCGACCTCATCGTGCGCTCGCATGATATCTCACTCAGTGGGCACGCTTATAATTACTAGCAATTAAGCCCAGTAAGAAGGCACTTGAAAGCGATTTTTCATGGCCTGTCAAATCTTATGGTTGGCGGACAGGCCAATCGGCCAGGCGGCCTTTACATTTTTGCTCAAACCTCGATTCAGGGCGGGGTGAAATCTCCGTGGGGAAATAAAATAAAAAGAGATATTTGGGGACTTTTTTTTAATGAGGTATTCTTTCAGGCGCTTGAGTGTGTTGCATGGGCATATTTTGCAGCATTTCTTTGTTTTGTTTATTCTGTGGAGGTCTGCAGCTCCCTCAGGCAGCTGTCTGCCTTTAGGGAGCTCAGTGGAGGCGCTCACCAGCACTCGCGATAACATTGGTGCCCGCACTCTTCCTGCCCCCACAGGCAGTGCTGAGCCTTTCTCCAGGGACATTTCACGCTGTCTAGCCACTAATTGGCCAGCCAGTGTGAAATCGCGGTCGGGGGCCCGTTTCCTGTTCGCTCCCAGGCCCACCAGTCATGCGCACCCAACGAGCGAAGCATTCAGGCCAACTGTTTGAACCCAGACCCTTATGCATCTTTAAAGTCATTAAGTCCATCAAGAATAGTTTCTTGCAAACAGCTGCTGTCCTGTTCCCAGGCTGCCTTAACTGTCAATTGTCTCACTAGCAGAAATTCAAACTGAATTATTCAAAAGATGATTAAGATAAATCCATAAAAGTTACGACAGATCAACATAGATCCCTAAAAAATAATAGTATCAAAATTTTACAGTCCCCACCTCGAGGAAAAAGTGTCCTAACACTGATTTCTCACATAGCATATTTAATATTACTCTATTCACTTAAAATTCCGATAATGTATTTAACGCAACGCTTGCCCAAGTAAAAATGTTAGATGGAAGTATTTGATCCTTTGCATTAAAACTGAGGCATTAGTAACCCATAACGTAAGACCAGGTAAATGTTAGCCCTTCTCGTGCTAAACTAGGACAGTACCAAAAAAATTAACTTTGCTGTAAGTAAGTCAGGTTGACCAAAATTTTAGTTGTGGAAGCTAGTGCCTTAAAACCTTCGATTCTAAGGGCTAGTTCCTCACCAGAGATGACAACCTCTTTGATGACTACTTTACCAATGTGACAGTTGTTTCCCAGATATCATCCATGTTTTACTGGATAAACTGTGCTAAACTCTAATTATACAGATGTTTGTAGTGAACTGATAAGTGGAGAAGCCCTTAGGTACATGTCTGTTACCCTTGAAGGTTATTTCCCTTCCATAATTCTTTGTAATCTTGCTCTAGTTTGTTCTAAAACCCAATTTCTGTTTTCAATTCTCCAGTACTTCCCTTACTTGTATCTATCTTGTAGATACACCTACTATTTTCCTAACCCTTCAATTGGCCAATGCAACTTCATTTTGTTTCATTCCCTCTAACCAATTATTGTTGTGTTAAATATTACCCTAATTATTGTGAACACAGTTTCTCTCGGAAGTATGTGTCAATACCTCGATAATCTAAAAAACACAACTTTTACTATACTAGCCACCTGAACCATGTTGTGCAGTTGCCCAGTAACCAAACATGTTTGAGACCCATTCTTCAGTGCATTCCGCCACGCATTTTCACATGTTAATCATTCCACATGTTTGTGAAGGACACTTGTCCAATCACAACTGCACAATTGCATTGATATCTCAATATCATGCCTTCCTTTCTGGACTCTTATTGAAAGATCAAGGTGTGTGTATATGTGGGGGTTTCTGTGGCTGAGTCTTCACTTACCTCCCACTTCATGGTCCCAATGCTTTGTATGATGACCAAACTATCAAATTCACTTTTCTTTAAATAAAAACATAGGCAAGGACACAAACACAACCAAGGGAAAATTATTAAATTACGACTCTAATCTATACTTTCTTGACTTTCACTAAAATATACATGGATACCAGATTACACCCATAATGTTTTATCCCAACTTGTTATTCTGTGTTTTACCTTAACTCTTTTTCCTACTCGCAATCATTTTTTCTCATACAATTAACGATCCCATTAGTTATCACCCTATCTCATTCATGAGTATTGATGAAACTTTACTGTCCAATACAATGTTTGTCTCTCTTTTTGTCAGGAATCAAACATTCCATTTGATTCCAAGCCTTAACATATTTTGTTTGCTTATTCACTTGAGTCCTTACATGATAATTATTTTGTCTTTGTTACCGCTTTGTTGCAATTCTAAGTTCCCAATAGTCATACCCCAATGTTTTGTCTCCCATTTGCATCGTCTAAATTGGGTTAAAACAGAAGCAGAGTTCCCTTGTAGATCAAATGACTTATTGCAGGTTGCTAGACATTGAGTGGCTATTTGAAGATTAAAGGTAACTCAAATGATTTTCCCCACTTTTGAACATCTAAATTATTGCTATCATTTACAAAGTATGGCATCCGATTATTTCCTATTTCATTAAATCTTATGAGGATTAAGGAGCATTAAGTTATTTTTAAAGACCATTCTTAGAACCTTCTGTTGTCTGCAGAACAAAATCTTATTCCTCCATTACCTTATTGTTTTGACCATTCTTTTTTTCTTCCAGCTCATGATAGCATGATCTGCACAAATTTTACATTTTTTTCTCTTCTAAAATGTTGGTTTCTATTCCATAACCCCAGATGATTACTGATGATGAAAAATTCTATTATCTGTCACAGTTTCATTGACACTCTCCAAAGTTAACACTATCTCCCCAACTGCAAATCATCTCTGTCGACAGCATATAACATTCCTTATTCCATACAAGAGTGCTGTTAATTCTTAAGCTATTAGCATGTAAGTACATAGAAATAAAACAACAAATTATGCATATTTGCTTATTTTGTCGCTCAGATTACATTTTACTAGTTATAGGTAACCGACCATCTAATGTGAAGGAAATCTGCCACCCTTACCTGGTCTGGCCTACATGTGACTCCAGACCCACAGCAATGTGGGTGACTCTTAAATGCCCCCTGAACAAAGGCAAATATGGATGGGCAATAAATGCTGTCTGAGGCAGTGATGCCTACATCCACGAACGAATAAAAAGAATCATACTGATATAGTTTTTTAATATAAATTATCCCTAATTCAAATAGTGGTGTTGTTGGCTGACAGTATGTTCAATTTATTTCTCTTCAAACAGAAAAAAGTTCTTCCTTGATACTCAGAAAGCACCCACACTGTCTTCCCATTAGCTTTTTAAAAAAAATTAGAAGCTGCCTATCCCGTTAAACTTCCAGGTAAATTTCTCTTTGAGTGCTTGGATTAGCAACTCATATCAATTAATTTTTATCACTTTTTGTCCTTAATAGGCCCCACATAGCTCTTAGTACCCATTTCCTATTTATGTGTCAATGTTTTGGATTCCCTTTTACGTTAACTGCCATTCTATTCTCATATTCTCTCTTTGCCAATCTTATTTTCTTCACTTTCCCTCTTGACATGTTGTATTTGGCCTGGTTCTCACTTTAAGAATTCACCTGACTTGTATCATATACCCTCAGCAGGAGATTTCCTTGCTCAGGTTTGACCTGATGCCATGAGACTTCATGGGATCCAGAGTCAATGCTGAGGACTCCCAGGACCACTCCCTCCCAACTATATATTACCACACTGCCACCTCTGGTTGGGCTGCTAGAGTCATTATGACACAGAAGGAGGCTGTTTGGCCCGTTGTGTACATGCCGGCCCTTTCCTCCCTTTACCCTTGTAGCCCTGCAAGTTTATTTTCCCACAAGTCCCCATCCAATTTGCTTTCGAAATCATCATCCCTGCTTCCACCACTCTCATAGGCAGCGAGTTCCAGGTCATTAACTCTTGGCTACGTAAAGAAGCTCTTCTTCACATTCCCCCTGCATATTTTACTCAAAAATTGAAATCTGTGTCCCCTAGATGTTGTACTATCAGCTAATGGGAACAGCTTTTCTTTGACTACCTTATCTAAACCTATCATAGGGCGGAACTTTCCGCTGGCGTTGGGCATGTTCGGTGACGTGAGCGACAATATGACGAGAAGTCCAAAAATTGGCTTCATGACATCGTGAAACCAGTTTGCAATCATCCACCCAACTCATCATTGGCCGGCCACCTTCCCCACCGCTGGACATCGGGAATCATTGTAATTCATCTGAATATCATTATAAGACCAGTCTGCCAGAATCATCCCCCCACCCCCCCGCACTGGATCATCCGTCCATGTGGGCGGGAAAACATGCCGGTGCAGAACACGTCTTGACACCTGTGACATGTAGAAGTCAGGACTTACTGCCAGGGCCTTGCGCACATCGCGGACATCCGAGAAGTAGAAGATGCTGGAGCCCGACAGCAACGGGACCCTGGAGGAAGGTCCATCACTTACTGGGCGGATTCTCATAGACATGGCTCCGTCGCGAAGCAGCTCACGGGAGGTGGAAAGTCACTATTGAGGGTCTGCTCACAAATGACGGTCTAGTAGGGGTTGGAGAGGAAGGCCCAGCTGTGTTTGGGAGAGGAAGATGTACTGGTTGTGGGAGGGGGCGGGGTGGGGGGGGTGGGTGTGGTGGGTGGAGGGGGCTGGGGGGGGTGGGAGAGGAAAGTCTGGGATTGACTGGGAGAAGGAGAGGTGTCAGTGGGGGGGATGAGGTTCAGAGGTGGGGAACAAAAGTGTCGGGGAGTGAGGTTGTGAGGGGGGAGAAACTACAGGGGGAGGGAGGTAACTGGGGAGAAGACAGCAACTGGGGAGGTAGGTGTAAAGTGGGGAGGAATGTGTAAGGGAGGGAATTCGGTAGGGTGAAGGAGTCCAGAGAGGGGAAGGAGTCCAGGGGAGGAAGGAGTCTGGGAGGAAGAAGTAAGGGTACCTGAAGGAGTCTGGAGAGGGGTAGGAGTAAGGGTATTTGATGGAGTCAGGAAAGGGGAAGGACTAAGGCGAGGGAGAAGTCCAGGGGGGAGTCCAGTGGGGGGGCAGGAGTTCCAAGGAGGGAAGGAGTTCCAAAGGGAGAAGGAGTCCGGAAGGGGGAATGTCCAGCTGAATCTGCAAGAGGGATGAAACTGAGGGTGGGGGTAGTATGAGGGCATATGAGGTGGGAATGACTGAGGGCAAAGTGAGGAAGTAGGGTGGAAGGGTGAGGCTGTGATGGTATCAGGAGAAGGGATGGCGAGGGTTGTTGATGGGGACTCGGAGGCAGACAGGGACCTTGAGGATGGGAAGGAGGAGGCCGTGAGGTTAATGTGGATGGGGGTGGGATTTTCGGGAAGGAAGGGAACGTGCACGTTACCTGGACATCCCAGAAAGAAAAGAGCTGTGGCTTGTAGGTCACGGAGGGAAGGTGGAAGGTGATGCTGGGGGCTCGACAGTGATTGGGGAAAGGAAATGGGTGACAGGGGGAGGGGAAAGGACGGGGCGCAGGAAAAAACATAGCAGGACCATGCTTTCCAAATCGGCACACACACAAACACACACTTCTCCTTTCAGAATCACTCGTGGTCCAGCTGTGTACAGTGGAACTGCGAGTGAGGGGTAGGGGGGTGCAGTGGGAGGGCTCGCAAAGCCTGTCAATGAAGCTGAAAGACAGCATTACACATTATTCAGTGAAAGTGAATATATTTCCAGATTGTAAAGTGACAAAATGTGTTCACCCATGCAACCAACTGTGATGGGAATTTCTTAACTTTTGAATGTCTTAGGCTTCTAGGTGCTGCCCTGACATCTGCAGCAGGGGTGAAGACAATCTGTGCAATGGTTGGCCCTGTTGCCTCTGATGCCTTCAGCGTGGGTCCTCTGGACAGCCAAGGCCTTAGGGGCCCCGGCTTACTTTAGATGTCCTCCTGTGGGCCAGCTACTCTCTCTGTGGTGGCAGAGGACGAGGTTGAGGGAGTCACAGGCAAAGGGGACTCAGAGGGAGCGGACAGCCTCTGAGATTCCTGAGTGGATGATCCAGTGGTGTCCAGCTGCTGCTCCTCCTCCCTTCGGGTGCCTGAGGGCCCCAGCCTGACTCCTTGAGGGGAAGGAACAGCTGGAGAGACATCAAGGTGCCCTGTTTCCCTCTTGCATCGCCACTGCAGGAATTCACCCATGGCTACCACGATGGAGTGCAGGTCTGCACACATTTCCGCATTCTGCTGGACCAGAGTCTCCATGGCATCTACCATGGAGACCTCCATACATGCACATGTGGGCACCACTTCGTCAGAGAACAGGCAGACACATCCCTCCAACTCACGTGCCACTCTGTTGAGGGCTTCCAACAGCTCTGCGTGATGTGTGAGGTGTGCGCGCGGCTGCACTGGTGCCCGGCGTGATAAAGCAGCCAGGTGATGGCGTGGCAGGTGAATGAGAATCCATCCACCATCGAAACGGCATGTTTCCGTGGAATGCATAATTAATGAGGTGGAATTGGGTTGATACAGCGCGAAAACCCACTATTGCGGCCAGCAGGAAAAACGTTCTTTTTCCCGCCCGCTACTGCACTTAGTGCAAACCTGGAACGATTCTGCCCATAATCTTGTACACCTCTATCAATCTCCCCTCTATCCTCCTTTGTTCTAAGCAGAACAATACCAGCTTCTCCAAACTAATCTTGTCACTAAAATTCTGTCATGTCTGGAAACATTCTGTTAAATCACCTCACATGCTTCCTAAAGTATAGTGCCCAGAACTGGATGCAATAATTTAGTTGTGTGCAACCAGTGCTTTATAAAGGTTTAGCATAACTTGCGTGCATTTGTACTCAATACCACTTTTTATGAATCCCAAGATCACATATGCTTTGCTCATGACTCTCTCAATATGTTCGACTATCTTTAAAGATCTAGGCACATGAAACTCCAGGTTTCTCTGTCCTTGTGTACTCTTTAGAACAGTACCAATTATTCTATATTTCCTCTGACTACCCCTTCTGCCAAAATGCATCACCTCATACTTATCTGCATTTCATTCCGTTTGCCACTTGTCTGCCTATTCAGCTAGCCTATCTAAGTCCTGTTGCAGTCAATCAATATAAGATCATAAGAATTAGGAGCAGGAGTAGGTCATTCAGTCCATTAAGCCTGTTCTGCCATTCAATAAGATCATGGCTGATTTGTTTGTGGACTTAACATTTTCTTGCCTGTCCCCATAACCCTTGACTCTCTCGTCAATCAAAACTCTCAACGACCTATTCAATGACCCAGCCTCCATTGTGCTCTGTGGCAGAAAATTCTAAAGACTACCAACCGTTTAAGAGTAAAATATCCTCCTCATCTCAGTCTTAAATGGGGGACCCCTTACCCTTAAACTGTGCCCCCTCGTTCAAGATTCCCCCAAGAAAGGAAATACCTTCTCAGCATCTACCCTGTCAAGTCCCCTCAGAATCTTATGTTTGAATAAGGTCATTCTTCTAAACTCCAATGAGTATAGGCCCAACCTACCCAATCTTTCCTCATAAGGAAACCCCTCATCCCAGGAATCAGCCCAGCGAACCTTTTCTGAACTGCTTCCTTAAGTAAGGAGGCCAAAACTGTACACAGTACTCTAGGTGCAGTGTCACCAATGTCTTTTTGTACAGTTGTAGCAAGACTTCCCTACCTTTATACTCCATCCCCATTGCAATAAAGGACAGCATTCCATTTACCATCCTAATTACTTGCTGTACCTGCATGCTAACATGTTATGATTCATGTACAAGGATGCCCAGATCCCTCTGTACTACAGCATTCTGCAGTATCTCTCCATTTAAATAATATTCCTAAAGCCTTTCTATACTTCTTGCCAAAGTAGGCAACCTCACATTTTCCCACATGATATTCCATCTGCCAAATTTTTGCCCACTAACTTAACCTATCTATATCTCTTTGCAGACACTTTGTATCCTGCTCACAACTTGCTTTCCTACCTATCTTTGTACCATATGCAAATTTGGCTACCATACACTTGGTTCCTTCGTCCAGGTCATTAATGTAGATCATAAATAGCTGAGGCCCCAGCACTGATCCTTGCAGCACTTTACTAGTTAGAGTTTGCAACCTGAAAATGACCCACTTGTTCCAACTCTGTTTCCTGTTAGTTAGTCAATCCTTTATCCATGTTAATATATCATGAGCTCTTATCTCATACAGTGTTATGGCACAGCGGATGGTAAATGCCGAGCTGCTCAAATCCAAGAGGGAAACTTGAAACAGCTGCCAAAACGGTTTTTTGCAATTTGTATAGTATGAGGAGAAGTCCTGAAATCAGGAAATGATATACCCGACTACTCGTGATGATTTTATAGTAATGTAAACATTTATTAAAAGAATGAAGAAAAACAAATAAAACACAATTACACTTAAACACACAAATGGTTTCACACAGTAAACAGTACTTTAAAACAGTTCCACAAATCTTAACTTAACTACCCTCAGAGCTAACCTTCCCCTTTTCTGTATTGCAACTGTCCTTGTGGATTTTAGAATCTATAGAAGTCCAGTCATTTTTACCACACAGTGCTTTTTCCTTGGGGTGTCCTCTGAGGCTGGCAAAAACTGGTTCTTTCAGTCTGGCCTTGTTCACACTGTGTCTGGGAGTTCTGACCAGCTTCTCTGCTGTCTTCTGGGGGATCTAAGCAGCTACCCCCTCACATGGGCTTCAGTATTTCCTTTAATGTATTCATTCCTTTTGATGTCTTTATTATCTCAACCAGTCTCTTCAGAAGTGCTTTCTTCCCAAAATTGATTATGTTGTTCTTCACTTTAGCTCTTAGACTTGTAAAAACAAACTTACCCTATCTTTACCTTAATTCTTTGCATCTTTTCACAACCTGCATATACCCACTTTGAACTAAAACAACTCAATTCAAAACTATTCCTGTTCTTGCTTTATGTAAAACTCTGATTGAAGTTCCTGTTGGTTCATTAACATATCAAAACCACTGCTGGCTTTGGACCCTTGCAGTCACTCCAGCTCTTAATCCAATTACCATATCTACAACCCCAACAGCCTGACTTCCAGTACATAAGAAAATATGCCAGTTATTATCAGAAGGAAAATATTACAATTTCTTGCTTTCTTAACAGTAACCTTTTATGTGACAGCTTATCAAATGCCTTTTGGAAATTCAAATACATTAGATCCATTAGTTCCCCTTTATCCTCTCTGCTTGTTATGTTATCAAAGAACTCTAATAAATTTGTCAAGCATGATTTCCCTTTTACAAAATCATGTTAACTCTTGATTATATTATAATTTGCACCCTTACTGCCTGCTACAACCCCAAGTTTAGTATCGTTAACAAATTTTGAAATTTTGGCCCATATTCCAAAACCCCAGTTATCAAAAAAAGCAGTGGTTCTAGCATTGAACCTTAGGGAACACCACTGTCTACCATCCTCCAGTCTGAAAAGTAACCATTTACCACAACTCACTGTTTTCTGTCCTTAAGCCAATTTTTTATCCAAGGTGACACTGACCCTCCTATTACATGAACCTCAGTTTTGCTAACCAGCCTTTTATGTGGTACTTTGTCAAGAACTTTCTTAAAATTCATATAGAGAACATCTTTTATTTTCCCTTCATCAACATTGTCTGTTACTTAATCAAAAAATTCACAGAATCACAGAATCATTACAGTGCAGAAGGAGGCCATTCAGCCCATCGAATCTGCACTGACTCTCTGAAAGAGCATTCTACCCAGCTCTACTCCTTTGCCTTACCCCTGTAACCTTGCACATTATTTATTTTCAGATAGTCATCCAATTCCTTTTTGAATACCTCGCTCAAACCTGCCTCCACCACCCTCTTAGGAAGTTTGTTCCAGACTCCAACCACACTCAGGGTGAAGAAAGTTTTCCTCACATCTTTTACTCCTTTTGCCAATTATTGCTAATCTATGCTCTCTAGTTCTTGTTGTTCCTTGAGTGGGAACAGTTTCTCACTATTTACCCTGTCCATACCCCTCAGGATCTTGAACACATCTATCAAGTCTCCTCTCATCCTTCTTTTCTCTAAGGAAAACAGTCCCAACCTCTCCAACCTATCCTCATAACTACAGTTCTTCATCCCTGGAATCATTCTTGTGAATCTCCTCTGTACTCTGTCCAATGGCTTCACATCCTTCCTCAAGGATGGCGCACAGACTGGACACAGTACTCCAGATGAGGCCTAACTAGTATCTTATACAAGTTCAACATGATCTCCTAACTCTTGTACTCAATGCTGCTATTAATAAAGCCTAAGATACCATATGCTTTATTAACTGCTCTCTCATCATGCCCTGCCATCTTCAATGACTTGTGTACATGTAAACTGAGGCCCCTCTGTTCCATCACCTCCATTAGAGTTTCTCCCTTTATCTTATACTGCCATTCCATATTCTTCCTGTCAAAATGAATCACACTTCTCACACTTCTCTGAATTGAACTTCATCAGCCACTTGTCTGCCCAATCCACCAACATGTCTATGTCTTTTTGAATTTCAAGACTATCCTCATCATAGTTGACAACATTTTCAATCTTCGTTATCATCTGCACATTTTGAAATTATGCCCTGAACACCACAGTCTAAGTCATTAATATTTATCAGGAAGAGCAAGGGTCCCAACACTGACCCCTGGGGAACTCCACTAAACCTTCCTCAATCTGAAAAACATCCATTAACCACTACTCTTTGTTTCATGTCACTCAGCCTTCTTTTTATACAAGTGCCTACTTTCCCTTTTATTCCATAAGCTAGAATTTTGCTCACAAGTCTGTTGTGTGGCACTGTATCAAATGCCTTTTGAAAATCCATATACACCACATCAACAGTGTTACCCTTATCAACCTTCTCTGTTACCTCCCCAAAAAGCTCCAACAAGTTAGTTAAACGGGATTTTACCTTAATGAATCCGTGCTGGCATTTTGTTCCAAACTATAGTTTCCAGGATATTCTCTACCACTGAAGTCAAACTGACTGGTCTGTAGTTGCTGGCTTTATCCTTGCACCCCTTTTTGAAAAAGGTGTAACATTTGCAACTCTCCAGTCCTCTCACACCACCCCTGTGCCTAAGGAAGACTGGAAGATTATCACTAGTGGCTCTGCAATTTCCAATTTCACTTCTCTTAGTACCCTTGGATGCATCTCATCTGGTCCCGGTACCTTTTCAATTTTAAGTTAAGATAGCCTTTCTAAAACCTTCTCCTTCTCAATTATGAATTCTTTGAGTGTACCAGTTACCTGGTCCCTCACCTCAGCCTGCGTAGCATCTTCTTCCTTTGTAAAGACAGATGTAAAGTACTCATTTAATATCTCCACTATTTCTCCTTTCTCCACATGCAAGTCCCCTTCTTTATTCCTAATCAGCCCTATTCTTTCTTTTGCCACTCTTTTATTATTTATATCCTTATAGAAGACCTTGGGATTCCCTTTTATATTAGCTGCCAGTCTCTTTTCTTGACCTTTCCTTGCTTTTCTCATTAGTTTTTTCACTTCCTCTCTGGTCCTTCTCTATTCAGCCTGATTCTCTATTGTATTTTCTACCTGACACCTGTCATATGCGCACTTCTTCTTTTTCATCTTCACCTCTATCTCTCTCGTCATCCAGGGCGCTCTGGATTTATTTGTCCTACCTTTCCTCTTCAAATTAATATAACTTGACATTGCCTGAAATACTTTTTCTTTGAAGGTGATCCATTGTTCAGCCACCATCTTTTCTGCCAACATTTAATTTCAGTTCACATGACTCAGATGTATTCTCATCCCATTGAAGTTGGCTTTGCCCCAATTAATTATCCCTGCTCTGGATAGTTCCTTGTCCTTTCCCATGGCCAACCTAAACCTTAAACAATGGTCACTGTCCCCTAAAGGCTGTCCCACTGATATTTGATCTACTTGGGCTAACTCATTCCCTAGAACCAGGTCCAACAGTGCCTTCCCTCTCGTTGGACTGGAAACATACTGCTGCAGAAAATTATCTTGCACACATTCCAGGAACTCTCGCTCTTGTCCCTTTGCACTATCCCTGTCCCAACCTAAATTTGAATAATTGAAGTCCCCAGTTATAATTACTCTATAATTCTTGGACCTCTCATAATTTCTTTGCTAATTTGTTTCTCCACATCCCTTCCACTAGTTGGTGGTCTATACACTACACCGATCAGTGTCATTGCATCTTTTTCATTCCTTACCTCTAGCTAGAGAGATTCTGTCCTTGACTTCT
Organism: Cetorhinus maximus; assembly: GCF_964194155.1. Lineage (NCBI taxonomy): Eukaryota > Metazoa > Chordata > Chondrichthyes > Lamniformes > Cetorhinidae > Cetorhinus > Cetorhinus maximus. The sequence continues at coordinate 63,693,196 of NC_135882.1, forward strand.
ACGGGACATGCTCTCTCTCCAGTACTGTCATGCCATCTTTAATCAATACTGCCACTTCCCCATGCCCCCACCCCCTTTTCTCCCTTTCTTGTCTCTACTAAACACCTTGCACACCCAGGAATATTTAATGCCCATTCCTGCCCTTCTTTGAGCCAGGTCTCTGTTATAGCAATAATATCATAGTTCCATTTGTCAACCTGTGCCTGCAGTTCACCAATCTTATTAACCACACTCCGTGCATTCACATAAGTGCACATTAACCTTGATTTAGGCTATTTTAATTTTCGGCCCTACTCTGACCCCCATCTAATGACTTACTCTAATTCTATCAAACTCTCCAAGTATTCTGTCTACCTTGATACTACTCTCTGATATATCCTCATTATCAGTTAATACTTCTCTACTTCCCACTGCCAGTTCCTCTCTTCTCCACTTTGAATTTCCCCTCAGGTTCCTATTCCCCTGCCAATCTAGTTTAAACCCTCCTCGACAGCACTAGCAAACGTCCTCATGAGGACATTAGTCCCAGTCCTGTTAAGGTGTAACCCATCCTTCTTGCACAGGTCCCACCTATCCTAGAACCAGTCCCAGTGCCTCAGAAATCTAAAGCCCTCCCTCCGACTCCACTTCCCCAGCCAAGTGCTCAATTGCTCAGTCTCCCTATTCCTATGCCCACTAGCAAAATGCACTGGGAGTAATCCTGAGATTACTGCTGTTGAGATCCTGGTTTTTAATTCCCTTCCTAACTCCCTAAAATCTGCTTTCAGGACCTCATCCCTTTTCCTACATATGTCGTTGGTCCCAATGTGGACCACAACCTCCGTCTGTTCACCCTCCCCCAAAAGAACATCCTGTAGCCACTCTGTGACACCCTTGGCCCTGGCACCAGGAGGCAACATACAGTCCTGGGTTCATGTCTATGGCCACAGAAACATCTGTGTGCTCCCCTTACTATGGAATCCCCTATCACTATAGTACTTCCACTTTTCCTCCTCCCCTCCTGAGCAGCTCAGCCACCCATGGTGCCATAAACTTGGCTTTTGATACAGTCCTCTGAGGAACCATTTCGTTCATCAGTATCCAAAATAGAAAAATGGTTAGAAAGTGAGATAGCCTTAGGGGATTCCTTTGCTAAAGGACACTAATGAACTAGATGGGTTTTTTATAATCAATCCAATAAGTACATGTTCACCATTACTAGCTTTTTGGTCCAGATTTATTTCTTAGCTATTATAGTGGGATTTGAACTCAGGCCCCCTGCATTATTAGCCTGGATAACATAACCCCTATGCTGCCATTCCTGACTCTTCAGATGTGGATTCCAATTTGTGTTATAGAAGTCTCCACTATTGGTGTGGGGAACTTTAGACTACTTTTTTTCATGACCTACAGCCCTTTGGTAACCTTTCCCAAGTGGCTATACTTCACAAGGTAGATAGTGACTGTCAGTAAGTTACTTGACTGTAGGGCAGCTCAGATATGGAGGGCTGAATAGTCTACTCTGTGCTGCATCAGGCTATGATGATCACAGCCTAGCCTGATCTTGTCCTCACCTGACCTCTTTATTGCACTCACTTGTCCAGCAGGAATCTGGAAACTAAATTCTGGTATTTTTTTCTTCTCTCGCATCCAGTAATAGAGTAGTCATGACCCACAGGTAGCCCAGACAAGACCAGTTATTTTAGAAGATTGAACTTTGGTTCTTTGTTCTCTTTACAGCTTAGCATTGCAATTGGAATTGGACTGAGAAGGAGACTAAAGTTATTATTTTCTTCCTTTGCCTTTCAAATTTATATTTTTAAAATTTCGCTGAAAAAAGTCAAAGCCTGAAGGGATGACACTCCACACTTGTTTAATCACATTTAATTTGCAAATCACATTGTTACAAAATACTAATGCTTGCATTGATAATACTTAACCTTCTGTGAAAAGTTTAATGAATAAATACAAGTAGTTCCAAAAAATTGGGGAGATGTTTTTGCAAAGCAAATAGAATGCTGCAATTCCAACAGCAAAATTTGGATATTAGCATTGAACTGTGCATCTGCCCCTCACTTGAAATTGCTAGATCATTTACCCATTTGCTGTGCTGTTATTTTAAACAGCAATTTTTTGACTATAGCGAATGAAGAAGTCAAGGGGAAATTACAAATGGAAAGGGGAGATGTAGGCCAATGCACTGGAAGGCTATATTTTACCCAACCCTATGTGCATCTGCCGGTGGCTCCTTTCTCCACTATGCCATATCCCACTTGAACTCTAATTCCACCCTTTCCTTTCAAAAGAATGAGACACATTTAAGAAAGTGTGTCTGCGCCAGGAAGCATACAAGAGTAGGAAAGCAAGCAAGATTGTACAAGCACAAATGCGCGAGAGTGGGCAAGCGAGCAAGGAGAGAGTATGAGAGAACATTGAGACAAATAGAGAAAGAAAGCAAGAGAATGCAAGAGGCAAACTGAGGGAGTGAGAAAAAAACGAGTATGTAAAACCAAGAGATCAATAGAAAGCAAAAGCAAGAAAAAGTGACAACTCCGCAACCCATCAACCCACTCATCCATCTGCCATCCTGCCTACCCTATTCACCTCACCCACCCTGCCCAGTTACCTCACCCATGTATCCATTCACTCATTCATCCACTCACCCATTCACTAACATTCTTTCATCACCCATTCAGTAATATTCACACTAAACATTTAAACTTGCCTTATTACAGTTAGAGCTGTAAAAAAAAAAAAAGGGGCCACGGCTTTTGCATTGATTTTCTTCACTGCTCTCTGCGAGGATTCCTGCACTGAGGGAAATCTTCTGCATCGTGGATTGGAAGTTGAAGTCTTTTCAATGTATTCAGGTGAGTGGGCAGTTTTCTGTCTAATCAGTATCAGACACAGGGGTTCCGACTCTGATCAGAAGATTTGGACCAATGATTAATTGATTAGAAAGAGATAGTTTTATTTAACATACTATTATGGACAGGGATGGGATAGAACTGAAACTCCTGTTCCCTTCCCTTGTTGTCCATAATCAGTGGAGGATGGGCCTTTCTTAACCTGAGTGTATGGTCAATTTGAATAACCAGCAGCAAGCTTTCCATGGGTTTAAATAAAGATGGTTATTTGTTCACGCATTTGCCCCAAAAATCTAATGCTCCGACACTAACTATTTTCAGTGTGTGTCTGAGTGAGAGATAATAGTGCACTTCTACAGGCAATAAACAAAATAGTTTGTAATTCACATGTCTGGCTCATTTTGAAAGAATGCTTGCATTGAATGCCTGAAGATGATGTTTTCATTCCTTAAGTGTAGTCGAGCTGGATTCAATAGCCGGAGTCGTATATCAGAATTGTTGCAGGATTCCCTCAAAGAGATGGATTTTCAGTAGGTCACAAAGTTAGTTACTTGTAGTTTAGATACCCAGAGGTTGGTTTTCTGTATTCGTTGACTTGAAAGGGAACAGGCTTGGAGATCTTATGATGTTGTTGTCTCCAGTCTCAAGGCATAGTTGTTTTCTGCTGCTGCTGTTTCTGCAGTTGTTCTAAGTAGCTCTGCAGACAATACTTAAAAACAATTTTGTTAAAAAGGGTGACCAACATGTGGCCCTTCCCAGCTGTCTTCCAAATATGCTAACGTTTCGAGCCTTCATGGCCCTTCTGCCGAAGGGCCATGAAGGCTCGAAACGTTAACTGATTTCTTCTCCGCCGATGCTGCCAGACCTGCTGAGTTTTTCCAGGTAATTCTGTTTTTGTTTTGGATTTCCAGCATCCGCAGTAGCTTTTAGCTTTTTGTTTTTATTCCAAATATGCTGTTGGGCTTAAGTTAATTAGCAACAACCTGGGTCTGTGTGTTTTTAGACATCTACCCTGGGGGTTTGGACAATCAATGTCTTGAGTTCAGAATGACCCATTCAAGTCAGGAATGCAGTTTGGATGCTCTCAGGCTATGGATATTTACACTTCTTTAGACTGCAGTGTCCCTTTGTCCTTTTGAGAGTGTGTGGCAGTTTTGTAGAATCCATAGATAGACACAGGTGACCCCTCAGCAGCCATCTTTGGCAGCCCATCAGTGTCTGTTTTCAAAGAAAAGTTAGTTTTGGAAGATTCCAAACCTATTAGTGTTTTTAAAGTTATGAATAGAATATGCCTGTACTGGGCATGATACTTAAACATAAATGTTATTAACAATTAAAAACAATACACTAAAACAGAAATGCAACATACACGTGCATAAACACCCGGCTTCTTGAACCGCTGCCGTCCATAATGAATATATAAGAATCATTAGCCATTTAACTTAATTGCTTGAATGCAGTTGACACCATACTTTGGTACCCTATTATTTTTTAAACTTGGAAAGTATCAATTTAGTGAAGCAAAGAACACCATCTTAGTAATACCATGCTAAATTTGTCTGTATGGAAGTTGTAAGGAAAGTAGTCTAATTACATTTTAATTATTCAAATCTATATTCTAGATTATACTCAACGATAAGACTTCTATTTCAGATACAGAATAGGTGATTGATGTAGTTTTTCCTACTGTTAAAGTCCATTATTATATGGCTGACTTTGAGTTTTTGATGAAAATGCGATAGTATAGGAAGTGGTAAAAAGCAAAGATAAAATAAATACACAAAAAATGAGTGTGTGTGCTGCTTTCAACCCCAACCCTCAAACCCGAAGTTGAACTGTCATGATGGCAAACATCCTTTTTTTTTTAAAAGCAGCAGTAAAACATTTAAATATCAGGCAAACAAATGAACCTTCATAATGTGTTACAAGTTCAGGTCTACTATACTTTCTCTGATTCAGTGATATCATTTGATCTCATAAGCAATTTAAACATTTTACTTCTATGTGAATTTTTTTTTATTGGTTTATGGGATGTAAGCATCGCTGGCTGGGCCAGCATTTATTACCCATTCCTAATTGCCCTTGCGGTGGTGAGCTGCCTTCTTGAACCACTGCAGTCCATGTAGTGTAGGTACACCCACAATGTTGTTAGGGAGGAGTTCCAGAGTTTTGACCCAGCAACAGTCAAGGAACAGCAATGTATTTCCAAGTCAGGAAGGTGAGTGGCTTGGAGGGGAACTTCCAGGTCGTGGTGTTCCCATGTGTCTGCTGCCTTGTCCTTCTAAATGGTAGTGGTCGTGCATTTGGAAGGTGTTACCTAAGGCAGCTTGGTGAGTTCCTGCAGGGCATCTTTTAGATGGTACACACTGCTGCCACTGTGTGTCTGTGGTGGAGGGAAAGAATGTTTGTGGATGGGGTGACAATGAAGCAGGTTGCTTTGTCCTGGATGGTGTTGAACTTCTTGAGTGTTATTGGAGCTGTGCTCATCCAGGCAAGTGGAGAGTATTCCATCACACTCCCAACCTGTGCCTTGTAGATGGTGGACAGGTTTTTAGGGACTCAGGTGGTGAGTTCCTTGCCACAAGCCTCTGACCTGCTTTTGTAGCCATAGTATTTACATAGCTAATCCAGTCAGTTTCTGGTCAATGGTAACCCCCAGGATGTTGATAGTTGGGGGATTCAGCAATGGTAATGCCATTGAATGTCAAGGGACAATGGTTAGATTCTCTCTTGTTGGACATGGTCATTGCCTGGCACTTGTGGCACAAATGTTACTTGCCACTTGTCAGCCTAAGTCTGGATGTTGTCCAGGTCTTGCTGCATTAGGACATGGACTGCTTCAGTATCTGAGTTGTTGCAGATGGTGCTGAACATTGTTCGCTTACGGTTGCACATCGCCACTTCTAACCTTATGGAAGGGATGAAACAGCTGAAGATGATTGGGCATAGGACACTACCCTGAGGGACTTTATTTCTTGTTACTCTAGATCTACTAGTAGGATGACCTGGAGATCTAAAAGCACCCTTTTTTACGATTTGGGCTGATTATTTGTTTCTTTTGCAAAGAAACTTCTGTGTCCGTGATGCAAATATGATCAGTCTTGCTCCTAACAATGAACACCAGAGTCTGAAATTACCTCAAGAGATCTGCCAAACGCATGGCTTTCCTTATTTTGGATTTTTTTGCATGTCTTGCAAAATTACCACCTTCCTGGCAGCCATCTGCAGTCTCATTCTAAACTAGAAATATTTGTCCTAATTCTTACCTTATCTCAGACATTATACATGCTGGGTCTGGGGATAGGGATGATCTCTCCCACCAGGACATGAGATGCTTATGAGATGTTTAACTTAGCAGATCACATACTAAGCTTCTTTTTCCTCCTTTAATGTGCTGTAGTTGCAGCTTTCCAGCAGTTGCACTGGTACTTTGTTGTCATTAACACTGCTATGAGTCTTTAATGTCCATCTTCACCAATTTTCCAAAACATGGATAGAAATTACTGGATTTCATTAGCTTAAATAAAGCACTAAAACAATTCATTTCAAGCCTTACCAAGTTTTAACTTGGTCCACCTTTGAAGGGATTGAAGTAGTACGTGTAAAATAATAAATAGGGCACCAAAATATGGTGACAATTGCATTCAAGCCATTAAGTTAAATGGCCAATGATACTCGAACCACTGCAGTCCATAATGAATGTACAAGAAGGTGGCTCACCTCCAACTTGCCAGTGATGCCCATAGCCCAAGAAATAATTTTTAAAATACTCATTAGAAAAGAAAAGCTCCTGGAAGAATATTAATCCACAATATAGTCCTCAATTATCTACTGTTATGTAGAAACAAAGTCTGCTATGCAATGGGAATAAAAATCTGGTTATAGTAACTAGTTATCTCTGTGCAAGAAGTCAGATTGTCTTGTCGTCCTTGAAATATACAGCTATATTTGTATCACATTCCATTAGACAAAGTTTCATTTGCTTTTAATCATTTCAAATCAATTATGTTGAACATTCCCCTGCATTCACTCTGCCCTTTCGGTTTTGCTCCCTCTACAGGACTGATGTAAAAGTGTTAAATTTTGTTACCGTTACAAACTGAGCAGAGTCTAGCAATTCCCTAGATTTTTAAAACCCAAGTATTACTAAAGCAGCTCTATAATTCCATTGAAATTCAGTGAGCCCAAATCAGAGATTATAGTTCAGTTACATTTCATAACTTGCGTGAAAAAAGTACATAATGGAGCTTTTTAAAATTCATGCTCGACAGGATCAGTACGTTCCGTTTACCCCCACCTCTCAAGATAATTTCAATGACTGCACAAACTATTGAAAGCTCTTTGTGGAGTATGTTTAGTTCCACGAGTACTGTAGCAAGGGCTTTCACATTTCATGCAAGTAATCATGCCAAGATTTTATCAATTAAATCTTTAAATGGTAGTATTAGATAATTGCATAACCACTGACTAGTTTTGAAAAGAAGTAGTTCAAATGCAAAACTATTTATAAAAGTTCCTTTAATGAATATGCTAGTTTTGTTTTGACAAAAAAGAACTAAAATCTAAAGCAAAGCTTCCTACTATAGTATCCACAGTATTTTAAGGAGAAATTGAATTTAAAATTAACCTATTACTGGAACAATAGAAAAATGTATTGATTGATCAGTAGCTTCACATATATCAGAAGCATTGCACAATAACATTGAATTATAAACAAAATACACATTTAGAGTGAGTAATTAAGATGCATAAAAAGAATTTAGCTCAAGTGAAGCAATTGTATTTACTTTTAGGTTTTTGCTGTAGCATCTTCCATTAACTAAAGTATTGATGCAATCGGCTATACAGTTAATGCAATTAGCACAATTTTTCAAGCTCAGTGAAGTTGATGAGCCTGAGGGTTGCATTTAACACATCTGATCAAATGTGAACCTGTCAACGGAAAACCATTTCCAATTCTTTGATGATAAGTCCAAGTTATAGACTGTGGCCCATGCAACAGTAAGCACACTTTGCCGAATTGCATTTAAAAATAAATCCAACCCAGATTTGGTAGGTTTTCTTAATTTTATGGCAGATTGCAGAAGTCACAAGCGTCTTATATTTCTTATTTGCAGTATCAAAAGCTTTTGCTCCCTTGTATGATCTTCACCCAGACCAAAAAACTTCCATCAATATTTTTAAAAAGGAAAAGCTTGGTAAAATATTGAGTTTGATATATACATTCATCATGATGGTGCCATCATCAATGCCTAAGATTAATTATACCAATATTGAGCTGCAACGAAAGCTGGAAAGCATAAAACATGATGCAGCCTATTAATTATTTTTTGTCCCAGATAAGAAAGTTTCTATGCATTCTTTCCCTTGCTCACTTCAAATAGGTTACTTAAATACGTCGTCATTTAACCAGAAACGAGATGACAACATGTGAACGCACACAATATGAAGGGACTGGGCACTGAGAAAAATTGAAGATTAACAATGTCTTTCCCAGAACATCAATGTTAAGTTCCAGCTTACTGGTGAGGTCTCCAGGAACAACAATCCCCACATGTTATAAAACATTATTAATCACAGAGGGTCAATCACAGCGCTAGTACTTGGCTACTAGTAAGGAACAGTGATTTTACCTACTGCTTCCAACAGCCACCACCCCTCGCCCCATCCCGGCCCCCTGCTCAGGGTAATATTACTTGCACATATAATAGTTGAACTGTGTGTCTCCAGTACACTCAAGCATTTCTGCAGGCGGAATGCGTTTAATCAATATGTAGAATACCTTATCGGGTGTTGTATTTGCTGGCTGGTCAAATACAATATCTATTTGCTAAGTAAGTTGGAGAATGACATTGGCCATTTGGACATAAAACACAGTGGGCTAATAATTGGAGGGCAGTCATTAAGTGTCAGCCTTGGCTCAGTGGTAGCACATGAGTCAGAAGGTTGTGGGTTCAAGACTTCCTCCAGAAATGTGAGCACATCATTTAGCCTGATACTTCAGTGCAATGTTGAGGGAGTTATGCATCGTCAGAGGTGACATCGTTTGGGTGAAATATTAAACAGAAGCCCAATCTGCCCTCTTAAATAGGTGCAAAGATTTCATTGCACTTTTTATAGAAGAGCAGGAGAGTTCTATCCAATTTATTGGCCAATATTTACCCCTCAGCCAAAATTAATTAATTAAAAATCATTGATAATTTTCTCATTTCTGTTTGTGGGACTATGCTGTACACAAATTTTGGTATCTTAGATATAGTCCAATCATTAGAAAAGTTATTCTTTTGCTCTGGAAATTGTCATGTTCAGCCCTATACAATTTTCTGGTAGTATCATGGCAGAGTTTTAAAACATAGCAGTTAAATAAAATTTGGTTATTGCAACATTATTTCATTGTTATGGTAATAGAGGCTTTGTTATTGCATTCTATTTTGAGGCAGTTAACTAGTGATTGTACTTGTTAAAAATATTACACATACATGCTACCTTTTCCTAGGTATTCTAACAGATTTTGGAACAACTGATGTAAAACCTTGGGTATCTAATTTCTCCCTGGTAGACTGTGGGAAAAGCACAAGACTGCTGAAAAGCAACCAAGCTCAGGGTGGGCAGAATATCCTTCATCCAATGTCCTTCCTGCGATATTCTCAGATATTTTGACAGGATGCATCAGCAGGATTACAAGTATGAATCAGAGTCAGAATGTTGACCAAGTCAGCAATATTCTGACTCAGTCCAGATATGTTACTGTTCAATTCTGCAAAGCCAGACTGGACAGACTTCTCCAACTGCTCCATTCCAGACTGCATAATGCACTTGAGCTCTTGCATTTCAGTTTGTGTTGCAGACAATCCAGACAGAGCAGAACCTTTTTCAGGTTCTGTCTGAATGGTGGATGGCAGGAGATCCACAATATTTTGTATTGTAGCCTGAGTGACCTCTAGACTAGACTGGACAATTCCTTTTAAATCCACTAAATCATCATGAATTGTGTTAAATCCCTCTTTCTGCACATGCGTAAAGTTAGTTGTGAGGGGTTGATTCACTTGCACGAAAGCATCATGAGGCAATGGGCTTCTTGAAGGACTCTGCACACTTCCTTGCAGATCTGCAGGCTCTATGGCAGATAGTTCTGTCAGATGGAGTGCAGAGACCATACTTTCCTCTTCATGGTCTTCTGACCCAAATGACATTTCTGGCTCCATCTGCTTTGCCGATTCTTCTGGAGATACAAGGGCTCTGGCGACTCCTGAGTTCCCTAAAAGGAAGTTGGAAGAATGTGGTGTATTAGTAAGTGCTGTTGAAAACAAAGAAAAACTGCATTAACAAACAGCATTTTGAAAAATGGGAAACAATTTTATCCACCTCTAGCTGTATCGAGACCATCTTGGTTTTAAATATTTGTTGCCCAAACCATATAAAATTGTTGATATCAAACTAGTTTTTGATTACATTACTGTTAAATCATAAATTGAATATTATATAACCAATATATTTTAAGTACATACATGATTTATGCTCTTACTGTTATATAAAGCATCAAGAGATATTGATCTTTGTGGAAGCTTTACAATTGATAGAAAACTTTGTATATTTCCAGGCTCTGGAAGTCCAGTTCATATCTTTCCACTCACTGTGGATTTGGTCACCAATCTGCTCTCAGTTTTATTCCTCTAAAGACCTTTTTATGCGACAGAGCTCCAAATCACATTTTGTACATTTTACCAGACTATGCTCGCTTACGTTTACACAGAAGGAGCCTAGCTAGGTGGACATTACAAAATATTGGCTTTTGTACACGAATACAAAAGCAAATGAGGGCATGTGAAGACCATTATATTCAGATCGGAACATAATGTAGGAACATAATAGGAGTCCTAATGTTGTACCCTCAAGTGTCCCTGTTGTAGTGTATTGTACTTAAATAGTGGGCCACACAGGCAAACTTCTGAATGTAAGAGACATAGGGACAATTTATAAGAAGGACTAGCATTGCTGAACCCAAAATACTGAAAAAGATTTGACATTTGTAACATTCCCCTTTGATACCACAAAAGGAAGGTAGTAGCAGAGGCTACCGCATGGATGGTCTTAATCTTAGGAGATAACACTTTCCATGAGCTCTTTACATAGCATATTAGAAGATAGATTAGGGTTTGAGAAGATAGTTCATCAAGGAGAAACAAGAACCTTGGGTTATTGTTGATCTCCAGGACATTTCTAGATGAGAAGGATTTGGCTGCAGACAGCTGGACATGACAATCCTTGACATAGTATAGGCAAATCTGGCAATAACAAGACAAGTTGCACAATTGAGTTTGCAACTAGAGCTTATTCTGAAACTTAATTATGTAAAAACTTAGTTCTATGTCAAATAAAAATAACATTTCAACATTTGAATTAATTATATTAACTTGAAGAGGTTTATTTCCAGCTTTGTTAATTATCTCCTCTGCTGAAGACATTGATTTCTTACTGAATGATGATTCTGCAAATTCTTCATGTTAATATATCTCAATTGGGTAAATATATTAACATCAGTGGGTTACTGGTTTTTGGAAGACTCAACAGTTGAAATCAATTCAGTCTTTGCCACATTTCCAGAAGATTGCTAGATTACAAGCAGGAACCCCGGTATATTTCCCTCTCCTTTCTGGGCATATTAAGGTGAATTGCAGCACTTTACCTCGATTCTAGCCGGAGATCAGCTCCTGTATTCACTGAATAAATTCTCAGCTACAAATCAATTCAATGCGCTCAGTTCTATATGCTCAATTCTTGTCAGATCCCTAAATAAACATTGGTTATGGAGCCATTACACTGGTCTGAGAATCCTCTGATAACTAAATCCTTTTCTCCTAGTGCCATCTACAGATAGAAAGTGGAGGATTTGATCCTCTGCTTTGCAAGAAATATTTCCATGATAATAATTCTGAATAGGCTCTGTGAAACCTCGTATCTTTTCTGCACATAATTCACATGCAAGAGTAATATGGTTGTTGGTCGACAGTTCTTCAATACAAGCAGCTGTATTTCCTGCTATGCCATCATAAAGCTAAAGGCCATCGTGTTTTACCTTCATAATCATATCAAAGTTTGACAAGTCAAATGGCACCGTCAGTCCATCTACAGCATTGGCTACATATAAATTAATCCATTACAACCTTTCCACATCCTGCTTCCCATTTGTATACAACTTATTTTAAAAGAAAGACCACTGCTTAATTACACAAACTCATTTCTGAAGATGAATCGTGGTCTAACATTGCTTTTGCTGTATTATCATCTTTCTTTGCTGTATTATCACCTTTATTTTCCTTTCTATACTGACTTCTTTCTGCATTGCTAAATATCCCCCCACCTTTTTGAGAAAATAGTATTTGTATTTCATATAAAAGCCCGAAAGCCTCATCTCTCCCCCTGGTGGTGCTCACTCTGTCAAGACCAATCAAGATTCTTATCACTTTTCAAGCATTCTTCATTTAATTAAAAAGATGAGTCAATTTCCTCAGCCTGACCAGGTTCTTTATTAGCTACTAGCTTTTCTAATTGTTCACTGTATAACTATCCTGACATATTTCTTTTTATCATTTCCTTATGTCCATTTAAATGATAACTTGCTAGCTTCTCTAATTTCCGTGTCATTAAGGGAAAACAAAATATCTACCAACTTTTCATCTGTTGCCACATCACTAGCTGGAAGCACCACACACTGGACATCTGTGTTTGCATTTATTTCACTATTGTTCAATTTGGTCTCATGCAATTTTATGTCATTGTTGCTTGGTCACTTATTGCTTCATTTCAGAGCAGATTTTAGATCAGCATCTGGCTGTACTTGTATTTTCCAAATGTTTACCATCTTTCCGAGACGCATTATTACACAGGCACCATAAACTTTAACAACCTCACCCTTGCTGTTCACTTTGTCTTCTAAAATAGCAGTGCTATTTACTGCTCAAAATACAGGATCCTTTACTGCAGAAATATTGAACTCACATATTACTATTTCTTTTGCAATAATAAACTTTTGGTTTTCATTTGGTCAGTTGTGGGATAATCATACTGACCTACATTTATTGAGCTCTCACAATGGTAATAACCAGAGGGCTGCTTTTTCTTAATCATTGAGCAGAGATCAATACGTGCCAATACTTCTGTGCCAAAGATGGCGTTTTGATATTCCTTGTAGAGGTCTGGGCAGATTTTTCGAAAGCCCTGAAATAAAAAAAAACACAACTAGGTCAGCCTTAGCGCCAGTATAGATCTAATGTTTAGAATTGGTATGGATCTGTATCAGTACAGGGGTACCAAAAATGATCTAACACTAACAAAAAACAGATTATAATTTGATAAAACAATCTACATTTAATTTGACCACATTGATAGGTTACAATGCTTCCTGAATGCTTGTCATTTTGTCTTGGATTTGTAAATCTTGGCTCAAACCATCAACAGCAAATATGCTCTAATATTAGAGTTTAAAATGTTAACCTTACTGAATTTTACTTCGCCCCTATCAAACTTCTAAACATGAAAGCTTTCCAGAGAACTATTCCGGATCCTAAACATCTTCTAGTACCGCATCAATGTGGCCATTAGGTTCAAGTCTAGATTAATTATTTTTAATACAGCCAGAATACACAGTTCATTGATTCCCATGGTTTGCTAGTGAAGGATTTGATGGAATTGTTACATTTTTACAAACAAAAGTCAGGAATGACAGGGGAATCTTCCAATGATTGATAAAAGATCTCCTACTGCTAGAGTATAAAAAAGATAAAGAGCACATCCTGCATTTTGAGCAATAGCATGAGAGATCTGCTAGTTTTTTTTTAAAATACATCTTACACATGCATTCTAGATAATTCTAGAAGTAAATTGTGGCTCCTATATTCATTGCTGAATGTTAAGTTTTCCATTGTAAAAACATACCTGTCATCAATACTATTTTAATTGCTTTACATGATTACATCTCACAATGTGCTTGTTAAAACGATTACAAGAAAATGCTTGTGCTTTGGATTGTACTACTTCATAAACACACACACAGTTGTGTGTATGATTGAAAGCAGGTTGACATAGGACAGAAACTTCAATCACAAACTGCATTCATTTTTCCCGAAACTGTTTGAATCTCTCCAATTAGCTTTCTATCCCTGCCACGCAAAATGACGAGCGTCACCATGATTGTGGCCATAGGATATTATCCTTCATCATCCTATCTGCAGCCTGCAAGATGATCCAGTAAATCACCCTGAACCAACATCTCTCCTCCACTACCTAGCTGAGTGGGATTGCCCTTACTTGAAATCGTTCCTCCATCTGATGGTAGCCAGTCTCTCCAACAACAGCTTCTCTTCCAGTGCCGGAACTATTATATCTGGAGTTCCAATACTTGGGCCGCTTCTCTACCACAACAAAAGACTGCTCCTTGTAAGCAGTATCCTCAGATAGGAGGCTAGCTTCTATGCACATACTGATGACGTCCAGATCTACCTCTCAACACCTCCAGTGACACCATTAGGTTGTTCATCGCACATCTAGTCTTGATAAGCTACAATTTCTTTCAATTCAAGAGTGGGAAGTCCAAAGCCCTTGGACAATTGTCCTTGGCCCCTACCACAAACTCAATACCCTTGACATCAAACACAGCCCTCTTGCTAGCCACTGTCTCAGGCTGTTTGTAATCTGTGCTCTATTTGACCTCAAGCTTAGAGACTGACCCCTTATCTTCTCCATCACAAAGACTGCCAACTTCCAAGTCCTCTCTTAGCCCATGTGCTAGAGAAATCCCCATCCATATCAAAAAAAGTGTGTTGGAGGCAGATTCAATAGTAACTTTCAAAAACAAGTTGTAGATATACTTGAAAAGAAAACACCTGCAGAGGTCTGGGGAAAGAGGGGAGTGAGAGTACTTGGACAGGTTTTTCAAAAAGCCCCTGCACAGGAATGATGCAAAATAACTGTCTTCTGTGCTGCAAGATTTTATGCCTGTCGCCTCCAGTCTTTGACTATTCCATACTGCATCGGAAGGCCTCTCATTCTCTCCTGGCTTTAACTCACCTCAAACTCTAGTACCATTTTCTATCAGCAATAAGTCTTGCTCACCCATCGTCCCACTTTCTTTGACCTACATCAGTCTCTGGTCCCCAGTATCTGAAATTAAAAATTCTCCTCTGACATGTTTAAATTGCTCATGGACTCACTAATTTTCTATACCCTCCTCCACCCCTTCAACACCACGCTACCCCTCCATAATTCCTGTGTTTTTCTCTGTTCTCGTATCTCTTTCACTTTTCACCAACATTACTGGCCATGCCTTCAGTCATCTAGGCCCCATGTTTTGGTATTCCTTCCCAAACCCCTCCAACTCCCTCCTTAAGATCCCCTTCTTTGGTCAAGCTTTAGTCATCCCTCCTAATAGCTCCTCCTTGGTTGAACAGTTTTTTAAAAAAACTAATCCTCTGTGCAGTAACAAGACAATTCTTTTTACATTAAAGCATAAAGCTATTGCATAAATGCAAATCATTGTTGAATAAATAAATATATACATAAAATTCAAAGTAACCTAAATAAATGTAAAAAGTCAGGCTACGTAAATTTACAGATTTTACATGCGTCTGAAGTTTTGGAAGGAATTCTCGCATGAAGTGCCTGACACAAAGGCACCATCAGAATATAGCAGTGCATAAGCTTCAATCTATTATGTTCCAAAAATTCAACTAATTCTACACAGAGGTCTCAGTGCATGAAGAATCATGGCAGCACACCCATATTGCTACCACAACACAGCAGTGTATATTTTCCAATAGAGTAAATTTTAGTAAATTTCCTTTTTTTGTCATTTTCATCTACTTCATTGTTTCTGACGTGTTAAAAGACAGGGGAATTGCCTGCTCTCAGCTGCCTCTGGAATGCTTATATCCAGACTTCAGGATACACCACAGGCTTCTTAAACAATGCTCCTTGCAGACATTAATGTTCCTCTGCTAGAGATGCCAGCCTTAGAATCTACACACACAACACTGTTCAGATGGTGAATGGAGGGGAATGCAATTATTACCTGCATCAGTTGAGTGCATTAACATTCAATGCTAACCCAAATCTTTCAAAACTAGTTTTAAAATTGTTTTGCATGTGAAATAACGGTATTTCCACTTGCATTTTCCTAGTCTTGGTCTCCAGTTTCCATACCTCTCTTCCCACAATTTCCTTAAACTGAAACATTCCCCTGTTTTTTGCCTAAAAGAATCTGTTTGTTTCAAAATAGCAAACCATTGCCTATCCCATTTGTTAAATGGGAAAATATTTTGTGGACATGAAAGACAGCTATCAACCTCCCCAGGAGGCAATGCACAAAAACAATAGCTTACTTCTGATTCTACCAGTGAAATCAGTGAGCTTGCGAGGCTAACAAAGTAACCTGGAAAAACTCAGCAAGTCTGACAGCATCTGCGGAGAGGAACACAGTTAACGTTTCAAGTCCGTATGACTCTTCACCAGAACTAAGGAAAAATAGAAAAGAGGTGAATATAAGCTGGTTTGGTTGGGGGTGGTGGGGGGTGGTGGAGACAGCTAGAGCTGGATAGAGGGCCAGTGATAGGTAGGTGGAGATTGCCAAAAGATGTCATAGACAAGAAGGACAAAGGGGTGTTGACGGTGGTGATATTAGCTAAGAAACGTGCTAATGGTGACATTAAGGGTAGAAAGCAGGATGAGCAAGGGACAGATAGCCCTAGTGGGGGTGGGGTGGGGGGGAAGGGATCAAAATAAGCTAAAAGGTAGAAATAAAACAATGGATGGAAATACATTTAAAAATAATAGAAATAGGTGGGAAAAGAAAAATATATATAAATTATTTCCTGTTGCTTGGTAATATAGAACTTGAATATTGCTGAAAAGAGGAGACAGGCTGTTGAAGACATATGTCCTGATGAGTGCAAGACAAAAACCTTTAACAGCACATCCCTTTTCTGAGTGATAAATAACTAGGGAGCCATTGTGTTATGAACAACCTTTATTACCAGCAAACCTTGTGACATATATTCCCCAGTCAATACAGCATTGTTACTTATGCATTTGAATTAGTTTCACCAGTATGAGCAACTTGCATAAAATCCAATTGATATATTGTATTTTTGAGTAAATATTATCCTCTGGATATTGTTCAGGCTGGAGTTCATGTCTCCCTGCCATATTTAACCTCAGCCAGAGGTGCAGCTATAGGCATTGGCCCACAGCTTAAACACTTCTTCAACTTTAGATTATAAATTCCATCTTGCCTTTGGAAGAAACGATTGTCCTTTATTCATCACTTTGTTATGGCAATACATCATGCAAGTGCCAAGCGATGATCATCTCCAACAACAAAAAAATCTAATCACCTTCAGCTCCCCTTGGCATTCAATGGGATCATCACTTCACCATTTACATCCTGGGGTCACCTTTGACCAGAAACTTAACTGGACCAACCACATCAATACTGTCACTACAAGATCAGGTCGCAGGCTGGGAGTTTTGCGGTGAGTAACTCACCCCATCTCCCAAAGCCTGTCCACCATCTACAAGGCACAAGTCAGGAATGTAATACTCCCCACTTTCCTAGATGAGTGCAGCTCCATCAACTCTCAAGAAGCTCAACACCATCCAGGACAAAGCAGCCCACTTGATGGCACTCCATCCACTGCAGCAACTCACCAGAGACTCCTTCGACAATACTTTCTAAACCCCCAATCTCTACTACCTAGAAGGACAAGGGTAGGAGATGCATGGAAACACCATCACCTGTGAGTTCTCCTCCAAGTCACACACCTTCCAGACTTGGAAATAATTCTAAAAAATTCTAAGTAATAAATTAATTCTTCATTGTTGCTGAGTCAAATTGTGGAACTCTCTACTTAACAGCTCAGTGGGAGTACCTAAGCAACTGCCCCCACAAAAAGCAACAGTTCAAGAGATAACTCACCACCACCCATCAAGAAACTTAGAAATTGTAATATTTTTCATCTGCTAATAACCCTGTCATATTTCTTATGTACTGGAAGACAAGCTGTTGGGGGTGTAAATATGGTAATTGGATTAAGAGCCAGAGTGACTGCAAGTGTCTAAAGCCAACAGTAAGAAGTGTTTTGATATATTAATAAACCAAGAGGAACTTCAATCAGAGTTTTACATAAACCAATGAGAGGAGTTTTTTTTTTTAAATCAAGTTGTTTAATTAAAAGGGGGATATATGCAGGTTGTAAAAGGTGTAAATAAGGTAAAGATAGACTTGTAGAAACAAACTTACCCTAAGAGCTAAAGTAAAGAATAGTCTAAACAAGACTGGGATGAAAGTGTTTCTAAAGAGACTGGTTGAGACGATGGAGAGATCAAAGAGAAGGAATGCATTCAAGGAAGTACTGATGCCTAGGTGGGGGCAGTTGCTTAGGTCTCCCAGAAAACAGCAGGGTAGCTAGTCAGATCTCCCAGGAGACAGCTGGGCAGAACTCCAAGATGACAGTGTGAATAAGACCAGACCTGAAGGCCCAGTTGCTGTCAGCCTCAGAGGTCACCCCAAGGCAAAAGGCACTGTGGGGTAAAAATTACTGGAATTCCATATCGATTTTAAAATCGTTAAAATGTTGAACAGAAAAGGGGAGGGTTGGCTATGAGGGTAGTTAAGGTCTTGTGGAACTATTTTAAAGCACTGTTTACTGTGTAAAGTCATTCTTGTGTTTAAGTGTAATTGTGTTTTTTCCTTTATTCTTTTAATAAATGTTTACTTTACTATAAAATCATCACAAGTAGTCAGAGACATTATTTCCTGATTTCAGAACCTCTCCTCATACTATGCAAATTGCCAAAACCGTTTTGGCAGCTGCTTTAAGTTTCCCTCTGGGATTTGGGCAGCTCGGCATTTACCATCAGCCATGCATTAATACCTTCTCAAGTGCAATTAGGGATTGGCAATGACTGGTCTTAACCACAGTGATAACCACATCCTGTGACTGAAAAAAAACAGGCCACATTCTAACTGGATTAGTCTGAGAGTAGAGGGCTTAGGTGGGAAGGCGGAGGTTTGGGTGGGGGGTGGGGGGGGGGGGGGTGTGGAGGGGGGTGGGGTCTGTGAAAAAGAGATCAGTGATTTTTTTAAAATCACATGATAGTGTTGTGGCAAGTTTAAAAAGTCCACCCTTGCTTTCAGAAGACTGAATTTCTCAGTATCAAATAAATACACATCTTACTCAATATGTTCCATAACTCTAAAAAAGGGCTGTCTGAACCATCAAATTGGATTGACCAAAAAGGATCACAATCCACTGGCCTTTCACCAGGGGCAGGCACTCATTGAAGCAGGCTGCTATTCCAAGAAAACCAGTCAGGCTGTTTCTGGGCTTTTAGACATTGCTTGGTTGACAGTGCTGCATAATTGGGAAATTTAGCTTTGTTATCTTCCTTTGTTCCAGTTTAGACTTCAGAGAAAAATAACTAGGAGAGTTGAGGTTTCTTCAGCCAACCTCTGCTTTGCCAGGCAGTTAATGAATTGGGCCTACTGAAACACTTAGTGAATATCCAATTTCAAATTAGATCAGTCCATCTCCTTCCCTTTACCTACCCTGATGTAAAATACAACTGAACAGTGACCGGATACGCCTCATTGGCCAGGTTTCCTGTTGAAAGGCAGAGATATCAAAGTTCTCTTAAAAAACTTGATTTATAGATACTATTCCTCTGCTCTCATCAGTTTTGCCTTAGGTTCAACATTTCAACTGCAGCTTACAAGTTATACAAGATATTACATTCATGTACAGCCAGAGAAGAATCTATTTTAAAATATATGGGATAATTATTTGAATTGATTGCTGAGGCTTATCGTTGGGAACTTTAACCACAACGGATATTAAATTGCTATGGAAAATTGCATACATCAGCAGAAAAAGGCACCAATCCCACTTAAATCTGACTGGTCAAATGTTCATAAATAGAGTTTCAAAAAAAATCTTCTGAAGAGATTTGCCAACACTGCAATACTGAATGTTTAACATTAGCACACAAAAAGTAAGCACAAATTCTGCAGAGAAACACCAGTGTAGGTAAGATATTGTGGGTCATGTACCCAAATTACATGCATGCAGTTTTGATTTATATGGTAAGCAAGGATTATAGGGAGACCCTGGGAAGTTTTAGAAAATTTGCTGTACAAATTGCCAGGGAAAATGGTAATAGGGATATAGGAACATAAGAAATGACAAATAGGAAGAGACCAGCAGATCTATCAACTCTTCCCCATAGTCATGGTGCAATCGAGCATCATGGTCCCAACACCATCCCTATCGCCAGCAGCGATATGCTCTCCCTGAGAGAGGCAAAAAATAAAATTTAAAATAAAGCCCTAGGCCAAAGAGGCAGATGAAAGAAATTCCTCTCTAACCTCCAGAAGGCAATTAAGTTAATGGAGACCCCTCGTCCAATACTCTGACATTTTATATGATGAACATCAGCCACACAGTGAAGAATCTTCCAACTGCTGATATACAAAAACCGTAGATGCAGACATCCCAATTGTAGTTTACAGATTTGCCACAAGATGGTAGTGTTTAAAAGAACATGCAAGTCAAAATTCAAAAACGTGGACTATTATATGACTCATTGCAATTTATTAATGTATTCAAAACTACTTCACAGGAAATAACTAACTTAAACTTTTAAATTAAGTTAAATGATCTGCAATATAAATGTTAAAAGACAGAGACTAAAACTAGATTTTTGCAAATCAGAGAATAATTTGGCACAATTATATTGCAAAATAAGATTTCCTCCAGTTCCAGTAGGTTAGGTGCCAATATGTTGAAAATCAAACAATGCATCAGAACACCTTCAAAAGAAAGAAAATTGTCACCCTAACATTGATTCAGAGACCCAGCATTCCATAAAGTGATAATGAAATCTCCTCCATTGCATCCATCTTATTCAATCTACTTTTGTGAAACAGTATAAATAACTTCACATTGCCAAAGTTTCAGAAGTGCATCTTTGACCTGTCACCAAGAGAACACTTAGACTACTTGCTCCTAGAAAGTGGTTCTCAAACTGTCCACAGACACCTGGGGATAAAATATGAAACTGTTTACCGAGCAGGGTAGGCTTTATGGGCGGGCACCGCGGTCAAGAGTAAGAGAATAAGTGGAAGCTGGAGATGGTCTAGGTGCCAGCTGGAAGGTGGAAGCAGAGTGTGGCTGCCACATGTGCAGTAGAGTGGGCAAGCTGTCTCTCCCAAGAGTGGAGTGCACAAGGAGCGCCAAGGCATGAAGATCATTAGATTACCAGGCTGGTGGTGGGTGCCAGGGGAGTTCGGCTTTTTTCAAGCGGCAAGAGGATTTTGAAAAAAATATTTAAGTTTATAAGCTCAAAGAAAGAAGTCCAAAATACAAATTGACCCAGGATGCCATTTTCCCCAAGGCCATCCCTGTTACTGAGCATAACTATAAAATCTACTTGTTTACAATGAATCTTATGAGTTTAAATATTTAATTAAGGGGTTATAGATTATTCATCTGTCTGAAACGTGGTCCTTCAACCAATAAAGCTTGAGGGTATTGCATAATGCTACTGAGACTACCAAAGGCTGCCTGCACAAAAGCAGCTTCCCTTTTGCCCCACACACATTTTGGGGGGCGGGGGCTTGGGGGGGTGGGGGGTGGATTTTATGGAGCCCAGGAAACATGGCGTGTGGGGTGACCGAATTAGGCAGGATACAAAATTTCAATTTCCCAATGGCCAGTAGAGATGCAGAAATAGAGTCAGCGGCATATTGGGCCCTCACGCTGGCCTGTGGCGGGTTCGTACTTGGAATACATTTGCATGCCATGAATACACATTCGTGTAAAACTTTGCTTTCATTAAAGTCCTACTTTCAAGACGGTCAGTGGCGCATGAGAATCTTGTCGCACTCGGTTCATGTTTGTTTGCCTTTGTGCAGTTGTGTCCGAGGTCAGCGGTTTTCCTTGTCGAACTCTACAGCACAAAGGAGGGGAGCAAGAGGATGGCAGCTTGCATGGAGAATGGAAGAGGGATCCAAGGGAGGACAGAGAGTGAGGTCAGGGGAATGGAGGAGTGAAATGGAAGGCCCTGGTGTCCTGGGAACAGCCAAGGTAAGAAAATGAGAACATTAGAACATTAGAAATAGAAGCAGGAATAGGCCATTCAGCCCCTCAAGCCTGCCCCGCCATTCAATAAGATTATGGCTGCTCTTCCCCAGGCCTCAACTCCTCTTTTGTGGCAGTTCCTCACAGCACACCGCCCCCCCCCACCCCACCCACCGGCCCGCTTTAGACAACTCTTTCTTCATATCGGGGGGGCCTAAAGGACATGGTCAGTGCTGCTCAAATGTGGGTCCATCTCAGTGTGTTGGTAGGCAGAGTCTTTACAGGGCTTTGAGGTCACCTACATTTCAATTATCCCCACTGAGAATAATTTCGGACAATGTCCTTTACAATGCATAGTAGAGAGGGCCTGCTGAGCCTGCAACCTCAGCCACATCCCACAGAGCGGCAACTACAACACTGGACACTAAATAACATTCAATAAAGAGAGTGAACAAAAAAAAAATTGTTTCTTCCACAATAAAGAAAATATCCCTACACCTCCTGTAACCATCAATGTGTGCCAAACATGAGGTACATTTAGCTCACTAAGCTAGTGTTAACAAATAACCAAGATGCACAAATGCATAAAGTGAAACCAATGTAATGTGAAATATTTACTAGAGAAATTTAAATTTGAAGAAACATTCATTCCACCGTTGTGCTCTCAATAAGTTTCATGTTAATGGCAATGGAGTTGGGCAGGAAAGTTTTGGCTGTGATGCAAAGCTTCCCGTTTGTTCAGGAGACTCTTTCATAGCCCAGCCATTGTCAGCTGACGGCGGGTTTCACCACCGAAAAGCAGCCCCTGCCACAGAATTACACTCGTTTCCTGTGCATGGCGCCAGCACTTTAAATTTTAATTATAATCATGTGGAAAGTGAGCAAAAGCAAGAGAGCAGGGGGCGGCGCCCGCTTCCGCCGGCAGGAACAGGGTGGGGGGCGGTGGGGGGGGGGGGGGGGGTGGCGCCCGCTTCCGCCGGCAGGAACAGGCGGGGGGGGGGGGCGGCGGCCGCTTCCGCCGGCAGGAACAGGGGGCGGCGCCCGCTTCCGCCGGCAGGAACAGGGGGCGGCGCCCGCTTCCGCCGGCAGGAACAGGGGGCGGCGCCCGCTTCCGCCGGCAGGAACAGGGGGCGGCGCCCGCTTCCGCCGGCAGGAACAGGCGGGGGGGGGGGCGGCGGCCGCTTCCGCCGGCAGGAACAGGGGGCGGCGCCCGCTTCCGCCGGCAGGAACAGGGGGCGGCGCCCGCTTCCGCCGGCAGGAACAGGGGGCGGCGCCCGCTTCCGCCGGCAGGAACAGGGGGCGGCGCCCGCTTCCGCCGGCAGGAACAGGGGGCGGCGCCCGCTTCCGCCGGCAGGAACAGGGGGGCGGTGCCCGCTTCCGCTGGCAGGAACAGGGGAGCGCTGACAAAATTCCACCCAGTGTTCTCACTGAATGTGAAAGTGTGTGTGTATGCAGAATGGAATGAGAATATTAAATACAAAATATTGGACATTTATCATTTGAATGTCGGTTATTTTTAATAGTAAAGCACATATCAATAGAACTTCTCTATTGCAGAAAGTGGATGTAAAATTGAATTAAAACAAAAAGTGATATACAAATCTTAGGCTTTAATTATTTGGCTTATTCACTAATCAATGCTAAGGCCCAATGGCAATTACTATCTAATTTCACCAGCAACCCAAGCAAGGCAATACAGCCCATGGTTTAAGATTCATATTGGACACACAAAACCTTGTGTCAGAAGTCTGGAAAATTCCAATGGGTAACTTAGTGCAGGAAACCTTACAATTATTACCTTGCGGCGAAGTGCAGGTGATTTGGAAAGCTTCAGAAAGGTTGCATGGGGCTTGAACTCATTGCTGTCTTCAATATTCACACCTAATTCTCGAAACAATATCTCAACAGTTTCTGTCAAAAGGCAGAAAGAGAGAATGAGTGTTAGAAAGCTATTTGCTCAGGCTGGATGAGTAATTCAGCTGCACCCAGAAATACCCTTTCAAACTGCTAATAACTAAAAGAGCTCAAGGAATTATACTTTGGGGAATGTTTGAAAGGCCTGTGTCTGCAGATGTAGACAATTAACTATTTCACGGTAGCTTCTCATTTTATAGAAAACACTGTTTAAAACCCTATCAGTATAATTATTCATGATGTGTGGGTATGTCAGACGAAGTGCATGATAAGCAAGATGTGATACCCATTTCTAGATGCAAGTGTGCTTTCACTGTATGAAAAGGGTGGAGGTAAAATGGGGTACTGGAGGTTTCCATCAAGATTGAATACAAAGGCAAAAAAAGTCATTGTGCTCTGTACCAAATGATGCTTAGGTCACATCTGGAATAATGTGTGCAATTCTGGCGCTCTCACTTAGATGGAATATAATAGCTTCAAAAAAGTACAGAGTTACTAGGGTAATACAGGTACAAGGAATAGACAAAGTAAATCATCTCTCTTAGCCAGTCCCTCGGGTTCGGGAATGACTTGCTGACACTAAAAATGAGTTCTCAGGTGACTGAAGAGTCCAATGCGCGACCGACAGTCTCTGTCACAGATGGGACCGACGGTAGTAGGGGATCAGGTGGGTGGGCTGCCCAGGTTGCCATGCGCTCTTTTCACTGACAACACTTGGCTTCAGCTAGCCCTTGGCGATGAGACTCGAGGTGTTCAATTCCTTTCTGAATGCTTTCCCTCCACTTTGGACTTAGGCCAGAAATTTCCAGATGTCAATGAGGATGTTGCACTTTTTCAAGGTTTCAAGGATGTCCTTGAAGCGTTTCCTCTTGCTGAGTAGAGCACTTGTTTCAGGAGTCTTGTGTCAGACATATGGGCGATGGGGCCCCCCCGCAGCAGAGCTGATTGAGTGTGGTCAATGCTTTGATGCTGGGGATGTTGGCCTGAGCGAGAATGCTGATGTTGGCCTGCCTGTCCTGCCAATGGATTTGCAGAATCTTGCGGAGGCAGCACTGGTGGTACTTCTCCAGAGTTTTGAGGTGCCTGCTGTACATAGTCCACATCTCTGAGCCATATAGGAGGGCAGGTATCACCACTGCTCTGTAGGCCATGAGCTTGGTGCTAGGCTTGAGGTCCTAGTCTTCAAACACTCTCTTCCTCCGGCGGCTGAAGGCTGTGCTGGTACAGTGAAGTCATTGTTGAACCTAGTCAGTCAGTCATCGATGTCTGGCCTTGTTAACAGTGGGCTTCCAAGGTATGGAAGGCAGTCCAGGTTGTCCAAGATCTCGTCATGGATTTTGATAACCGGGGCCAGGGGAGCAAAGCAGTGTGGAGGGGGTAGGTTGGTAGAGGATCTTTGTCCTATGGATGTTTAGAGTAAGGCCCATGCCCTTGGACGCCTTGGTGAAGTTGATGATGGTTTGGAGTTTGGCCTCCGAGCATGCAGAGATGCATGTATCCTTTGCAAACTGTAGTTCAATGATAGAGGATGGGACGATCTTGGTTCTGGCCTGCAGGCGGCAAAGGTTGAACACATTCCTGTTTGTTCTGTAGTTTAGCTCCACTCCAGCGGGGAGCTTGCTGAGGGTGAGATGGAGCATTGTGGTAAGGAAGGTCGAAGAGAGCATTGGTGCGACGACACAGATTAGTCCAAATGTGGATTGGGTCTGTGGTGGATCCATTGGTCAGGATCACAGTTTGCATGTCATCGTGGAGCAGGCGGAGGAGAATGCTCCATAATCCTTCACGGTTGAGTGTTGAAGGCTTTTGAGAGGTCAAAGGCAGCCATGTGCAAGCGTTGTTGTGTTCCCTGCATTTCTCTTGCAGCTGCCGCCCGGTAAAGATCATGTCCATTGTGCTCCTTAGTGGGCAGAATCCGCATGTGACTCTGGGAGGAACTCTTCAGCCACAAGGAGCAGAAGGTGTTCGAGGAGGATTCTTGCGATGACCTTCCCTGTGGCCTTCAGCAAGGGGAATCCTCTATAGTTATCACAGTTAGACTTGGCACCTTTCATGAAGATGGTCACAATTACGGCATCTGAGATCTCCTGGCATGTTCTCCTCCTTCCAGGTAAGGGAGATGAGGCCATGTATTCACACCAATAGTGCTTCTCCATCAAGCTTTAGTGCTTCAGCGGGGATTCCATCTACTCCTGATGCCGTGTTGCTCTTTAGCTGTCAAATGGCATTTCCTACCCTGTGCCAGGTTGGGGTTGTGCTGAGATGGTGGAGGGTAGTATGCTGCAAGATGGAGTCGAGGATACTCGCGTTGGAGACAGAGGCTCTGTTAAGAAGATCTTCAAAGTGCTCCTTCTAGCAGGCACTGACTGTCTCTCTGTCCTTGATGAGCAGCTCTCTGTTCTTGGCCAGCAGTGGAGTGGGGCCTTGGGTGCTTGGGCCGTAGGTGGCCTTGACTGAGCTAAAGAAAACTCGCATGTCATGGTCATCGGTAAACTGTTGGATCTCCTGCGCTTCCTCTCCCCACCACCTATTCTTTAGGTTGTGGGCTTTTTGCTGGGCCTCAGCCTCCAGTTGTCTGTAGAGCTGCTTACTTGCTCTCGAGTTGGGTTGCTTTCAGGTTCAGAATTGCCTTGCACTTGCAGCTTATCAGCTCCTGGATCTCCTGGTCATTCTCATCAAGTAAGTCTTGATACTTCCTGGTCAAGTGACCAAGCGCCTCTTCACAGACGACATTGTTTCTGTTGCCATCGCTGTTTTGGGGCTACATTGATGTTGATGACAGAGCAAATTAGGTGGTGGTCCGTCCAGCAGTCAAAGGCTCTTGTCATGGCATGAGTGATACGTACATCCTTGTGGTCCCTCGTTCGGGCAATGACGTAGTTGACCAGGTGCCAGTGCTTGGAGCAAGGGTGTCGCTGTGAGGCCTTGTACTTGTCTGTCTGATGGAACAAGGTGTTGGTTATGACAAGGCCGTGTTCTACCCATTTTTTCAGGAGCAGGGTACTGTTGGTACTGGATTTCCCTACCACTTCTCTGCCAATTACATCTCCCCAGAGGTCTGTGTCCTTCTCAAACCTGGTGTTGAAGTCACCAAGGAGAATCAGCTTATCGCCCATTGGGACTCGGGCCAGGTATTGTTCGAGGCTGGAGTAAAATTCCTCTTTGGACTTGTCTGTAGCATCCATGTTGGGGTGTATGCACTGAAGATTGTAGCACATTGGTTCTGGGAGAGGGTGAGCCAAAGGGTCACGAGCTGCTCGTTTATCCCGCAAGGGATGTCTTTGAGACAGCCAGCTAGTTCATTTTTAATGGCGAAACCAACCCCGTGGAGGCGGTGATCTTGTACTTGTTTACCTTTCCAGAAGAAGGTGTAACCGCCACCTTGTTCCTTGAGCTGGCCTTCCCCTGCCCACTGGGTTTCGCTTCAGGCGGCAATGTCAATGTTGAAATGTCTGAGCTCCCGGGCAACAAAAGCAGTATGCCATTCCAGTCTGTCGCTGTTGGGGTTGTCCATGAGGGTCCTTATGTTCCAGGTCCTGAACTTTATTTTAAAAGGGGGTGGAAGATGCCTGTGCGTGAATTCTTTAAATGTGGAGTAGCCATTGCACACCAGCTACCACTCAGGCTTCACGGAGCAAGGCATTGGTCTGGTGGCAAGGGGGTCCGAGACGACTGGAGACCAGGCTCTGCTGTGTGGGCCAAGGGCTTACAATCCTTATAATACATTCCCTTGGATGGGAGGGATGCTGACTCCTCTCTATAAGATCTTGCACAGTTTGCTCTCAGAGAAGCGAGGAGGCCTCGCTTTCTGTGGTTCCAATTTCACTGCCACCCTCTCCCTGTTGGTGATGTTAATCACCAGGTAGGTATTGCCAAATGAGCCGCTGCTGATTTTCCTGACCAGTTTGTATTTTCTGCCAATGATAAATTCTGTTTTCAAACCACTGGCGCTAGCCAGGGTAATTTAGAAGCCACCGGGTTGTGTTGCTTTACCCCAACTCCCTCTCCTGAATTATTCGGATCCATTTCCTGTTCCTTTTCTTATTCCTTTCCTTTCCCGAGCTTTCCCTAATGCTCCATCTTCTCTCTCAATCAATGCAGTGATGGGGGCAGACTGACCCGAGATACTTTAAATTTCACAGGCGATCAGCAAGAGAGAGATAGAGTTTAGGTCTTATGGTATAGCCAGTGTAGTCCAGAGCAGATGATGTTATTCACAAGATGACTCCAGCTAGGCTGTCAGCTTCCTAGGGAGCTCCTCACCACGCCCATCTATCTATGGCCATTTGCTGCCATCCCTCACTGTTTCGCCCCTCTAGATCCTCACTTCCGCTGATTAAGTTCCTCTGATTCTAACCGTGGGTGTATTTTAATACAAACTTCAAGTTAACTTATTTTAAATAGCCTCTGCCTCATGGTTCAAAGCCTATCCCCCCCGATGTGAGCTTTGCTAAAGATCTGGGAAAATTCTGGCTGTGGGTTTTCTCTTCAATCTGGTTTTAAATTCCTCGACTTCAAGATCATAATCCTGCGCTGGATTACATTGGAAAAAAAAAGTAAGACCCTGCTTCTGACCAGAATCTGCTGTAATTTTTTCCTTTTCTTTCCTGATCTGCAACCTCTGGAAAAACCTAGACTTATAACATCTCCCAAGCTTGGCCTCTAGTTCCTGGATTCCTCTTAACATCAACTCAACATTTTCTACTCTGGGCTACACTGGCTAGACAAATATATAATTTGGCATTGGCAAATAAAATAGAACACAAGGAATTCCATATATCCAAGCTCCTTTTACTTGAGGTATTTCTGCAATATTAGTTGAAATGGAAGGGCAAGTGGGGAGAAAAATACTATACATTTGCTTCTCTAATTCTAACTTTATTTTAAAGCTCAGCAACTCAGTGAATCTTGGAAACCTAAAAAGTACTAGTTTTAATCCCTGGTCACCCTGGCCAGGTGGTTAACAGTGAGGTTGACTGTCCTGGGCTACAGGAAGACATAGACGGGATGGTCATATGGGCAGATAAGTGGCAGATGGAATTTAACCCTGAAAAATGTGGGGTGATACACTTTGGAAGGAGTAATTTGACAAGGAAGTATTCAATGAACGGCATGACACTAGGAAGTTCTGAGGAACGAAGGGACCTTGGCGTGTGTCCATAAATCTCTGAAGGTGGAGGGACATGTTAGTGGGGTGGTGAAAAAGGGATATGGGACACTTGCCTTTATCAATCGAGGCATAGATTACAAAAGTAGGGAGGTCATGTTGGAGTTGTATAGTACCTTGGTGAGGCCACAGCTGGAGTACTGTGTGCAGTTCTGGTCGCCACATTATAGGAAGGATGTGATTGCACTGGAGGGGTTGCAGTGAAGATTCACCAGGATGTTGCCTGGGATGAAACATTTAAGTTATGAAGAGACGTTGGATAGACTTGGGTTGTTTTCATTGGAGCAGAGAAGACTGAGGGGCAACCTGATCGAGGTGTACAAGAATATGAGAGACATGGACAGGGAGCAGCTGCTCCCATTAGTTGAAGGGTCAGTCACGAGGGGACATAAGTTCAAGGTGGAGGGGCAGGAGGGGGTGGGAAATGTGAGGAAAAACTTTTTTACCCAGAGGGTGGTGACAGTCTGGAATGCACTGCCTGGGAGGGTGTTGGAGGCGGGTTGCCTCACATCCTTTAAAAAAAGTACCTGGATGAGCACTTGGCACGTCATAACATTCAATGCTATGGGCTAAGTGCTGGTAAATGGAATTAGGTAGGTAGGTCAGGTGTTTCTCACGTGTCGGTGCAGACTCGATGTGTCAAATTGACTAATCTCGGTCAGCGATTTTGCAACTTGCAAATAGCCTTATTGCCCCTTCGTTGGGAGACCGTGGATGGAGGGAAGGAAAAGAGGGAAGGAAGGAAAAGAGAGAAGGAAAAGGAGGAAGAGTCCGGCCTCTCATTCTTTATCCCTATCTGAAAGTGTGAGCATACATTCCTCCATGTGTACACACATGAAAAGGCAGAATCAGACTCAATCGTAATACCTCTTAACTGAATAGCACATTCAGGCTCTCAAACCCTAGGTTCATCTTAAGGTACCAGAAGGTAGTTAATTCTTGTGCATTGGTATCCAGCAAGGAGAGAAAAAACTAGCAATGTAAGTTTAACTGAAATTCACACAGCTTTCTCAGTGAAGTAAGAAATTAGCCTACACTACTTGCCTGCACGGGGGCTAGTTAAAGATGGGGACTAAACTGAGAACTTGATGTTGACTTTCTACTCTTTTGGCACAGAATTGGGAGCAGGAGGCGGAGCAAGAAAATTTGTGAATGTTTAAGAGAACAAAGTCAAAACCTATACAATAAACAAGAAAAGAAAGTTCAGTGTGGAAAGGAAAAGGCTGAGACATGATATTGAAAATTGTACACAAGGCTAGATAATATACAAATTAGGAAAGAGAAAAGTTACACTTGAATTTATATAGCACTTTTCACAACCTCAGGACATCAGGGCGCTTTTTAGCCAATGAAGCATTTTGTAAAGTGGCATCATGGAGGAAACGCGACATATACAGAAGATCCCACGAGCAGCAATGAAGTAAGGACAAGATATCATCAGCGTGAGATCAGGAACAAAATGTTGACCAGGACACCAAAATTGTGTCATGGGGTATTTTATATCCACCCAAGAGGCATCTGAAAGACAGTACCTCCGATTAATGCAGTACTAAGGGACTGCTGTATTGATGTGTCAGCCTAGATTGTGTGGCAAGTCCCTAGAGAGGTAGCTCTCTCCACTAAGCTCCAAGGAGGCTACTTAACATTCAGAACCAAATCATGATGCCCCTTTTCTTGCAATTAAATCACACATGTGCAAACATTCAACAGGTAAAGGTCTAACTTTAAACGAAACAGGAAATCAAATGGATAATAGTAAATGGGGGGGGGGGCGGGGGGGCAGAGGGAGTATCCAATTTTGCTAATAGGAGCCAAAAGGGAAAGATATATACAACTTCCTTAGTGTTTACAGAAGGTAATTCCGCTTGCACAGCTATACAAATAAAAGGAATGTTTTAAATTCAACTACAATCACTTCTCTATTTTCACGAAAGATTTACAGAAATATGCAGTACTCAAGTTTATACCAGCTCTCACTTTATGTTACTTTATTATAC
Source organism: Cetorhinus maximus (assembly GCF_964194155.1). Lineage (NCBI taxonomy): Eukaryota > Metazoa > Chordata > Chondrichthyes > Lamniformes > Cetorhinidae > Cetorhinus > Cetorhinus maximus. The sequence goes on from NC_135882.1 coordinate 63,724,250, forward strand.
AATGCTATTATGTAAAAAGCTTTATCAAATAGGATTCCAAGATAATACATCAACTCGTGAATCATGTACTGACCGGCCACTGCTTTCAGGTCAGCTTTTACTTTATCACTGGTATCATCTGACAGTTTTGCAAACAGAACCTGGTCATTAAATTGTCCTATTCCCTGGAATTGTAGATTTAGAGGTTTTCCCTCTAGGATGGCATCCACTTTGCTCTTACACTGTTGTAATGCTGACACAGCACTGGGAAATGAGAAACATTAGAACAATAATTAGCTTCACAGACAAATGCATTCCTTACTCCACTTCTGCCAAGCGTACATTTGTTTAAAAAACCTAACACCTGCAAATTTTAATATTATTTAAATAAACAACTCTTGCATGACTCAATATTCTCCAACCCAAATCCTAATGGGATGCCAATCAAGTCGGTTGCTTTGTTTTGAAGGGCATTGAGCTTTTGAATGTTGGAGCAGCACTCACCCAGGTAAGTCTGAATGTCCCATCACACTTTTGAATTGTAACTTTAAGATGGTGGAAAGGCTTTGGGGTGTCAGGAGACGACTCTTACTACAGAAACCTGCTCTTGCAGCCACATGCTTATGTAGCTGCTCCAGTTAAGTTTCTGGTCAATGGGTTAGGCCAAGGATGTTGATGGTGGGGGAATTCAGCAATGATAATCCCATTGAATGTCAAGGAGAGGTGGTCTCCCTTTAGTGATGGTCATTGCCTGGCATGAATGTGCTGCAATTGTTATGTTTCACTTATCAGCCCGGGCCTGAATGTTGTCCAGGTTTTGTTACATGCAGGCACAGACTGCTTCATCATCTGAAGAGATGCAAATGAACGTTGTGCAGTTAGTAAGTGTCTTCACTTCTGACCTTATGATTGAGGAACTTCTGCAGCAATGTCCTGAGGCTAAGAGGTTTGGCCTCCAGAACTACAACCATCTTCCTTTGTGCTATGTATGATTCCAACCAGTGGAGAATTTTCTCCCCGAGTCCCATTGACTACATTTTTGCTAGGGTTCCCTGATGTCATAGTTGGTCAAATGCTGACTTCATGCCAAGGGACGCCTCTCTTGCATCACCTCTGGAATTCAGCTCTTTGCTCAATTTTGGGCCAAGGCAAGAATGAGATTTGGAGCCGAGTGGTCCTGGCAGACTCTAAACTGAGCAGGTTGTTGGCATTTATTGTCACGATAGCATTGTCAACCAGACCTTTCACTACTTTGCTGATAACTGAGAATAGGCTGATGGGATGGTAATTGGCTGGATTGGATGTGTCCTGCTTTTTGTGGATGGGACAGTCATGATTTTTATGCTGCTGGTGGTAACTTCAGTACATTACTGCGTGGCCCAGCCACAGTGTCTCTCTCTACAACAGATTGCCATGCCCCACCATGTCTGAAGCACAGTGGCATCCCCCTGCCCACCCCATCTGTAATTGCTGCACTGATGGGCTTTGTATTATCCATCCAAAGCACCAAATGAACTGAACAATCAGATTGACATCTAATCCAGAAGTGAAAGTTAGCCAAAGCTTACCGGTCAGGAATCTGTGCTGAGACCTCAACTTTTTATGATTTACATCAATGACTTAGATGAGGGGAGTGAAGACATGGTAGCTAAATTTGCAGATGACACAAAGATAAGTAGGAAAGTATGTTGTGAAGAAGACATGGAGGTTGCAGATGGATATAGATAGGTTGAGTGAATGGGAAAAAATCTGGCAAATGGAGTATAATGTGGGAAAATGTGAACTTGTTCACTTTGGCAGGCAGAACAAAAAAGAGCATTACTTAAATGAAGAATGGCTGCATAATTCTGAAGTGCAGAGGGATCTAGGTGTTCTAGTACATGAGTCACAAAAAGTTAGTATGCAGGTACAGCAAGTAATTAAGGTGGCTAATGGAATGCTATCTTTTATTACGAGAGGGATTGAACATAAAAGTAAGGGTGTTATGCTTCAGTTATACAGAGCATTAATGAGACCGCACCTCGAATACCGTGTGCAGTTTTGGTCTCCTTAGGAAGGATATAAATGCATTGGAGGCGGTTCAAAGGAGGTTTACTAGATTGATACCTGGAATGAGTGGGTTGTCTGATGAGGAAAGGTTAGACAGACTTGGCTTGTTTCCACTGGAGTTTAGAAGAGTGAAGGATGATTTGATTGAAGTATACAAGATCCTGAATGGCCTTGACAAGGTGGACGTCAAAAGGATGTTTCCTCTTGTGGGTGAGTCCAGAACTAGGGGGCACTGTTTTAAAATTAGGGGTCACCTTTTCAGGACAGAGATGAGGAGAATTTTTTTCTCTCAGGGGGTTGTGCGACTTTGGAACTCTCTGCTTCAGAAAGTGGTGGAAGCAGGGTCATTTAATATTTTTGAGGCAAAGGTAGATTGATTCCTTTGCCAAACCAGAATCTCAGGTTATTGGGGTTAGATGGCAAAGTGGAAATCGAAACACAAGATGATCAGCCATGGTCTTATTGAATAGCAGAGCAGGAGGAGCCAAATGGTCTACTCCTGTTCCTATTTCTTCTGTTGTTCTTATGAGAGCAGCAGATTGAGATGACAAGTAAAACAGGAGTTATTTCTGACAGACCCCACGAAACTTTCTTGGAGATCCTCAGGGAGCTAAGGAACTCCTGGTCTACAATATTCAAGAGGGACTAAAATTAAGTTTTTTTGCTCCTTGCTGCTCATATTCAGTACAATTGGTTCAATTTATTTTAAAAGTCAGGGAGGGGAGTTGGAAAGAATTTTGATTGGAGTGTCTTCAGGCAAAGGTACATTAATGAACAGCTAGACAGTGTTTAAAGATAAACAGTAAAGGATAACAAATAGAACAGTAAATTAACAGGTAGTTTCTGTCTAAAGGTATAAGTTATGTACAACGTTCATTAATCCAATCACTTGGAACAAGACTTCTTTGGAAATGTCACTGTATTCTGTTCTTTCAGCTCTTACAGTAACCGCAAAGATCATTTCTGACACTCCATTGCTAATACTTTGAATTTTTGAATCCTTTGTAGATTCCAACAATGGGAATGAGTATATATTCTTTTGGTGCAATCAAATGAAAAGTTAACACAAATTAAGAAACAAGTTAACAAATTAAACAAATTAACAAAACAAGTTGGGGGGATAGTCCCTTAAATTACCAAAGGAAACTTAATCTAAATCAAAATGCCATTCCCAGGAATGACAATGTACCCCAGCCCCCACTGGTCATGGAAGGCCTGAAGCAAGCCAGCAGACACCACGTGCATCCTCTCCAGGGAGACCAGGTCATGAACGTAGCCACGGAAGAGAGGCACACAGTTGCGTCGGAAGACCCCCTCAATCGCCCACTGCATGGACCCATCGTCCAAGAGCACCCTGAAGAACTCCACAGTCAGCTCGTCCAGCTCTGGGGTCTGGCTGTTGAGGGTGCCGGTAGGCTCCCATAGGCTCATAGGGGCATCAAGCTTTCCAGCACCCTCAGGGCCGACCTGAGGCAGGTCCCCCCACAAATCTATGCAACATCCTCGCTGGATGGATCCAGAGAGAACAGAGCAGAAAAGTAGGCTCTAGCTTGAGCCCTAATGCACCTGAGACAAGGGGTTTGTCATCGGCCAGCAGTGTAAGGAGCAGCCAACAGACCCCATGCCTTTTTTTCAAGTGAGTAGAAGTAGGGGAACCATGGTCCAGGTCCTTGAGGAACTGGATCCACGACCTCACACACGTGCCTCAGGACCTGACGAGTTGCAGGTCCCGCAGCACGCCCTTCTTGTCATACGCCAGCCGCAGGGCCAGGTCCTCATTGGGCTGACTGAGACTTGATCCCAGGTCAAGCACCTCCTTCTCCAACTCCTTGATCATGGATTTACGCCTCTTTGTCGACCCCTTTGCATAGTCCTGACAGAAGACACTGATGTGAGTCTTGCCCATGTCCCACCATAGCCTCAAGGAGGTGAAGCCTCCCTACTTCCTTCTCCAGCTAGCCTAGAAGTGACGGTATAAGTCCAAGAACTGCTCGTCCTCTAGCAGCAGGTTGTTAAAGAGCCAGCACGCAGGCCCCAGCCGAGCGCAGAGCGGAACAAGCTCCGTCCACACGAGACCATGGTCTGAGCACGGCGCCTGCTGCATAGAAGCCGAAGGAACGCAAGACACCAATGCCCTGGAAGCGTAAAGACTGTCGATTCTGGACAGTCCAACTCGTGTGACACAAAAGTGAAAATGCTGGAGTCAGGATGGAAATGTCACTACTTGTTCACAAGTTGAAGGACTCAGCTAGATCCCTCAACTTCCCCACCACTAGCGTGTAGTGCTGGGCACCGAGTCAGTCAGAAAGAATATATAAACACACATATATACACACACAACTTAATTTGGAAGTATTAACACAAGACCTTCCTCAGTGCTTCACCTTAAGAAGAGAAATTCTGTAATGTTAAATAAAACAGAAAGGATTCTACTACCACAGAACCTTATATCAAGGCTGCTTAAAATGATAGGCCATATATTCAGACTAGAAAACAGTCAAATCCATGCAAACAGATCATCCTTTCCACCCAGCCCCTTAAAAAAGATAGTAGTTAAGCTACATGAGTGGTAGAGGGGAGCAAATCAAAAGAGAAAAATACATTTCCTCCAAGAGGGGGATGAAGAGAAAGGAGAGGAAGAACAATAATTTTGTGATTTGGGAAGGGATGAAGAGAAAAATATGCTTTTATGAACAGAGAGATGGGAAACAGGCAGAGTGGATCTTAATGGGTAAAGGGGAGAAGTACCACCTGTGAACTGTTGGATGGATAGGAGGAAAAGAAAAAGAGGAAGAGACGAGCATTTCTGAAGAGGGCAAAAGTTGTGGGTTGGACAAGTGGGAAATTAAAAGAAAAAGAATTGCACACATATCCATCTTCAAACAAACACTGGCTACTAGGGAAATAAACCTTTAAAATAAATTAGAGATCACAGAATCATTAAAGTAAAATCTTACAGCACAGAAAGGTGTCATTCAACCCACCGAGCTGCTTCTTTGAAAGAGTTAGCCACTCGCTTACTCTTTGCTCACATGAATGCATTTATTTCCTTTGCAAATATTTTAATCAACTCCCTTTCAAAATGTACTGGCAACTCCTGGCCATTGCCTCTATTTATAAAGCCAATGATCTCATATGCTTTAACAGCCTGCCACCAAAGATTAGTGTATGTGCATCCACAAGTCTCTCTGTTTCTGCACTTCCCATTTTGTTTATATTGTGTGTCTCTAATTCCTTCCAATAGAAAACTCTGCAAGAAAATTGGGGGAGGGAGGGATGAGACATCTCAAATTCTAATTGCAACCTTTTAATAGCAACCTTCTGCAACATTTCAGCAGATCTGGCAATGAGGGAGGAAGAATGCAGGGCAGCAAAAAGAGGAAGATGAGCGACTTTAATTTAGAATTCTCAATTCATGTGAAAAGTTATTAGTAACCAATTAAAAGCAAGATATTTATTGCTTCCAGACTTCTTTGAAAATTAGTGTTGTTTGACTTTAACATAAATTGCTAAAGACTAAAAAGGATCGAGTTACCCTTCAAATGAAAAGACTTTGAACAGTAGAAAAATCATTGTTACAGTATAAAGCTCAGTTCCACCTAAATAATTGGATTAATTTAAACAGAATTCTTTCATAAAGGCACTCTCTCAAATTTGGCATTCAAATCATTAAAAAATGTTGCTTAATCGCATTTATTACAGATGAGTTGAAATTGTGCAAATATATTCATAATGAACAGTATGTACATAATTGGTTAGTATTCTATAGCACAATTTCAGCCCATTATATTAATTGCATGTGGTTCATCATTCTAGGTTTCTGGTCAAATGAAGGAGTATTTTTTGAGACAGCATTTTAAATTCTAAAGCTATCATTTTTCAATGCCAGAATTGTATATGTTATGTTCTTCTAGGAAGCAAAGTGAGAAAAGGTCGATTAAGTGCCTCCCTTAATATCACAAAGCACAGGCTAATCATTTGTGGATGAAAGTAAAATGAAGTTTTGTGAAGAGGAAAAGATTCATGAAGGTTCCCAATAGAATACGGTTGCATACAATTTGGAGTAGGTAATGTGTACAAATATTAAAAATCAAAGGACATGATAAATGCTATTTATGAGGAGCATTTGTGAGTTGCCTCTCCCTTTTCAATTTAGTGCTGGATAAAGTAAAATTGTTTTTATGTACCTCCTCTCCACTCACTTCTGGTGCTCCAAATACACTTTCCAGGTGAAACAGCAATTGGTGTATAATTTACTAGATTGTATTTGTTGTTCACAATGTGCTCTGCTCTTTACTGAGCAGACCAAGCGCAGATTGGGTGACCAGTTTGCAGAACACCTCCAGTCAGTCAGCAAGTGTGACTCCAATCTTGGATCACTAATTCTCCACCTTGCTCTCATGCTGACCTCTCTGCCCTCGGCTTCCTGTAGTGTTCCAATGAAGCTTCAGGAGCAGCACCTCATTCTTTAAATTAAGCACTTTACAGCCTTCTGGACTCACTACTGAATTCAACAATTTCAGATTGTGATCTCTGCCCTATTTTGTTTCATTTTTCTTTGTAGGTTTTTGTTTACTGTTGCCTTTCCCTTGTTTTTGCTTTCAGATGGCAGCTGTTCAGCATTGTCAGTCATTCATACCTGCTCTAGGCATAGCCTTTGTTTTTCTGTTTCTTTTCTTGTTCCATATCACTCCCTGTGGCCCTGCATGACTAAACTCTTTTGTCATTTAATCTCTCCTGTATTCCCCCTATCACAGGCCTTTCCTTTTATTCTTTTTCCCACCCACACCCCCCCCCCCGCCCCCTTGACTTGCTTAACACATATTACATTTCTAACTTTTGCCAGTTCTGATGAAAGGTCACTGACCTGAAACGTTAACCCTGTTTTTCTCTCCCCTGATGCGGCCTGACCTGCCGAGTATTTCCAGGTTTTTTTTTCCATTTCAGATTTCCAGAATCTGCAGCATTTTACTCTTGTAAAGTTGTTCTCCTTCAAGGGATCATCCAATTTTCCTTTTGAAATTATTGATAGTTTCAGCTTCCGCCACCTTCATGGGCAGTGAGTATTGTCATTGTCACTCACTGCATTAAAAAGTTCTTCTTCACATTCCCCCTGCATCTCTTGCCAAAAATTTTAAATCTGTGTCCCCTAGTCCTTGTAGTTTCAACTAATGGGAACAGTGTTTCCTTGTCTGCCTTTTCCAAAACTGTCATAATCTTGTACACTTCTTTCAAAGATCTCCTCAGTTTCATTTGCCCTAAGGAGAACAACCCCAGCTTTTCCAACCTTGTAACTAAACTCCCTCATCCCAGGAACCATTCTGGTAAATCTCTTCCAAGGAACCTCACAAGCTACTTAAAGTGTGGTGCCCAGAGTTGGATGCAATACTCTACTTGGGGCCTAACCAGAGCTTTATTAAGGTTCAGCATAACTCCCTGCGATTGTACTCAATATCTCTATTTATGAACCCCAAGATCCCATATGCTTTGCTAACCACTTTCTCAATATGCCCTGCCACCTTCAAAGGTTGATGCACGTGTGCCTCAAAGTCTCTGTTCCTGCACACTCTTTAAAACTGTGCCATTAGGTTTGTATTGCCTCTCCTTAGCCCTTCTGCCAAAAGGCATCATCTCACACTTCTCTATGTTAAATTCCACCTGCCACTTGTCTACCCATTATTACGGTCTCCAAATAGACCAATAATTTTTAAAGAGAAATTCGAACTTCCAGTTAATAGTTGAAAGAATGACAACAAGATTTCACTTTTTACGATGTTTACTGTAACAAAAGCGCTATGGACTACCTTTGCATGCAACTCATCCCTCAAGCCACAGAACAGAATTCTCCCCTTTTAGTTAAGCAAAATATAGTGATTAAGGGTATAAACTTTCCTACTGCTTATTAGGGGTCATAAGATTGCTTTGATGAATGAACCCTCAGCGTGGATAATCCAGGGGGTGGAGATTTCTATTCTTGGACTTGGTTCAAGCATATAGCTTCTAAAAGAGCTGAAGTTATCTGTTTCAAGCAAGAAGCCTGTCTGGTACATCAAGCTCATTACGTTTGGTGACAAGGGTAAAATAGCTCCGACGCTGCACCCCACCTTGTGAATGTGAGTAAATCAATTCTTAAGAAAGAAAAAAATATACTCACCAGTCATGCCGCTCTTAGGTAGAATCGACCCTTATGACATGTTCATGGAAGACTGGGGCCAGTACATAGTGCGCCTAGGTTTTTATTTCGTGGTGAATGCAATAACCACGAAAGAGAAGCAGAAAGCAATTCTTTCAAGTGTCTGTGGCAGCAAGACATATAACCTCATCCGCAGTCTGACGGCCCTGAACACACCCAATTCTAAATCTTTTAACGAATTAGTAGACCTCATGAAGACACATCTTCAGCCAAAGCCATCGATAATAATGCAGGGGTTTAAGTTTAACTCCAGGGTAAGGGCCCCGCATGAGTCCATTGCAAATTATATAGCGACATTGAAGCAGTTGACGGAGTGCTGCGACTTCGGAGACACACTCAATAACATGTTGCGGGACTGGTGCAACATGGCACCATTCTTCAGTTGGGGCAGGAACCTTCCACCAGGCCTGGCATGAAAACCAGAGAGACAGCAGCAAAGAGGGAGGCAGTTTCCACTGCTTGAGAAATGAAGAGACCTAATGGAAGCATTTCAGCAGCCACTCCGAAGTTAATCTGTTATAGATGTGGGGGTAAACATGTACCGGAAACCTGCAGATTCAAGGAGGCAGAATGCCATTACTGCCATAAAAAAGGCATGTAATAAACCAATGCAGGGCGAAATCAAGACAGCCCATCGGACAGCAACCAAAATGAATGAAGTGAATAATATAACAGAACCTGAAGCTGCTGATACTGATATCTATTCCCTATACAATGTCAAAGCAGTAAAAACTGAACCAAATAACCATCACCCTTCAAGTGAATGGGAAGCCTCTAGTCATGGAGGCAGATATCGGAGCCTCCGCCACAGTGGTGGGAGAACAAACATTTAATTACCTAAATGAAGGTACCCAGCCACTGAATCTGGAGCAAACCACGGCTCAGATGAAGATATACACTGGACAGCCAATACAGTTAAAGAGCATCGCCACAGTACCTGTGTGCTATAGGCATAAAACAGCTCAGCTTCCAATGATCATTGTGAAGGACAAGCTTTCTGGGCCGCGACTGGTTACAAATAATTAAGTTCAACTGGTCTGAAATATTTCAAGTGAGAACAAGAAGAATTCCTGAGCTGTTAAGGAAATACGACAGTACTTTGTGACAAACTTGGAAAGATAAAAGGCTTGCAAGCAAACAATATGTAGATTTGGAGGCAACACCCCAGTTCTTTAAGGCCAGACCTGTGCCTTATGCCCTAAAAGGAGAAGATGGTTTCGAAAGGCCAATCGGCTTTGCCTCCAGAACTTTCTTTGCAGCCAAGAAGGGGTATTCACAACTTGAAAAGGAAGTTTTATCAGTAATATTTAGAGTGATGAAATTCCATCAGTATCTGCACGGACGACATTTCACCATACTGTCAGACCATTGACGGGTTTATTCAGTGAGGATAAAGCTATTCCACCAATAGCATCAGCAAGAATTCAACATTGGGCTTTGATAGTATCTACGTATGAGTATTCCTTGATGCACCATACTGGTGTGCTTATTGCAAATGCAGACGCACTCAGTTATCTTCCATTACCAGATAGCATTGTACATACTCCAGTACTACAAGAAATTTTGCTTGTGCTGAATTTCTTGGGACTCTTCGACTGTGTGCGTGAAGCAAATAAGGAATTGGACAAACAGAGATCCAATTTTGTCAAAAGTCCAAGACCTTGTATTGCAAGAGTGGTCAAATTCACAAGTGTCCAAAGAGATAAGACGATTCCATGCCCGTAAAACAAAGTTAAGTGATCCAGATGGAATCTTGTGGGGATCAAGAGTCGTCGTCCCTTTGCAAGGAAGGGAACAACTCTTGACAGAGCTTCACAGTGCACATCCAGGCATATCAAAGATGAAGATGTTTGCACAAAGCTATGCCTGGTGGCCAGGCATAGACAGTGGCATTGAAAGCATGGTCAAGCACTGTCTCCAATGTCAGCAACAAAGGTTGCCCGTTTCAGCTTCACTGCATCCACGGGAGTGGCCTGGTCAATGCTGAGTTGGACTACATGTAGATTATGTAGGTCCATTTTTAGGTACCATGTTTTTACTGATCGTCGATGCACATTCTAGGTGGATGGATGTGGATGAAGTTAGATCGCCGATCACCGACATCGAGTGCAACTATTGAAAAGCTGTTCCAGTGATTTAGTATTCACAGCCTACCTGAAATCATTGTTTCGGATAACTGTACTATCTTTACTTGTACAGAATTTCAGAGATTCATGAGTTTAAATGGAATTAAACATATCAAAACAGCATCATATCATCCCTTATCAAATGGGTTAGCTGAAAGAGCAATGCAACCTTTCAAATCAGGAATGAAGAGGTTATCTGAAGGTACTCTAGAAACTCGACTTTCCCATTTTCTTAACTATTGTACGACCGCTCATGCTACTACACGTTCAACAGTGTCTGAATTTTTGATGAAACACCACCTACGCACAAGGTTAAGTCTGGTGTTTCCAAACTTAGAGGGGAAGGTAGAGAGGAATCAGAATAATCAAAAATTGAATCATGATATTCATAGCAAAGCGCGAAGATTTTCTGTAGGAGATACTGTTTTCATGTGGATTTTTGGAAATGGACCTCGTTGGGTTCCTGGTATAATTGTCTCAGAAACAGGACCCTCGTCATTCCAAGTGGAAGTGGAAGACCGGATTGTTCGAAAACATGTGGATCATCTAAGGAGCAGAGAGACATTCTGACAACCAGCTATTCAGCCTGTAACTGATGTCGAACCTTTAATCCCTCAGGTGACAAATCAACCTAGCATAGACATAGCTGATGTCTCTGTTGAATTGCCTAACCCTAAATTGTTATTTTCTATGGATGTACCTGATGCTGAAGCTCCTGATCATGTCGATCCAGTGGGAAAATCTCAAGTGGTAGAGCTACGCCGCTCTAACCGAATTAGAAAACCACCTCACACTTCATCTTTAATCACCTGACCTGTGTATATACATATATGTTGTGGATTAAAATGTTCTTTGTAAATAAGAAATGTAAAAAAAAAAGGGGGAGGAAATGTGATTGAAGGTAAAATCTTTTCTACTGCCTATTAGGGGTCATGTGATAGTTCTGACAAATGAGCCCTAAGCGCAGGTAATCTGGGGCAGGCAGGCAGGCGGGGCGGAGGGGGGGCGGGAGGAGCTTTCTAGTCATGGACCTGGTTCAAGCAAATAGCTTCTAAAAGAGCTCTGTGATAAAAAGTTCTGTTTCAAGCAATAAACCTGTCTGGTGCTTCAAATTCATTACACACAAGAAAAAATCTTCACAAATATACATTACAATGTCCTTTAAGTAGACATTCAATTCTCCCAAAATCAGTTCAAAGTGATTCTTAGCTCCCAATGGTTTACTTCTGCCCTTTTCCAGCCTGGTAACTTCTAACCCCAGGACCGTCCTTCATGGCGAAAGGATTACTGGAGATCCCCTGTCCAGAGCAAGGTGGGTGAATCTTCCAGCCTTGTTTTAACTCCTCACAAATTTGGTCTTTTGAATCCTGGTGCAAGCTTCCACCCATATTCCAGCACAGTGAACCATTAAGACTTTCGATCTCTAGCTGCTCTCTCTCCCCCAGATCCTGGCAAAACAACCCACCTGCCCGTAATATTTGGAGATATTTTAGGAAAATCTATAACCCGATCTTTATTATGGTTTCTTCTGTACTCTTCTTCATGGAAACATGAATCACATGGGCTTTGTGTCCAGGTAGAAAGGCTGATTAACCATCCTTTAGACCTCCAACTCTATCCTATCCTGGAATCAAAGGGATAGTTCAAAGTATACCTTTTTACAACCTGACCTTCCTAAAATTTCCTTGGGACTTCAAGATTCACAGTGTGTCCACCAGCATCACAATTGCCTTTGCCCTTGTCTGCAAAAGTAAATACCTTGCACCCTGTTTCCTGAGTAAAACAGCCTAGGCCTTCCTTTAATCTTTAGCAGCCCCAGCAATCAGGCCTGTTGTCAAGCAGATGTCAGCACAGGTCACATGACTACCTTCATTTTACCCTAAATTTAAAGACATAGTCCCAAAACATCATAATCTTGGAAACTTTTTAATGGTAACACCATTCCACCAACCTATGTAATGTTGCAGGCAATTCATATCATCCTCACTGTTTGCCGTTCCTCTAAGTTTGGTGTCATTGGCAAATTTTGAAATTCTATTCTATATTTCAAGATCCAAGGCATTTTACAAAGTGAGTGATCCTAGCACTGACCCTTGAGGAACACCATTCTCTACCTTCCTCCAGTATGAAAAGTAATAATTTACCACAACTTGCTGTTTTCTGTGCTTAAGTCAATTTTTTATCCAATTGGACACTGACCGTCCACTTCAATAAGTCTTAATTTTGTTAATTAGCTTTTCATGTAGTACTCTGTCAAACGCTTTCTTAAAATCCTTATAGACAACAGCCACTGCATTCCCTTCATCAATCTTCTCTCTTATTTCATCAAAAAATTCAATTAGATTGAACGTAATGAGCAGAGCAATCAATTTCAGAAAAGCATTAAAATTGACAACTAGTAACAGAGTGATGGGTTGCAATTACCAAAATAGATTGCATTTTTAATACCACAGTGGTTGTTAGTTTTAACAAGTGACACTTGAGTTTGTCTAGTTCATATAAGGTTTGAAAGTGAAGCAAATACCCTGGCCCATTCGTAACTATTGGGGGTAGTCTATTGAGATGGATAGAAAACTGGTTGGCAGACAGGAAACAAAGAGTAGGAATAAATGGGTCTTTTTCTGAATGGCAGGCAGTGGGGTACTGCAGGGTTCGGTGCTGGGACCCCACCGGGTGCAGGAAGGTGGGATTAGAAAGGGCACCTGGGTGTCCTCAGGCTGGCATGGACAAGATGGGCTGAATGGCTTCCTTCTGTGCTGTAACTTTTCTATGGTTCTATGAGGAATTAAATGTAATATTTCCAAATTTGCAGATGACACGAAGTTGGGTGGGAGGGTGAGCTGTGAGGAGGATGCAGAGATGCTTCAGTGTGATTTGGACAAACTGAGTGAGTGGGCAAATGCATGGCAGATGCAGTATAATGTGGATAAACGTGAGGTTATCCATTTTGGTAGCAAAAACAGGAAGGCAGATTATTATCTGAATGGCTATAAATTGAGAGAGGGGAATGTGCAACGAGACCTGGGTGTCCTTGTACACCAGTCGCTGAAGGTAAGCATGCAGGTGCAGCAGGCGGTAAAGAAGGCAAATAGTATGTTGGCCTTCATAGCCAGAGGATTCGAGTACAGGAGCAGGAATGTCTTGCTGCAATTGTACAGGGCCTTGGTGAGACCACACCTGGAATATTGTGTGCAGTTTTGGTCTCCATATCTGAGGAAGGATGTTCGGAGTGCAGCGAAGGTTTACCTGACTGATTCCTGGGATGGCGGGACTGGCATATGAGGAGAGATTGAGTCGATTAGGATTATATTCGCTGCAGTTCAGAAGAATGAGGGGAGATCTCATAGAAACCTATAAAATTCTAACAGGACTAGACAGGGTAGACGCAGGAAGGATGTTCCTGATGGTGAGGGAGTCCAGAACCAGGGGTCACAGTCTGCGGATATGGAGTAGACCATTTAGGACTGAGATGAGGAGAAATTTCTTCACCCAGAGACTGGTGAGCCTGTGGAATTTGTTACCACAGAAAGTAGTTGAGACCAAAACATTGTATGTTTTCAAGAAGGAGTTTGATCCCTTTCGCCCCAAGAGCTATATCTAAGGGTATGGGGAGAAAGCGGGAGCAGGCTATTGAGTTGGATGGTCAGCCATGATCATAATGAATGGCGGAGCAGGCTCGTAGGGCCGAATGACCTACTCCTACTCCTATTTTCTATGTTTCTATTAATTAATTTACCAAATTACCAGAACTCCTGTTAAAATTAAGATGGTTGGGGGGTGGGGGGGTGGGGGAAGGAGAAATCTAAGCATCCTTTAACTTCACCACATCTGATCATACTTACTTCTCTACTTCAGCTGGTGTAGCTAGGTGAGCAACAATGATGGTCAAATGCATTCTTCCGGCAGGAACCACAGCAGGGAGCAATTTGGGTTCTTTGGTTACCACCAGCTCCTGGACATCCTCAATTTTGTCCAGAATCTGTATTAAAAAGGTAAAATAGTATTTAATGTGGAGAAATTAGTAATTTCTCTCACCTGTTTGTGTACAGAAATTAGTTTCAACATTTACACTGGTCCTTTGAATTGAACAATTAATCTGTTTAAATAAACTTACATGCTTGAGTTCCTATGCTAGCTGTGTGATGATTGATTTACATACTCACATTTCCTCATTGATGTAAATATGGGGAACACTTGCAACATAAAACAACCAAGGTATTATCCACTGCTACATAACTATATTGAGCTCCAGTGATGCCAATAGTTTTCAGTTTAAACAGGTCCTAAGTCACCCTTTTTTAAAAACATATAGTTGCGTGAACAACAGAGATTCACATCAGACTCTTCTATGCCCATTGAAATAGAGACTTTTTTTTTTACATAACTTGAATTGAATCTTTCCCAAAGTATCTTGCTACATTAATACTATTACATTTCCAAATCTTTGCCAGAAAACATTACTTCTTGTGTTCATTAGACTTCTTCAGCATTGCTAAATTAAATATCCTTACCAAGGATAGTTCAAACCAAATTTTGCTTTTTTTCAAAAAAAGCAAAGACCTAGTTATAAAGAAAAACACAGAAAATCATCAAGGGGATGAAAAGGAATCACTATTTCAACATTAATAACTTGCATTTGATGTAGTGAAATGCCCCAAGGCAGTTCACAGATACATCAAATACACTTTGACACCGAGACACAGAAGCAGATACTGGTAGAGGTGACAAAAGCTTGGTCAATGAGTAGCCTTTAGGTGGAACGTGACATTTTCTTTGATAATGCCTCCAAGGGGCCGCATGTAAATGAGAAATAGGAGGGGTCGAGAATAGATCCTGAGGGATCCTACAGCTAACGGTGCAGGAAGCAGAAGAGGAGTCTTTGCAGGACATTATCTGGCTATACTAGATGGATAGGAATTAAATCAGGCAAGGGTAGTCCCACTTAGATAGTGAATGGAGGAGAATGGTATGGTCAACCATATCAAAGACAGTGGACAGGTTGAAAAAGGATGAGGAGAGATAATTTACTACAATCACATAGGATATGTTTGTGACTTTGAACAAGGGCAGTAACTTGATTGGAAGAGTTCAAACATGAAGTCACATTTCTCTACAATCCTGCACTTCTTGTATAAATCATACAACAAGCCATGCATTTATCATCTAAACAAGACGATCATGAGAGGGAAAATCAGATGTTACAACTTGATATGCTACCAACCCAAAGTGTAAGGATGTCACCCCATAATTGGCTTTGTAGCAGAGGTGGCCCAGGTATGGGGTCCTTGCCCACAGATGTGCTTCTTGTATGTGGGCATTGCACCAAGTGGTGCAAGCATGAATGCAAGCCAACAGAAGCTTTTCACCAATATGTCTGTGCAGCCATAACCATCTTCCTCTGTTTCAAGTATGATTTTGGGTACTGGATAGTTTTTGTAAACCCATTTTTCTAGGGATCTTTGGTGCTACACTAGAATCTATAGAATTACTGGCTTCCCACTACCTGTGCACTTGTTCATTTATCTGGAAATAGGACTTGGTTGTTGACAATGAAATAAAATTAGTGACTCAGCTGGTCGACAGTAACAGGACAAAGAATTCAGATTGGAGCACAGAGGCCTTCATCTCTTATCCACATGATGGACACAAATGGCTGTTTACTAAACCGTTTGCCTTTGGCATGAAACAATGCTTCAAGTGTAAAATGAATCTCATGCATAAGATTTGTCTACTGGAGAAACAGAAGTCAAGATTAATTATGTTTCATTGTCAAATAGATGTCATTATTTAAATGAACTTCACTCACTATATTCAAGCAAAAGGAATGAGGCATATTATTTATAGTTTTAATATAGTCATCAAGTACATGTGGGAGTAACTGAAACATTTTCTTCAAATAAAACATTTTTTATGGTAGAGTTTACAAGCAGGGCATTCCTTTCCCATCCTCCAACAGCACCACCCCTATCCCATTCTATCTTTTCAGTGGATCTGGAGTGGACAGAAGCAGAAAGGAGTTGGAAGCACTCTGGGGGTTTTATATTACCTAACCCCAACAGGGGGGATGTACCCACTGATGTGGACAGATGCATGGCAAATACTGTATTTGGCAAAGCCAGGGAGCACAGCTACAGTGTGCTTCTTGATGTGCACTCTCAGAACACTGGAGGCAGAGGCTGCCTGCTAACCAACCGCCTCCTGTGTTCAGACATCTGCAAAGGAGGCCTCAGGACAATAGCTGAAGAGTGCCTTATGCAAGCACTCTCAAATTGTAGCCATGCACAGGCACTCTTAATTAAACCATTTTACGAAATCTGAAATGCCCAATTTAAAAAAAAAATCAGGCCACTTACTGATGTCACATGGCTGGGTCTTCTGCCGCAACCCTTGATTCAATACTGGCCCAACTCCCCAGTAGTGGCCAGGAAGGTCCCTCCCTTTATAGAAAAGCCTCAGAGACCAGAGATACAACCAGATTCACTAATATCCTTCAGGGAGGAAATCTGCCGTCCTTACCTGGTCTGGCTTATATGTGACTCCAGACCCACAGCAGTGCTGTTGACTTTTAAATGCCCTCCGAGATGGCCGAACAAGCCACACAGTTGTGTCACCCACTAAAAAGTCTAAAAGGAATGAAACCGGATGGACCACCCAGCATCGACCTAGGCATCGGAAACGACAATGGCAAACTCAGCCCTGTCGACCCTGCAAAGTCCTCCTTACTAACTGGGGGTTAGTTCCAAAATTGATAGATCTAAAACAGACTAGTCAAGCAACAGCCTGACATAGTCATACTTTCAGAACTATATCTTACAGATACGGTCCCAGACATGGCCATCACTATCCCTGGGTATATCCTGTCCCATCAGCATGACATACCCAGTAGAGGTAGTGGCACAGTAGTATACAGTCAATAGGAGTTGCCCTAGGAGTCCTCAACATCAACTCTGGACCCTATGAAGGTCAAAACATGGAGGAAACCACTTGCTATTTACCACGTACTGCACTCCCTCCCCCTCAGCAAATGAATCAGTGCTCCTCCATGTTGAACACCAGTTCGATGAAGCACTGAGGGTGGCATGGGCGCAGAACGTACTCTGGGAATTTCAATCTCCATCACCAAGAGTGGCTCGGTAGCATCACTGCAGACTGAGCCTGAAGGACATAGCTGCTCGACAGGGTCTGCAGCAGGTGGTGAGGGAACCAACAAGAGGGAAAAGACACACTTGACCTCATCCTTACCAACTTGCCTGCCGCAGATGCAGCTGTCTATGATAGTGTTTTTTGGAGTGACCACCGCACAGTCCTTGTGGAGAGAAAGTCCCGTCTCCACATTGAGGATACCTGCCATTGTGTTGTGTGGCACTACCACCATGCTAAATGGGATAGATTTTGAAGAGATCGAACAACTCAAGGCTGGGAATCCATGAGGTGCTGTGGGCCATCAACAGCATCAGAATTGTACTCAATCACGATCTGTAACCTCATGGCCCAGCATATCCCTCATTCTATCATTACCACCAAGCCAGGGGATCAACCCTGGTTCAAATGAAGAGTGCAGGAGGGCAGGCCAAATGCAGTACCAGACATACTTAACAATGAGGTGTCAACCTGGTGAAGCTACAATATAGACTACTTGCATGACACACAGCATAAGCAGCAAGCAATAGAGCTAAGCGATTCCACAACCAGTGGATCAGATCTAAGCTCTGCAGTCCTGCCACATCCAGACGTGAATGGTGGTGGACAATTAAACAACTCACTGAGAGGAGGAGGCTCCACAAATATCCCCATCCTCAATGATGGGGAAGCCCAGCACATCAGTGCAAAAGATAAGGCTGAAGCAGTTGCAACAATCTTCAACCAGAAGTGCCGAGTGGATGATCCAGCACCATAGATGCCAGCCTTCAGCCAATTTGATTCACTCCACGTGATATCAAGAAACGGCTGAAGGCACTGGTTACTGCAAAGGCTAAGGACCCTGACAACATTCCAGCAATAGTACTGAAGACTTGTGCTCCAGAACTTGCTGCACCCCTAGCCAAGCTATTCCAGTACAGCTACATCACTGGTATCTACCTAGCAATGTAGAAAATTGCCCTAGTATGCTCTCTGCACAAAAAACAGGATAAATCCAACCCGGTCAATTACTGCACCATCAGTCAACTCTTGCTCATCAGTAAGGTGATGGAAGGGGTCATCAACAGTGCTATCAAGTGGCACTTGCTTAGCAATAACCTGCTCACTGACCCTTAGTTTGGGTTCCACCAGGGTCACTCAGGTTCTGACCTCATGACAGCTTTGGCTCAAACAGGGACAAAAGAGCTGAACTCGAGATGCGAGGTGAGAGAGTGACTGCCCTTGACATCAAAGAGCCCTATCAAAACTGGTCAGTGGGAGTCAGTGGGAAAACTCTCTGCTGGTTGGAGTCATATCTAGCACAAAGGAAGATGGTTGTGGTTGTTGAAGATCAACTCCAGGACATCACTGCAGGAGTTCCTCAGGGTAATGCCCTAGGCTTGACCATCTTCAGCTGATTCATCAATCACCTTCCTTCCATAATGTTAGAAGTGGGGATATTCACAGATGAATTCACAATACCTAGCACCATTCGTGACCCCTCAAATACTGAAGCAGTCCATGTCCAAATGCAGCAAGACCTCGACAATATCCAGGCGTGGGCTGACAAGTGACAAGTAACATTCACCACACAAGTGCCAGGCAATGACCATCTCCAACAAGAGAGAATCTAACCATCGCCCCTTGACATTCAATGACATTATCATTGCTGAATCCCCCACTATCAACATCCTGGGTCTTACCATTAGCCCAATTCAGTTTCTGGTCAGACATATAAATACTGTGGCCACAAGAACAGGTCAGAGGCTAGGAATCCTGTGGCAAGTAACTCACCTGCTGACTCTCCAAAACATCTACAAGGACCAAGTCAGGAGTGTGATGGAATACTCTCCACTTGCCTGGAGGAGTGCAGCTCCAACAACACACAAAAAACTTGACCACACAAAGCACCACCCAGGACAAAGCAGCCTGCTTGACTGGTACCTCATCGCCAAGCAATCACTCCCTCCCCCGCCGATGCACTATGGCAGCAATGTGTACCATTTACAAGGTGCACTGCAGCAATTCATCAAGGCTCCTCTGACAGCACCGTCCAAACCCACCACCACTACCATCATTAAGGACAAAGGCAGCAGACACATGGGAACACCATCACCTGCAAACTCCCATCCAAGCCACACACCATCCTGACTTGGAAATATATCACCGTTCCTTCATTGTCGCTGGGCCAAAATCCTAGAACTCCCTCCCTAACAGCACTGTGGGTGTACCTACACCACATGGACTGTGGTGGTTCAAGAAGGCAGCTCACCATCACCTTCTCAAGGGCAATTAGGGATGTGCAATAATTGCTGGCCTAGCCAGTGACACCCACATCCCATGAATGAATGAAAAAAAATATTAAGAGCATCTGGAGCAGAAACAATAGTCCCACTCAAAGATGTGTTCCAACATCTGATCTGAATTTAGGCCTGCAACATCAGCTACTAAACTAAGTGAAATTGGAAGGAACAGAATGGCGAGACTTGAATAATAGTCCATCCTTTCCCTCTGCCTCCCTACCGTTGAGTTCCTCATTTCAGCTGTATTGTTGATAGAATCAAAAAAAAAGTGGCTGCACTGTATGGGGGGAAGCAAAGGGAAAGAATCTGTCTATGGTACTCAATGAAGACCATACCACTAGATTTTTACTGCCAGCTCATGTGGGGCAGGTGAGGGAGCAGTGAAGGAATTTCTTGGCCTGGATATTGCAGTGGTAATGACAGAAAAACTGCCAGCGTTCACCTCACTACTGTACTGAAACTGACAGCAGCTTTGAGTCTGTACATGTGCAGAATAATGTGGAAATCCAGAAGTTGTTCTCAGTTGCAAATTGGTTGCTTCACTTCCCACATTACAACAGTACTTCGTTGTAAAGCACTTTTGAGATATCTGGTGGAAGGTGCTATATAAATGCAACTCTTCCCTTCCCAATTCAGAACTTTGCCAGAGGGTGCACTCGAGATCCTCCCAGACTATAATCAATGGAAAGTCTTTGAACAGAGAAGAACTTCCTCTCTCGAACCATTAGTTTCATTGTAAAAACCATTGACAATAAAATTATAAGTTGTTGGGTGAGGTATAACTAAATTTTGAATGGTATACTAACTTCATAATTACTGCTACCCCATCCCAACTGGCAGTGAAAAGATAATTTTATGTTTATGGAATGTCAAATTTTCCCATGATAAAAAATCTCCACATTATTTTAAAGTAATCTAAGTTTGTTTATCTTTAATTTAACATCCATCTTAACCTAATCATAATCATTTATTTCACCTGAAAATTTAAATTAACACTTAAATTTTTATTTTTTGCTGTCTGTGAGAATACATCAATGTGATTGGATGCTTACTCTACTTGCTGACATCACTGCTATTGGATGCCTGGCAACCCCTTGATTTAGTGCAGAAGTAAACTGGCGTCATGAAAGGGGAAGTCCACATCACAGAGATCACTAGACTTTTGTGAGCAGCTCTGTGCTGAGCACCATTCCTTTGCTGCTGATAATAAAATCCAAAGCATTGAAATATCCAAAAAGATAAAAGTAATCAAGGCCATGTGCAGAAGCCATAAAACAATTCTGGTTTTCTGCTGACTGATACAAAAGTGGTACATAATCTAAGCAAGAAACTTGTGGTTTCTAACACCAAACAAATTCCAAACTCCAAATACAAATTAACACGAGCATAAATCTTTAGCTGCTCAGTTAGCTCTACCTGTTGGTTTGTAATAGGTATTGAAACAAAATAGTTTGGTGGCGTCCTCCTAATCTTCGCAGCTGCAGAACTTTTTTTTTCCATTTCCTGGGTCAATTTATATTTCCGCTTTGGACGTTGTCTTTTGCAACTTCTCTCTGCATTCACTTGGTTGCAAACTAAATTGAAGCAAATTACAAAGACAGCTGTATTCAATCAATAATTAGAAAATATCATTTCTAAACAATATTTCTAAATTATTTGATATTTTGTTTTCCCCCATTTCACCAAATATAATTAATGTAATTATCGTTATTTCAGGTTGAGATTACATCAGCAACAACCAAGACATGTTACAGTAACGTACAGGATTATTTTACTCAACAGAAATACACTGCATTATCAAATGAGGTCATATACCTTTTGGACTTAAATTATCATAAGCAACAAAATGTTGGGTTTCCTAGGCACTCATTAACTGCAGCCATATAGAGCTTTTTTTGGTAATTACAGTGGAACAGATGAGAGAGAGAGAGAGATGTGGGAATCATTCCAACAAAACAAGAATCTGAATTTAAATAGTTTGGATTTTTTTCTTCTTTTTACACCTTTTCTGAAAAGGGTTGTTTATTTGCTTATTTTATCCTTTCTCTGGGCAGTAGAGGAAAACACTGACATCACATTTAAAAGCAATTTTTAAAAAATTCTGAATTTGAATTCTGATTTTATTGAGATCGTGCGAGTGTTTTGATGGGGAGGCTCCTTTGGATTCAAAAGATCTTCCATTTTTATTAGTCCACCATATTGAAAACTATCCAAAGCACTTACAGAACGAATTATTTTTCACACACAGCAATTATACAGGCAAATTACACAGTGAGTATATACCAGCAAGGTCCCATAAACAGCTATAAGATGCATCACAGGTTAATCTGGATGCAATAGGGTTCCACTAAATTAACAATTGGCATTTAGGTAGCACACCAAACAATAAAACATTCCAAGATGCTTCACAGAAGCACAGTTATTCAAAATTAGACCCAAGACACATCAGGAGATGTTATGACAAGCGATCAAAAGCTTGGAGTGAGAGGAAGGATTCAAGGAGATCCTAAAAAAGAAGCTAAAGAGAAGTAGCTTACAGGGACAAGTCCAGAGCTTGGGACTTTGACAGCTGAAAGCACGGCCACCAATGATGGATCAGTTAAAATCAGGATACGCAGAAGGCCAGAATTGGAGAGGTGCAGAGATCTGAGAGAGTACAGAGATAGGGAGGGGCGAGACCATGGAGAGACTGAAACCAGGGATGAGAATTTTAAAATTAAGACTGGATCAGAAGCCAAGGTAAGTCAGTGAGCACAGGAGTTGATGGGTGAACCAGATTTGGCGTAAGTTGGGGCATGGCAGCAGAGTTTGGAGGACAACGTTTGTGGAGGATGCAGACGGGTGGCTTGCCGGGAGTGTGTTTGAACAAGCATGTCTAGAAGTAACAAAGGCATGGATGAGGGTTTCAGAAGCAAATGAGGTGAGGCAGGGGCAGAGTCAGGCAATGCTACAAAAGATGAAAATAAGCAATCTTGGTCATGGTATTGATGTGGTCAGAGTTCAAAATAAAATCAAAATCTTGAGGCACCCAAAGTTGGGAAATTCAGATCTCTTGATTTCATTTTTTAAAATTGATCACAATTCAAATAAACTCTGCACATAATTTATCAAAAAAAAAACCAAACACCTTTCAAATGTCGACTTGCATTTTACAGATGTCAGCACAACCTTTCCCAGTCGCATTATATCCACATGACCTTTGACTTATAGAATGGCTGATC
The DNA here is from genome assembly GCF_964194155.1 of Cetorhinus maximus. Taxonomy (NCBI): domain Eukaryota; kingdom Metazoa; phylum Chordata; class Chondrichthyes; order Lamniformes; family Cetorhinidae; genus Cetorhinus; species Cetorhinus maximus. The sequence goes on from NC_135882.1 coordinate 63,747,240, forward strand.
ATCCAGAGAAAGCATCATGCTTGGTGTGTAGCTTCTTGAATGATATTATAGTTGCCCCATCCAGGCAAGTGGAGGGTATCCATCACATTCCTGACGTGTGTATTTTAGATGGTGGAAACTTAAAAGGGAGTCAGGAGGGAGCCATATGTCACAGAACACTCAGGCCCAGATTTTCATCCCCTGGTCTGGTGCACAGAGCCAGGAGATTGCCCGGCAAACCTGACCTTTAAAAACGTCTTCCTGCAGGTGGTATTTTCACTCAAGTGGGGGCAAAGGGATGGGCTGAAATAGGAGTCAGGGTGGGTGACCCCAGAACAGATAACAGATGCGCAGACTGCCTGGTGCAGAGATGGGCTGGGTGCAAGGCCTGCCTTTGTGCCCCATCCCTGTGTTTAAATAAATGTAATAATCAAACAAAAGAAAAATTCCTCAAGCCCTCACATCACTTCAAACACTCCTTATGCCCATCCATGTCAACCTATGCCATTCCATACCACTCTATTCAACCCCATTGCCCCATACATCCTTTGCCAACTTAGTGCCATTGCCCCCCTATCCCCATGCCAACTCAGTGCCCTCACCCACCACCCTTTGCCCTTACCCCCTCCATGCCAGCTCACCTGGTATCTATAGACAGCACCTGGACAGGCCTGACACTTCCTGGACAGCCCTTTAACAGGTTCTTGAGAGCCAGACAGTTCTTTTGCAGTTCCTTCACAGATGAACTGTTCCTTGACAGATGGATAGCTGTTTTACAGTTCCTTAGCATAGGAGTATCCTGGCTATCCAAACAAATTCACCAAGGTCAGACCATCTCTTACCTATTCTAATCTGCATACTCCAGATTCCATTCCTGTTCTTCCAAAAATCCCACTTCAGTGGAGGCAGCTGGCCATTTAAATCACCAGCTGCCTCCGCAAATCACTTATGCCCGAACCTGGCCTGACTCCACTCTTGCCCCTACGAAGATGGGAAACAGGTTTGGGGACTTCCTGGTTTTAGCCACAATGGAGAGCCTCTCCGCCCTGGTGAAAATCCAGTCCTCAGTCTCTGACCTGCTATAGAAACATTCATTCATGTGGCTGTTCCAGTTGAATTTCTGGTCAACGGTGACCAACCATGTCTTTTGAACTCATGAACTGAACGATCACAAGGATGGGAATGTTCATGGAGTTTCCTCCTCTCAGTAATTGCTCACCACCACCTTAAATTGTTCATGGCTGGATGCAGCAGGGCTTTGACTTAATCCATTGGGTGTGGAATTGTTTTTTTTTTTAAATGTATTAATTTTATGGGATTTAGGCATCACTGGCTCGGCCATCTCTTATAAATGTGCGCACAGATTTTACCAGTTAGCAAGCATGTAGCTTGTGTCATGGCTTCAGTAGGTTGATACTTCATTTTCCAGTGTGTCTAGTGCTGCTGACTGCATTCTCTTCTACACTCTCTTTGAATTAGGATTGGTCATCTGTCTTAATTGTGATAGAGGAGCAAGGGATATGCTAAACCATGAGGCTTCAGATTCTGCTGATGAATGCTGTATATTGAACTATTAGACCTGTTCTTAATCATCTCATTTCACATGGTATCAGGTAACACAATGGAAGACCTCTACATTAAGATGTACTTTCTCTGCAAAATCTGCTCTCTGTGGACTGCTAGCAAGCTACTGTATAAAAGCTAGAAATTTTCAGAATGATAATGAGGGAAAAAAATAAGCAGAAAGGAACACTGACCAACCCTTCCAATGGAAAATAAAAATGCATCTCTTGCCACTTCATTAAATGAGAAATGTATTTGACAGAAATCATTGACTTAGAGCCTTCTGCTTTCCTCTTTTCTCCTCACTCTAGATATCAATTATGCATGTAATTGTCCTGGTGCTTTCTTGCATTAATATTTTAAGTCTTCTTCATCAATAACAGGTGAAAATATTACATATGATTATTGAAGAAACAAATTTAACTATTCAGTTGAATTGTGCATTCATGGAATCCTTTCAAACCTTACCTTTAAACAGTTCTTTAATATCTGTCTCATAAAATGGAAGTTCTGCAAGTTCCTCAGAGGTGGTAAAGCAGACTTGAAAGAATTCAGCTAAAACAGCAAAAAATCTTGGTTCAACTGTGTAACAGAACATTGTCTTCAACAGCAATTTCCCATTTCAATAAAGATACATCAACAGCATTAGTAATTTCAAATACACTTTCTCGACAGCAGGATTCAAACATGGGAGAAGCAACTGACATTCCTTTAAAAAGCAACTGGACATTTATCTGGCAATGATATGAGCCGGTGTTCAATATGTACGGGCAGGAACTGTAGCGCTGGGAATAGGGGAAACAAAGAAAATTGAGAGCCCTAATCCTGGGCACATAGCCATGGAATAAGCAAGGCTGTTGTTTCAATAGTGTTGGCAACCTAGCCTAACCTACGGAACTGGCCACTGAAAGTTCTTGGACAGAAAGTCTGCAAATGAAGAAGCTCTTGAATTAATGAAAGGATCAGTGAGTCAAAGTTTGACTGAAAAATAGAGTTTCTGCCTTTCTGAACCAGTATAAAAGGTTATGAATGGGAGTTCTGCCCTGATGGGCTTCAGCGAGCTATACAATTTGCTTGCTGATGCATGTAACTGAAGCAAAGAATTAAAATTTTAAGTTCCCCTTTCTTATTTTGTTCAAAGCCTGCTGTTGTCAGCTCACATCTTTCTATAATTATCACTGATCTTCAGTACTACTTGCCTTCAATGCATTGGCTCTCAACATTAATTTTACAGGAACAGGGATCACAAGATATCTCCATTCCATAGAAAAATTTACACCAAGCATAGCCTCAGCAAATATACAAGTTACCCCATGAATACAAACAATATACACCAAATGGTACAAATTTAAAAGCAGGAAGTCTTACAGGTTGAGATATCGAAACATTCACAACACATAAACATTGATAAGTGTGAGGACAAGTTGGCAAAGTTCTTTTCATTAAAAAAAAAGTCTATATAATCCTGGGTTTCATAAGCAGAGCCTAGGCGCAAAAATAAAGGCAGTGCTAAACCTTTAAAAATCATTGGTTAGGCCATAGTTAGAATGTTGTGTCCAGGTTTGAGTGTTACACTTTCAGAAATCAAGGCTTCGAGAGAGGATGCAGAAAAGAACCATTAAAAAAGGGTCAAGAGGCTAAAATTGAGAGAAGTTAAAATAGACTGTTTTCATTGGACAGAGACAGTTAAGAGAGATGTTCAAAAATTAACATCTTTGATAAGGTAAATAGAAGGTGGGGGAAAGAGAAACTACTTGTACTGGTCAATAATCAGGGAGCATATATTTTAAAACAATTCCAAAAAGTACAAAGGCTGGGTTTAGAGGATGGTGTTTACTACACAGGGCAGAGAAAACATGGAATGTCTCACCAGAAACATTTGTATCTACAGAATCCATAGTGGTTTTAAAAAGTAGTAAATAAATAGTTGGGAAAAAAAGCACGTGAATACGGGGAAAAGGAATAATTGGATAGCAGATTCACCGCAGGCTTGATAGGTAGATTGGATTCCTTCAATGCTGCAGAATTTTCTGAAAGTACAACAGAATTCACGCTTTGAATTTTCTCAGCGACATCTAGAAAGTGTCCAAGATTTTTCTCAGGGATGAGGCATGACGGAGTACAGTTTCAGAATGAACAGGCTTCCACCCAATGGCAGAAATGTCAATCCTCCAACAAGTTCCGCGTGTGGGTTTTTAAAAAATTGCCTCAATTCACATACACATGTGAATGTTTCACCCTGCCTCTACTGCTTCAGACTGGACACTTTTAGCGTCCATCCAGATCGCTGTCTCTTCTTTCGATGGTCACATCTACCATATTTGAATTGGGTTGGAGCCAAATTTTGACATATATTTGCCTGTAATATCTTCAGTAAAAGAAATATGTATCAAAAACATCATTTGTACAATACCACCATACACATATCAACGATTGAACCACGGAATGCTGAGCTTCGAAGCTGTATTCCTGAATCTCAGCACCTTATAAGCATCAATTCAAAACTACGATAAGCCTTGTTAGACATTGATACTTCGTGGGTTTAAATGGGTTTCTATTTCGTCATGTTAGTGGATGTGATTTTAATTTGATCAACACTGTTTCATCTTTTATGCAAAACCCGTGCTCCGATTTCTTCCTGACGTTGGAATAGGGAATCATCAGTTTAGATACGAAAGGATTGCGGGTTAACAGCTTTTTCTTGTCGTTCTATTGTTCCTTGCTACCTTGAGAATAAAAACAAATCTGCATTCTTGGTGCAGAATCTCGCTCTGAGCCAGGGCCGTTCTTGTGCTCCCGGTCTTGAAATGTAGATACGTAAGTGAAATGCTAGCAATTTGAGTTATGACCTTCACCTAACCACATTATTCGTA